>NC_041390.1:147764557-147790946 GCF_002162155.2 Triticum dicoccoides
GCGAGTACTGGACTGCAGCTAAGCTCCCGAGTGAGAGGCTTGCTCATCACTCGGTAGGATTTTACAAACTTAGGCGAGTACTGGACTGCAGCTAAGCCCCTGAGTGCGAGGGTTGCTCACCACTCGGTAGGATTTTTCAAACTTAGGCGAGTACTGGACTGCAGCTAAGCCCCCGAGTGAGAGGCTTGCTCACCACTCGGTAGGATTTTTCTTTAAACTTAGGCGAAACAGATTCGCAGCTAAGCCCCCGAGTGAGAGGCTTGCTCACCACTCAGTAGGATTTTCTTTTGAACTTAGGCGAAACGGATTCACAGCGAAGTCACCCACTGGGGGATTTCAAACACAAATAAAAGCAACAACAATCGTTCAAGAGGACTGTAAAGCTCTTGTCTTTGATAAACGAATTACAAAGGTATTTCTTATTACACTTTATTCGAACGAGTACTTAAGTATAAAAGGGGCGGAACAGCTCCGCATTCCAAGCCTATGGCTCGTCCTTCTTATGCTCGACATCGTAAAGGTGGTATGCTCCATTTTGGAGCACTCTGGTGACCTTCCCAAGCTGGGGCAAGCTTGTGTGGCTTCTGCTGATCCACTCGAAGAACCAAGTCACCCTCTTGAAAGGCTCGACCTTTCACGTGTCTAGCGTGGAATCGACGCAAGTCTTGCTGATAAATGGTCGATCGGATCAAGGCCATCTCTCTTTCCTCCTCTAGGAGGTCGGCTGCGTCTTGCCAAGCTTGTTCTGCTTCATCTTCAGAGAAGAGCTCAACTCGTGGTGCATTATGAAGCAAGTCACTCGGTAGAACAGCTTCAGCCCCATAGACCAAGAAGAATGGAGTTCGACCAGTCGACCGATTGGGAGTTGTCCTCAATCCCTAAAGAACTGATGGAAGTTCATCAACCCAGGCGCCCGCTGCGTGCTTGAGATCTCGCATCAGTAGGGGTTTCAGTCCTTTGAGAATCAGGCCATTTGCTCTTTCTGCTTGTCCATTCGACTCGGGACGGGCGACTGAAGCATAGTCGACTCGTGTGCCTTGTGAGGCGCAGAAGGTTCTGAACTCATCAGAATCGAAGTTCAATCTGTTGTCAGTGATGATGTTGTGCGGAACCCCATATATGAATATCAACTCTCCGATGAAGCTGACAGCAGTACTAGCTTCAAGATTCTTAATAGGCTTGGCTTCGATCCATTTGGTAAACTTGTCGACTGCTACAAGCACATGAGTGAAGCCACTCCTACCCGTCCTCGGTGGACCAACCATGTCCAATCCCCAAACAGCAAAGGGCCAGATGAGAGGAATGGTCTTTAGGGATGATGCAGGTTTGTGCGACATCTTGGAGTAGAACTGGCAGGCTTCACATCTATCGACTATATCTTTCGCCATTTCATTTGCTCGTGGCCAATAAAATCCAGCTCGGTATGCTTTAGCCACAATGGTCCGAGAGGACACATGGTGACCACAGGTCCCCGAATGGATGTCGTGGAGGATCACTCGACCTTCTTCTGGCGTTATGCATTTCTGGCTGACTCCAGTTGCACTTTCTCTGAACAGTTGTCCTCTTATTACAGTAAAGGCCTTGGATCGACGGACAATCTGTCGAGCCTCTTCTTCCTCCTCTGGGAGCTCTTTCCTAAGGATATATGCAATGTATGGCACCGTCCGGTCGGGAGTGATGACTAACACCTCCATGATCAAGTCGACCACAGCTAGGACCGCGACTTCAGTCGGATCTGTGGCACTCTTAGGCTGCGGGGGTTCTTCAGCGAAGGGATCTTCTTGAACTGAAGGTGCATGAATATGCTCCAGGAAAACATTACTGGGAATAGCTTCTCTCTTGGAGGCTATCTTTGCTAAATCATCTGCTGCTTGATTTTTTAGTCGGGGTACATGATGGAGCTCTAACCCCTCAAACTTCTTTTCCAACTTCCTCACCGCGTTGCAGTAACCAGTCATGGCTGGGCTTCTGACGTCCCACTCCTTCATCACTTGATTGGCTACCAAATCTGAGTCGCCATAGACCATGAGGCGACATATGCCGAGTGAGATGGCCATACGCAACCCATACAAGAGTTCTTCATATTCTGCTTCGTTATTGGAGGAATCAAAGTGAATCTGGAGAACATATCTGAGCTCATCTCCTCGGGGGGGATACCAGTACCACCTTAGCACTGGAACCATTCAGCATCTTGGAACCATCAAAGAACATGGTCCAGTGCTCCGAGTGAACTTGAGTCGGCAGTTGTTGTTCAATCCACTCGGCGAGGAAATCCTCTATTGCTTGGGACTTGATAGCTTTCTTTGTTTCGAACTTGATATCTAAGGGAAGGAGTTCAATCACCCACTTTGCCACTCGACCAGTTGCATCTCTGTTGTTCAGAATCTCTGATAATGGAGCGTCGCTGACGACTGTAATGGAGTGATCAGAGAAGTAATGTACAACCTTCTTCGTGGTCATATAAATCCCATAAACAAGCTTCTGATAATGTGGATATCTTTGCTTTGATGGAGTCAAAACTTCAGAGACATAGTATACTGGGCGCTGAACTTTGTAGGCTTTTCTTTCTTCTTCCCGCTCGACCGTAAGTACTATACTGACAACTTGTCCAGTGGCTGCAATGTAAAGCAGTAAAGGCTCTTTGCTGATTGGAGCAGCAAGCACCAGCTGGGTGGAAAGCAGGGCTTTGAGCTCTGCAAATGCTGCATCAGCTTCAGGAGTCCACTCGAACTTATCTGATTTCTTCATCAGTCGGTAAAGAGGCAGTGCCTTTTCACCGAGGCGAGAAATCAATCGACTTAGGGCGGGCAAACAACCAGTAAGCTTCTGGACATCATGCACACGCACAGGGCGTTTCATCTGGAGTATGGCACCCACTTTCTCTGGGTTAGCGTCGATCCCTCGTTCGGAAACGAGAAAACCGAGTAATTTTCCGCCTGGAACTCCAAACGTGCACTTTGATGGATTGAGCTAGATATCATACCTTCTGAGGTTGGCAAAGGTTTCAGCAAGGTCAGCCAGTATGTCGGAACCTTTACGTGACTTGACCACAATGTCATCCATGTATGCTTCCACATTCCGACTGATCTGAGTGAGCAAGCACTTCTGAATCATCTGCATGAATGTGGCTCCAGCATTCTTCAAACCGAATGGCATAGTGACATAATAGAAGCACCCAAATGGGGTGATGAAAGCTATTTTTATCTCACGAGGTCCATACAAACGGATCTGATGATACCCGGAATAAGCGTCCAGAAAGGACAAATGCTCACACCCCATAGTCGAGTCAACTATTTGGTCGATGCGAGAGAGAGGAAAGAGATCTTTCGCGCAGGACCAATTGATATGTTTGAAGTCGATGCACATGCGAAGTGAACCGTCCTTCTTTGGTACCATGACAACATTAGCTAACCACTCGGAGTGGTAAATCTCTCGGATAAACTCAGCTGCCAGAAGCCGAGCCACTTCTTCACCGATTGCCTTCCTCTAATGTACGGCGGACCGTCGAAGATGTTCTTTCACTGGTTTCACCTTTGGGTCGACTCGCAAACGATGCTCAGCCAGTCCCCTGGGAACACCTGGCATGTCAGAAGGTTTTCATGCAAAGATGTCCCAGTTCTCACGGAGGAACTGGATGAGCGCTTCTTCCTATTTGGAGTCGAGTGTTGTTGAAATGTGAGTCGGAGTAGCATTGGGATCCGTTGGATGAATATGAATCGGCTTCATTTCACCAGATGGCTGGAATGCTGAATCTGTGGAAGGCTTCTTAGCTCGCAACAAATCACTCGGATCTGCATTTTTTTTTGATATTCCTGTAATTCCACTACTGCCATCTGTGCACCGGCGATCTTTGAGCCCTTCTAGAAGCACTCTTCTGCCTTCTTTCGACTGCCAGTGATAGTGATCACCCCTTTAGGACCAGGCATCTTCAATTTGAGGTACACGTAACATGGTCGAGCCATAAAACGTGCATAAGCTGGCCTGTCTAGAATAGCATGATAGGCACTCTGGAAATCCACAACTTCAAATGTCAACTTTTCCTTGCGATAATTCTTGGAATCACCGAAAACTACATCAAGGGCGATCTGATCGAGTGACGCAGCCTTCTTGCCAGGAATAACTCCATGGAAACTCATATTACTTTCAGTGAGTCTGGACATCAGAATGCCCATTCCTTTCAACGTCTCTGCATATAGTATATTCAGCCCACTGCCACCATCCATCAGAACCTTAGTCAATCGAGTGCCTTCGACTACTGGGTCGACCACCAGCGCTTGCCTGCCAGGGGTGGCTATGTGCGTTGGGTGATCGGACTGGTCAAATGTAATGGCAGTCTGAGACCACTTCAAATAACTGGGTGTCACCGGAGCGACCATGTTCACTTCTCTGTTGATGACTTTCAGTCGACTCTTACTCTCAACATCAGCGAAAATCATCAGAGTGGAATTGACGTGGGGGTAACCATCATCGTCTTCCTCCTCATCCTCAACTTTGTCCGCTTACTTCTCCTTTTCCTTGGGTTGTTTCTCTCGGAATTGCTGGATTAGGAGTCGACACTGTCGAGTGGTATGCTTCGGGTAAATGAAATTACCCTCTTCATCTTTTTTTGTGTGAATGTGGCATGGTAAATCTAGCACATCATTTCCATCTTGATCTTTTATTTTCTTGGGGTTCCACGGTCCTTTAGGTTTTTCCTTTAAACTTTCCTTGAGTCACGGCCAAGGCTTCACCAGGAGCGGCTGGCTCGGCTTTGCGCTTCTGCTTCCGACTGGAGTTCCCTCCTCCGGTTTCGTGGGCGACTGTTTTGTGCTTGCCACTCCGGAGTCGGTCTTCTTCTTCACCATTGGCGTACTTGGTGGCAATCTCCATCATCCGAGTCAGAGTCATATCTCCCGTCCGACCGAATTTCAGGTTCAACTCCTGATACTTAACGCCTTCTTTGAAGGCACAAATTGCCTGGTGATCCGGCACATTCTCCACCGTGTGGTGCAACGTGATCCATCTCTGGATATAATCTCTCAAAGTTTCATTTGGTTTCTGAACGCAACACTGCAATTTTGTTAGCCCTGCTGGCCGTTTGCAAGTACCTTCAAATGTTTTGACAAATACTCGTGCGAGATCTTCCCAAGTATAAATACTACCAGGCACTAACTGATTCAGCCACGCTCTGGCCGAGCCCTCCAACATCAGAGGAAGGTGCTTCATGGCCACTCTTGATAACCCACAAGTATAGGGGATCGCAACAGTTTTCGATAAGCAAGAGTGTCGAACCCAACGAGGAGCTAAAGGTAGAACAAATATTCCCTCAAGTTCTATCGACCATCGATACAACTCTACGCACGCTTGACGTTCGCTTTACCTAGAACAAGTATGAAACTAGAAGTACTTTGTAGGTGTTGTTGGATAGGTTTGCAAGATAATAAAGAGTACGTAAATAAAAAGTAGGGGCTGTTTAGATAAAGAAACAATAAAGTAAATATAGCGAGTGTGGAAAAGTGGTGGTAGGAGTTGCGAAATTGCCCCTAAGCAATTGACTACTTTACTAGACCGATAGCAAGTATTATGTGGGAGAGGCCACTGCTAGCATGTCATCCCTGACTTGGAATTCTATGCACTTATGATTGGAACTATTAGCAAGCATCCGCAACTACTAATGTTCATTAAGGTAAAACCCAACCATAGCATTAAGATATATTGATCCCCCTTCAATCCCGTATGCATCAATTTCTATGCTAGGTTGAAGCTTCTGTCACTCTTGCCCTCCAATATATAGTCCTATCAACATACAACTAACCCTAGGGTGTGATCCACGCGCGCAATCATATGATGGGCACCAAAGGACAGCAACATAACAACAAGCAAATTAAATCAATCATAGCAATTCATCAACCACCGATAGGACAACAAAAATCTACTCAGACATCATAGGATGGCAACACATCATTGGATAATAATATGAAGAATAAAGCACCATGTTCAAGTAGAGGGTACAGCGGGTTGCGGGAGAGTGGACCACTGTAGATAGAGGGGGGAAGGTGATGGAGATGTTGGTGAAGATAGCGCAGGTGTTGGTGTAGATCGCGGTGATGATGATGGCCCCCGGTGGCACTCCGGTGCCACCGGAAGCGAGGGGGAGAGAGCCCCCTCCTTCTTCTTCTTCCTTGACCTCCTCCCTAGATGGGAGAAGGGTTTCCCCTCTGGTCCATGGCCTCCATGGCACGGGAGGGTCGAGAGCCCCTCCGAGATTGGATCTGTCTCTCTGTCTCTCTCTGTTTCTACGTTCCCAGATTCTTCCCTTTCACCGTTTCTTATATTCCCGGAGATCCGTAACTCCGCTTGGGCTGAAATTTTGACACGATCTCTATCCGGAAATTAGCTTTTTTGCGGCGAAAGAAGGCATCAACCGCCTTACGGGTGGCCCACGAGGGTCAGGGGCACACCTGGGGGGGCAGGCGCGCCCTCCTGCCTCGTGGCCACCTCGGGCATCGTCTCGCGTGGATTTTTCTTCCCAAAAATCATATATATTCCAAAAAAATCTCCGTCTGTTTTTATCCCGTTTGGACTCCGTTTGATATGGATATTCTGTGAAACAAAAAACATGCAACAAACAGGAACTGGCACTGGGCACTGGATCAATATGTTAAATTTGCCAAAAGTATATGAAAGTTGTAGAATATTGGCATGGAACAATCAAAAATTATAGATACGACGGAGACGTATCAGCCACTTCATCGTTGGCACCACCAATCTGTACAGCCACTCGGTAATCCTCAAGCCAAGTGTCAGGCTTGGACTCGCAAGTGAACTTACTGATTCCAGTCGCCAACCTGAAGTTGGGAGGAATCACCGCAGCCCCGATGGCTCTGCTGAAACACTCTGGACCTGAGACATGTACCCTGCTGCTGGTTGGGAAATCTCTGTCGTGACCTTCTCTGCGAGCTCTGTTTCTGTCGAGCAGATCCTGAACAAGAATAGATCTCGCATCAAAGCCCGGCTCCCTGGGGTCGGCTGGAATCCTTCGCCCACCACTGTGAGGACGTCTGTCATCATGCTGCCGAGGCACGTATGACCCACTCCTTGGCAGAGGCGTGGGCACTCGACGATGATCATCGTGATCGATTCAGTGATCATACTTCTCGCGGTTTCTGTACTGATCTCACCGGTCCTCACGTCCTTCACGCCTCGGGGGCGATCTCGGGCTGTGAGCCGACTGGACTGTGTCTGCAACCACGGATCTGCTATGGGTCCTATTCCGCGACTGAGAAACTGTTGTATTCTGCTCTCCCGCCGCACAGAGCAAAGCCTGAATCTGCACCAAACCTCGACCAGCTTCTGACTGGGAAGGTTGGATTGACTCCGCTATTCGGGCCGCAGCTGCGAGATTCTGGATCGGAGTTCTGTATACCTGAGTTGGAGGCAGAAAAAGTTGGCGTCGACTGGACTCGGGGATATGCTGCTGAGCACGCTCGTCGAGTGCGCGCTGGAGGTTCTCCAGTCAAGTGCGCTCAGCCAAGTTGGCCAGGCGCGCCTCCTCCAAGGCCTGGGCCTTAGGGGTTTCTCCAACGATAGGAGTGTGAAGTGCATCCATGTTCCGGCGGCGAAGTTCTTCCCTCCGCTGCAAAGAGAGGGGTTCGGGGCGGTACTCTTCGTGAACACGCGACGTATCGCCGCCCCCGTCACCTCCGTCCTCACGAGTGAAGCCAAGAGGACTGCGTGGTCCATTGACCATCAAACCTTCCACCACGGGGTCGCTGCTGTCGCACTCGGGTGCAGTCTCTACGGAGCCGGTCGACAGGTCGAACAGGCCGTAGAGAGTTTCATCGGGCTCGATTGCCACGACTTGGGGGGTGGCCGACTGGCGAGCCACCGCATGCCTCACCCATCGCTGGAGCCTCAATCAACCGAAACGCTTGCTCCGGCGGGCTGCAGGGAGGGAAGTCAGCACAGGAGCCGACCGATACTGAGTCGACAGCTGCCGCAGGAGGACGCCATGGATGCACGCGCGAAAGTGCGTTGCCCCGCAGATGGGGAGTGCCTCAACGTCAAGTGGCGCTTCCTGGAGCCAAGTGGAGTCATCAGCGATGAACACGAGCGTGCCGAGACGGATCTCGCGGCCCTCGGCCAAACCTCCGCCTGAAACCATGTTGATGAGGATCGGGAAAATCGCAACTTCTCCAACAAGTCACTAAGACACCTGCCCCAAGGTGGGCGCGAACTGTCGTGGTCCTAAGTCTGACAGTAGAATGGGGGGTAGGGATGTAGAGGCAAGATCCTAGCTATGGAGGAGTTGTACACGAGATTATGCAACTCCCGAATACCATAGGAACACTTAGTGTGCTATCAAACGTCACAACATAACTGGGTGACTATAAAGATGCTCTACAGGTGACTCCGATGGTGTTTGTTGAGTTGGCATAGATCGAGATTAGGATTTGTCACTCCATGTATCGGAGAGGTATCTCTGGGCCCTCTCGGTAATGCACATCACTATAAGCCTTGCAAGCAATGTGACTAATGAGTTATTTGCGGGATGATGCATTACAGAATGAGTAAACAGACTTGCCGGTAACGAGATTGAACTAGGTATTGAGATACCGACGATCGAATCTTGGGCAAGTAACATACCGATAACAAAGGGAACAACGTATGATGTTATGCGGTTTGACCGATAAAGATCTTCATAGAATATGTAGGAGCCAATATGAGCAGCCAGGTTCCGCTATTGGTTATTGACCAGAGATGTGTCTCGGTCATGTCTAAATAGTTCTCGAACCCGTAGGGTCCGCACGCTTAACGTTCGATGAAGATTTGTATTATGAGTTATTTGATTTGATGTACCGAACGTTGTTCAGAGTCCAGGATGAGATAATGGACATGACGAGGAGTATCGAAATGGTTGAGACGTAAATATCGACATATTGGAAGGCTATATTCGGACATCGGAAAGGTTCCGAGTGGTTCAGGTATTTTCGGAGTACCGGAGAGTTACGGGAATTCGCCGAGGGGAAGTATTGGGCCTTCATGGGCCTTAGTGGAAAGGAGAGAAGGGCCACAAGGGGAGGCCGCGCCCCCCCCATGGGCTGGTCCGAATTGGACTAGGGAGGGGGTGGCGCCTGTCATGGTCCTAAGTCTGATAGTAGAATGGGGGTAGGGATGTAGAGGCAAGATCCTAGCTATGGAGGAGTTGTACACGAGAGTTTTACGAGTTCAGGCCCTTCTCAGAGGAAGTAACTGCCCTACGTCTTGGAACCCGGAGGCGGTCGAATGGAATATATGCGTGTGTGTTACAGGGGGTGCGAACCCTTGTCCCTGAGGAGGGGGTGGCTTATATAGAGTTCGCGAGACCCCTCTCGCCCTCAGTTACAAAGGGTTTAAGGTACATAAAGATGGAGACGTTACTGGTAACGCCTGTATTTAGGTGCTATAAATGACAATTAAGACTACAAGTAAATGCTCGACCGTTGTTCATGCAGAGTGACTTTAGCTCTTCTGCTCGTCGAGTGACTTTTGCGACGGTTGAGTGACATTGATTCTTCCGAGTGGAACGTCTATGCTTGAGTGGATGATGGTACTCTTTGAATGATCCTGGCTTTAGGGTGTTGTCCTAGGGGAGGATGTCTAGGTCAGGTCCATGACCCTACCCTAGGTACATAGCTTCATCAGTGCCCCCCTCTTTCCTTCTCCCTCTCCTCTCCTTCCTTCTTCTCCTACTTGGACTAGGAAAGGGGAAACCTACTCCTACTAGGAGTAGGAATCCCCCCTTTGGGCGCGCCCCTTGTGGCCGGCCCTCCTCCTCCTCCCCTCCATTATATATGGGGGAAGGGGCACCCCATAGACACACAAGTTCATTGTTTAGCCATGTGCAGTGCCCCTTCCACAGATTCCCACCTCGGTCATATCGTTCTAGTGCTTAGGCGAAGTTCTGCGTTGGTAACTTCATCATCACACCGTCGTGCTGACGAAACTCTCGCTCGACCTCAGCTGGATCTAGAGTTCGTGGGACATCACCGAGCTGAACGTGTGTAGATTGCGAAGGTGTCATACCTTTGGTGCTAGGATCGTTCGGATCGTGAAGACGTATGAGTACATCAACCGCGTTGTCATAACGCTTCCGCTTACGGTCTACGAGGGTACATGGACAACACTCTCCCCTCTCGTTGCTATGCATCACCTAGATGGATCTTGCGTGTTCGTAGGAATTTTTTTGAAATTACTGCGTTCCTCAACAGTGGCATCCGAGCCAGGTCTATGCGTAGATGTTGTATGCACGAGTAGAACACAAAGAGTTGTGGCTGATAATAGTCATACTGCTTACCAGCATGTCATACTTTGATTTGACGGTATTGTTGGATGAAGCGGCCCAGACTGACATTACATGACCACGTTCATGAGACTGGTTCTATCGCCATGCTTCGCACACAGGTGGCTAGTGGGTGTCTGTTTCTCAAACTTTAGTTGAATCGAGTGTGACTATGCCCGATCCTTGTTGAAGGTTAAAACAGCACACTTGACGAAAAATCGTTGTGGTTTTGGATGCGTAGGTAAGAACGGTTCTTGCTTAGCCCGTAGCAGCCACGTAAAACTTGCAACAACAAAGTAGAGGACGTCTAACTTGTTTTTGCAGGGCATGTTGTGATGTGATATGGTCAAGACGTGATTATATAAATTGTTGTATGAGATGATCATGTTTTGTTAAAGTTATCGGCAACTGGCAGGAGCCTTATGGATGTATCTTTATTGCATAAGATGTAGGCGCCATATAATTGCTTTACTTTATCGCTATGCGACAGAAATAGTTGCAAAGCAATAGTTGGCGAGACGACCATGTGACGACACGTTGATAAAGATCAAGATGGTGGAGATCATGGTGTCATGCCGGTGACGATGGAGATCATCGCGGTACTTTGGAGATGGAGATCAAAGGCACAAGATGATGATGGCCATATCATGTCACATATTTTGATTGCATGTGATGTTTATCTTTTATGCATCTTATTTTGCTTCGTACTGCGGTAGCATTATGAGATGATCCCTTACTGAAATTTCAAGGTATAAGTGTTCTCCCTGAGTATGCACCGTTGCGACAGTTCTTCGTGCTGAGACACCACGTGATGATCGGGTGTGATAAGCTCTATGTTCACATACAACGGGTGCAAGCCAGTTTTGCACATGCAGAATACTCGGGTTAAACTTGACGAGCCTAGCATATGCAGATATGGCCTCAGAACACTGAGACCGAAAGGTCGAACGTGAATCATATAGTAGATATGATCAACATAGTGATGTTCACCATTGAAAGCTACTCCATCTCACGTGATGATCGAACATGGTTTAGTTGATATGGATCACGTGATCATTTAGATGACTAGAGGGATGTCTATCTAAGTGGGAGTTCCTAAGTAATATGATTAATTGAACTTAAATTTATCATTAACTTAGTCCTGATAGTATTTGCATATCTATGTTGTAGATCAATTGCTCGCGTATAGTTTCCTTCTTTTATTTATGATATGTTCCTAGAGAAAACTAAGTTGAAAGATGATGGTAGCAATTACACGGACTGGGTCCATAACTTGAGGATTATCCTCATTGCTGCACAGAAGAATTACGTCCTAGAAGCACCGCTGGGTGACAAGCCTGCTGCAGATGTTGCTGACGATATTAAGAACGTCTGGCAAAGCAAAGTTGATGACTACTCGATAGTTCAGTGTGCCATGCTTTATAGCTTAGAACCGGGACTTCAATGATGTTTTGAACGTCATGGAGCATATAAGAAGTTCCAGGAGATGAAGTTGATATTTCAAGCAAATGCCCGGATTAAGAGATATGAAGTCTCCAATAAGTTCTACAGCTGCAAAATGGAGGAGAATAGTTCTTCAGTGAACATATACTCAGAATGTCTGGGTACCACAACCACTTGATTCAGCTGGGAGTTAATCTTCCTGATGATAGTGTCATTGACAGAGTTCTTCAATCACTGCCACCAAGCTACAAGAGCTTCGTGATGAACTATAATATGCAAGGGATCACTACAAAAAAAGACACATCCGTGACATTTTGGGCCGAACGATTTTTTTCCTGTTGTACTTATGACACTTCTATGACGATAATTGTGACAAAACCCAGTATCATCATAGATGTGGTGGGCTCCTACTTCTATGACAAAAATCATGACATAAAATGGGCTTTTCATCCTGTGCGGGCCGGAGATGCTACTGCATGACATTCTTTAGGCCATCGATGACGGAAAAAACCGTGCTAGAAGTGAGGGCGTGGAAACTATCTGGGAGCTCCCGGTACGGTGGGTGGTCAGGGTCCGAGCGATGCGCGTTTCCCTCATACGTACGCGTGTGTGTGTGAGGCGTTGCGCTCTAACTGAACCCGGGCGAGGCGTTGGGCTCTAACTGAATCCGAGCGATTGCACTGCAGGCTACGCATTACAGAACCCGAGGGATCGATCGATGGCTGTTAACTGAACCCGATCGAGCGATTCCTTTGCTACTGCTGCTAACTGAAGCCGATCTATGTTGCCTCTGGATGAACAGTGAGCCTTGTTGGTGGGTTTGGATGAACAGTTCCCGGTGGGGTTGGATGAACAGGAACCCATGGTAGTAGAGGCCGTTGCCGCTGGATGAACAGTACCCCGATCGATCGAGCCGGTGGACGAACAGGACCCCGTGGTGGGCTGGATGAACAAGACCCCGTCGAGGGCTGGTTGAACAGTAGCCGGTGAAGGGCTGGTTGAACAGTAGCCGGTGGAGGGCTAGATGAATAGTAGCCCATGGAGGGGTGGTTGAACAGGACCCCGTGGAGAGGGCTGGTTGAACAGTGGCTGGTGGAGGCTGGATGAACAGGAGCCCGTGGATGAACAGTCGCAGGTGGAGGCTGGAGGAGGTCGACGGTAGATGAACAGTACCCCGTGGAGGCTGGGGGAGGTCGACGGTGGAGATGAACAGTATCCCATGGAGTCCAGTTTTGCGGTACGCCACACCCCTCCCGATGGACTGGACCCCCGTTTCGACCGTAGCGCTCCAACACAAGTTTGTTTCCTTCGTTTTGTGGTACGCCACACCCCTCCCAGTTAACAGGACCCCGTTTCGACCGTAGGAGGTCCAATAGAAGTCTGTTTCCTCCATTTTGTGGTACGCCAGACCCCTCCCGATGAACAAGATCCCGTTTCGACCATGGCCGATCGAACACAAGGCCGTTTCCTTTGTTCTGCGGTATGCCAGGCCTCGTTTCCATCGGCTGTTCCGTCCAAGATGGTTGGCTCCCGATGAACAGCATGCGTTCCGTTGCCTCCCAATGAACAAGACACATTCTGTCATTTAATTGTCACGGCAGATGTCCTAGTGTGAGGACTTAGTCGTGAGGCTAATGTATCTTTCCGGTAGCTTGAAGGGGTTGGTCAAAATCGAGAGACACAACACAAGACAAGGGTTTAGACAGCTTCGGGCCCCGGGAAACATCATCCGGTAACAACCCTACATGTTGTTTGTGGCTAGGTCTCATTATAATCACGAGAGAGTCACCGCATAAGCCGGCTCCCTCTTTGTGTCTAGCCCTAGAGATTATTTTTCTGTCTCTCTTTGGGGAGCCCTGCCCCTCCTTATATATGTTGAAGGGGCGGGTTATATGTGGAGTCCTAGTAGGACTAGGACTAGTCTATCCTTTCTTACAAGTTGAATACAAGTCCGGGTCTTGCTTCCTCGTAAAGGAAATATTCGTCATCCCTTTCCTCTTAAGCCGGCCCACCAGAATATAAGCTGGCCTGCTGGGCCTTGAGCCTTGTCATCCGTCTGATCCGCCCGTCGGGTCTCCAATGAGTCACAATGTCCAAGCGGGTTACATGTAAACCGCCATGTCCGGGCGGATCGCCAGTGAGTCGCCAAGAACGACCGGGTCATGATTCCGGCCAGGTCATACCGCGGGGTATATCCCGGACACATTCTGTTGCCTCCCCATGAACACGACGATGGCGCAGCTTCTCCGTTTCGACCCAGCCATGTAGAAGAGCCTTGGTCGTACGTATGCGCGAGTAGGCGTTCGAGACCCTGCTCGTATGTACGTACGAGGCCGTATTTTCTTTCTTGCACCCTGGCCGATGTACGTACGTGTACATGCTACGTGCGCGCCTCTACTACGACACGTGCGCGCCTCTACATCGACTAGTATGTACGTACAAGTTCGCGACTAGAATGACAAAGCTACGTACGCTTCGACCAGGTGGGTCCCGACTGTCAGGCACTTCCTTGCGTGCGAAGATGTAGCTGGTGGGTCTGAGCAGTCAGGGGGGCAAATCATTATTTGTTCCCGTAATACGGATGCACTTCCTTGCATGTGAAGATGTAGCTGGTGGGCCCCAGCAATTAGGGGGGAAACATTTTTTTCACAAAATACGGTGGCCCGTTCGATGGGTCCCTGCTGTCAGGTGGAGGAATAATTATTTTCCGCGTAATAAGGAGGCACTTCCTTGCTGCGGCCGTGGACCCAGCTGTCAGCCTCTCCACGTACAGTACTCTTCTGATGGAAGTTGGTCGTTGACCACATTGACCACGCCGCGCCGAGAGCACCAAGGCGGTGGACAACGGTGAGGCCTAGGAAGGGGATGACGTGGAGCCGGGGAAGATGCAGCAGTGGATGCCCACGCGGAGAGGAGTATGAGGGTTCATTGGTTCGGCTGCGGTGTGAGGATGCCGTCGCCGCAGGGCCTGGCCAGCGGTGGGAGTGGTAGGGGAGGTGAGGCCTCCGCGGCAGCACAGCCGGCCACGGGAGGTGGGAGCAGGCGGCACGACCGGAGCTGCTTTGGGCGGCTGGAGCAAGAAGACCAGAGGTTGAAGAATCACAACGGCCGTTGGATGGGCATCGTACAGTCACTGCAGTTAGAATCGTTTATATTGACTAAGTTGACAATGCCCTTGGTACACGTCAACTTAGTAGGCCCAAATGTCAGCTTCCGAAACGGTGTGCCCCAGATGTCAGGTGGAGGAATCATTTTTCGGGTGGGTGAAGCTAGAATATCCGAGATTGAAGAAGAAGCACGACATCCGTTGGATGGACATCCAACGGCCACTTCTGCCAGAACCGTGTGTTGACTATAAGTTGACAAAGCCTTGCATACGCGTCAAATAATTTTTTTAGGGGACGCGTCAACTTAGTAGGCCCACAAGTGTGTGGCAGAGAACTTATAGCCCATTTGAGATTTGTAAGAATGTACAGCCCATTTTTATATTCTAATGGAATTTACTACAACCTATTTACAGTTTGTTAAAAGTACAGTCCATTTTCTAGCTAGGACAACGATTAATAATTTCAACAAACCGTTCAAAACAGAATTCAATAAAATTTCCCACATTTTGATGGGACCCGAAATATTTTTATCCCGAAATTTCTAGCTAGATTAAATACAATTTCAATATAAATTTGTGTTACGTAAAAATCCAACGAAACATTGCGCGCGCAACAATTAATGAAATTAAAATTTTCAAAATCCAGAAATAATATTTTATAAAGTAATTACGTGTTTGGTGCATTTTTATAGTTACTGTCCAGTTTTTATAATTACATCCCATTTATTATTTCTTAAAGCTCATTTTCTTATTAAGCCTAATGCATCCCTCCTAGAAAAGATTTGAAACCCAGCGGGGCGGAGAATAACAAGTTGACCTTGCATGGGTATTCCTAAAAAAAAGTATAGCTGGGCTAGCCATTTCCAACTTGAAAAAAATTAATATCCGGGCTGGATATCTGGCCTAGGCTAGACGGGCCACAACCCGCCCAGTTAATACCCTGCTCTCCTTAGAACAACAATGAAAACATTGCTCAAGAAAAACTCTGCAGTGCTCACACCTCAAAAAGACAAATACTGCTCGAACTACTTGGTCCCAGTTGTCGGCAGCTCCTTGTGCAATTCTGTCGTTTATTGACTACATAGGTTGACCATGGTGTGGGACCATGATGTCAGGAAACTAGGATAAAGCAAAAAAATATTACAGTTGCATACAATAAGGAGGCACTTGCGTATGTGCGGCTATGGCCCTGGTGGGTCCCCACTGTCATCCTCTCCAATTAAAGTCATCTCCTCATTCCTCATGCCGTTGACCATGTTGACAACGCGAGACGGCGGTGCCACGGCGAGCGCAACAACTCGAAGGATGATGGAGAGGACCTCGCGGGCCCTACGGATGGTCTGATACAGCGCCCGCTGCTCATTCGGGAAGTCAGGATCATAGGGCCACATGTCCGCGACGGCATTGTCGTTCGCTTGTTCACCGGTGCTCGTTGAGGAGACAGAGGTTGCAGCACAAGTCCTCCTGCGCTGGTAGCTCTTCCGCCATTAGGGCGTCGAAGTGGGCCGCAACTGCTCTATGATGAACATGGCATGAACCGGCTTGGACAGTGGCACCGGCTCCTGGTCGGAAGCTGCGTCCATCGTCTGATTGTCGTCGCTCAGCTCGGCGAGCTTGCTGGCAAGCCAGCATGTCTGGCTGCTAGACCGACCCGCTGCCAAGCACGAGTGTGACTGCCCTGGCCCACCCGGACCGCCTCCCTCGCCCGCGCGCGCTTTCTGCCTGAAACGGTCAGCGTCGCCCGCCCGCCTCTCGGTGCAGGAAATTGCTCTGCCTTCAAACGACACAAGTGTCGTCTGTCCGTCCGTCTGCCGCCCACATTAGTGATATGCAGTTGCCGAGGCGGCTACTCCGGCGCCACACGTCCATCGCTCCGCCGTCCACCATTGCTATATAAACTTCTACGCCGGCCATAGCCGTAGTCATCCACCTCTGTTCCCTTTCTCCTGTCCACATCGCTACTGCCCACCATGGCTTCCTCGCGCTCTAGCGCTCTTCGAGATGGGCGAAAGACGGGCCACAAGGAGATGGCAGCCATTGCTGCCGATTGCCTGGCCGGCAGGCAGCCGGAGGACGACGACGTCCCAATGGAGAACATGATAGTCGATGATCCGGCGCCAACCCCCTCCTCCGCGCCATCCTCGCTGGTGCATTGCACCATGACCATCGGCGAGCCCCGTGCCCAATACATGGACACGGTGAGGCAGAAGCGTGAGGAGCAGTTCCGGGAGGCGCAGGCCGACGCTGCCTACAACCACCATCTCCTCCAGGAGCACCTGCAGGTGGAGGAGCAGATCACCGTGGAGCGGGCGAAGCAGGAGGCACTGCTCGACTCATACCGCTCCACCTGCGAGGTCCGCCTCGACCGCTGGCGGTACCGCATGCGGGTGGCGGAGGCTGCGGCCGCCTACAAAGAGGGCGATGAAGCGGGCGAGGCGCTGTTTCGCGAGACCGAGCACAAGGCAGAGGACAATGCCGGCTCCCACAAGTCCCCGTTCCGCTAGCGTCGACGAGGCCCTGCTCAACCGAGGCCCCACGGCGCCAACTACGAGGCAGAGGACACCACCGGCTCTGTCGAGGCCCCGCCCCGCTGGCACCAAGGCGGAGGCCCTACTCCATCGAGGCCCCGCGGCGCCAACAACGAGATAGAGGACACCGCCAGCTCCACCGAGG
The DNA here is from genome assembly GCF_002162155.2 of Triticum dicoccoides. NCBI lineage: Eukaryota > Viridiplantae > Streptophyta > Magnoliopsida > Poales > Poaceae > Triticum > Triticum dicoccoides. The sequence goes on from NC_041390.1 coordinate 147,782,080, forward strand.
CCCCACCCCGTCGGCACTGAGGCGGAGGCCCTTCTCCGCTGAGGCGCTGCCCCGCCAACAAGAAGGCAGAGGACATCGTCGGCTCAGCTGAGGCCACACCCTACCGGCAACAAGGGGGAGGATTTCCCTCGCTCCGCCGAGGCGCCGTCCCGTCGGCAATGAGACACACGACATCGCCGGCTCCGTTGAGGCCCCGCCCCGCTGCCAACGAGGCCGCGCCACACAGAAAACGAGGAAGAGTAGAACACGGTAGGTCGCCGCCGCTCGGGGCCAAGTAAGGCCACAGCTGCAACCGTCCGGTTGAAGCCAAGCTAGGCGGGTTGACCATTGACGGCCGATTAGCTTATTGGCAGCGACATGGAGTCGGAGAGCTATGTTGGACAAGGACACTGCTTTAGTTACTTAACTGCAGGTGCAGTTGGGTCACTAGCATGTGGGCCCAAGAGGCAGCTGGCCCACATGTAAGTGATGCAACTGCACCTGTTGTTATGTCACTGAAGCTCAGTCCGCTAGAGAAGAAGCTTATGTTCGGCTCAGTCGGACACGGGTGCTACGGTTAATTAATTATACCTCCAACGCACCCCTTTTTAGTTGAAGAATGTATGAAATGAAATGAAATGAAATTCGGCATGTTTATATGAAATCCGGCAGTGTATGAATGAATTTAGTTCAATTTGTTTGAATTCTTGTATCAATGGCATTGGATGAACATGCAAAATAATACGTACTAGCATTATTCCCAGGGTGATCACCTCGTTTGCAGCAGTTTCACATGTACTCCCTCCGGTCCTTTTTAGTCTGCATATAAGTTTTGTCTGAAGTCAAAGTATCTCTACTTTGACCAATCTTATAGAAAAAAGTATCAACATTCACAATGTAAAATCAACTGACTTCAAAGAAATCTAATATGCAAAGAAAAAAGGAACAGAGGGAGTACAAAATTTAGCATTCATGTACATTGGAATCAACACACAGGCCTTGCAATTCATAGAGAACATTCAAAACAATCGATGATTATGCATCTCGGCGATTCGCATGTCAGAGCCAATATTTACTTCATAACTAAAGAATAAAGAAAAATCGATCGATGCTGCTAACAGCAAAGGGCGTCCCATTCGAAAATATCAAACGCATGTCTTCTTGCTAACATCAATGAGCAAAGTTTCACAAGGTTGTCCCATTCCAAAATGTCAAATGCATGTTGTTTTGCATACAACAATGAGCAAACTTTGACAAGGTTTTCCCATTCCAAAATATCGAATGCCTATGATTGTGGAATGGGCAGGGTTTGCCATCAGTTCAGACATTGACATGGCACCTCGTGCTAAATAAACCAGCTGTTCTTTTTGTGCAGTTCCACCAAAATCAACCAAATTCGTGCGTAGCTTGTATGATTTCACCTTTATATGTTGCAACACCTTAAACATATCGGCACCTCCTTTCTTGTGGTGGAAATGAATGATTCGAGAATATTCGATCTATTCGTGAACATTTTGTGCAGTACCCATTGAAATCAAGCTGAGCACCCCTGTTTGCATAAATACAAAAAAGTGATTAGTATAAAGCAATCTGTACTATGAACTGATAGTTTAAATAGTCAACCTACATGATCCATGCAGAGCACACGTTTAAAAAAAGGGAACTCACCAGAAAGAATCGTGAAACAACATTGTATTGGCCATCACAGCAACAAAGGTGGAGATCCATGAGTCCTTCTGAGCTAAAGTTAGTTTGTTCTTGTGGGCAATAACCATCCTTCAACTGCTCCTTTCTTAAGAAGAGAGACTTGGCTTCTTTATCCCGGCATAATCGGAACTACGCACTTCACGTACTCCATATTCTTCTTCAGAGGAGGATGATCCTATTGTGCAAAGACAAGAGACCAACTAAATGCTAGCATCCCTGTTTGCTCAAAAAAAGGAAAGGAAATATTTAAAAGAACACAAATGAAGCACTTCTCAAGGACAATACCACTTTCTCATGACAGTATCTAAACAGTAGCACAACACCAATAGAGATGACAAAGCTCAATCGCATGGATGAAATCCATGGGCGAGTACCAACCTTTGTCAGGAGGCTTATTGTGTAGAGCATACAGATCAAGCACTTCTGCGGAACCATCTGTTGTTATCTACTATGGTTGCCATGCTTACTATATACTCCTCGATTAGTTTAATGTTTCCAACATCTTCTTGTGCAGTTCCACTAAAATATATGGTATCTTCAAAGAATATCCTTGTTTGCACAAGTAGAGATAATTACATATTACATTAAGAGTGGCATCAAATCAGTGGCAAAACAATTGCTCGTTCCAGCCATAGCAATAAATTAAGATGCAAAACTATATCATTACTTGTGTCATCACAGTTCTAGTGCTTCATTACAGCACCGGGAGTTGATTTTTGTTTTTTCTTCCGCTTGTTCTTCCCCTTCATCACTTTGTTCAATAACAGACAAGCTCCGCCTTCAATGTAAGATTTGGCATGTCAATTAGGGAGCACAAGTATAGCACTAAACAACGACGTTAATTTTTAGATGGAAGTGGCAAAATACAAGCCAACAGTTGTGAAATATCCTTATCTTACCTCAATGGGATATTACGATGCACATACAGATTGGAAGTCTTGTCTCCATTTGTGCAGTTCCCTAAATTCAAGCAACATTAGCGTACAAGTAGCGCAAAATATGAAAGCACACTGTGCAATCATGTGAAAGAAGGCTAGTACTGACCTCTCATGACACGGAATTCAAACAACTCACAAGAAGAAGATCTAAACCAAATTTGCCAACACAGATAGGAAGTAAGATCTCCTCTTGTGCAGTTCCACTAAGATTAAGCAATCAAGCAACGTTGTCGATGTGACATTTTGCTTGAATTTCCCAAAACACTCTTAAAACAAAAGTGGTTTGTGTAGTGCAACAAAAGGTCACAATAGCAACCAGGTGAAGTAGATAACCCTATTTACACAGAGGTGCAAAGGAAACAACTAGTGGTCAATAACGGTGGATGACACAGAAGCTAACAAAAAGAAGCATCAAACTTATCTAAATGGGAAAGAAAGCAAGACAGTAGCATTTCTCAAACGGTGGCTAATACGTCTCCAACGTATCTATAATTTTTTATTGCTCCATGCTATACTATCTACTGTTTTGGACATTATTGGGCTTTATTATCCACTTCTATATTATTTTTGGGACTAACCTATTAACCGGAGGCCCGGCCCAGAATTGATGTTTTTTGCCTGTTTTAGGGTTTTGAAGAAAAGGAATATCAAACGAAGTCCAAACGGAATGAAACCTTCGGGAACGTGATTTTCTCATCGAATACAACTCAGGAGACTTGAACCCTACGTCAAGACACGTAACAGGAGGCCACGAGGTAGGAGGTGCGCCTAACCCCCCCCCCCAGGCGCGCCCTCCAACCTCATGGGCCCCCTGTTGCTCCACCGACGTACTTCTTCCTCCTATATATAGCCACGTACCCCCAAACGATCAGATACGGAGCCAAAACCCTAATTCCACCGCCATAACTTTCTGTATCCATGAGATCCCATCTTGGGGCCTGTTCCGGAGCTCCGCCGGAGGGGGCATCGATCACGGAGGGATTCTACATCAACACCATAGCCCCTCCGATGAAGTGTGAGTAGTTTACCTCAGCCCTACGGGTCCATAGTTAGTAGCTAGATGGCTTCTTATCTCTTTTTGGATCTCAATACAATGTTCTCCCCCTCTCTTGTGGAGATCTATTCGATGTAATCTTCTTTTTGCGGTGTGTTTGTTGAGACCGATGAATTGTGGGTTTATGATCAAATCTATCTATGAATAATATTTGAATCTTCTCTGAATTCTTTTATGTATGATTGGTTATCTTTGCAAGTCTCTTCGAATTATCAGTTTGGTTTGGCCTACTAGTTTGATCTTTCTTGCAATGGGAGAAGTGCTTAGCTTTGGGTTCAATCTTGCGGTGTCCTTTCCCGGTGACAGTAAGGGCAGCAAGGCACATATTGTATTGTTGCCATCGAGGATAACAAGACGGGGTTTTCTTCATATTGCATGAGTCTATCCCTCTACATCATGTCATCTTGCTTAAGGCGTTACTCTGTTTTTAACTTAATACTCTAGATGCATGCTGGATAGCGGTCGATGAGTGGAGTAATAGTAGTAGATGCAGGCAGGAGTCGGTCTACTTGTCTCGGACGTGATGCCTATATACATGATCATACCTAGATATTCTCATAACTATGCTCAATTCTGTCAATTGCTCAACAGTAATTTGTTCACCCACTGTAGAATACTTATGCTCTCGAGAGAAGCCACTAGTGAAACCTATGGCCCCCAGGTCTATCTTTATCATATCAATCTCCTACTACTTTGTTATTTAGTTTGCCATTTACTTTGCCTTTATTTTACTTTGCATCTTTATCATAAAAATACCAAAAATATTATATTATCATATCTATCAGATCTCACTCTCGTAAGTGGCCCTATAGGGATTGACAACCCCTATTTGCGTTGGTTGCGAGGATTTATTTGTTTTGTGCAGGTGCGAGGGACTCGCGTGTAGCCTCCTACTGGATTGATACCTTGGTTCTCAAAAACTGAGGGAAATACTTACGCTACTTTGCTGCATCATCCCTTCCTCTTCGGGGAAAACCAACGCAGCGCTAAAAGAGGTAGCAAGAAGGATTTCTGGCGCCGTTGCCAGGGAAGTCTATGCAAAAGTCAACATACCAAGTACCCATCACATACCCTTATCTCCCGCATTACATTATTTGCCATTTTCCTCTCGTTTTCCTCTCCCCCTCACTTCTCCCTTGTCGTTTTATTTGCCCTCTCTCTCTCTATCCTCCCTCTATTTGCCTCTTTTTGCCCGCTTGCTTTCTGTTTGCTTGTGTGTTAGTTTGTTTGCTTGTCGTTATGGCTAGTTCTTTACCTTCTGCCTCTATGTCTGAAATTGGGGATACTATTGTCGATAATAATTTTGATGCTCCTACTAAAGAACCCACTATCTCACATATAAAAAGATTCTGTGTTGGTAGTGGTAATATTATTGGAAAAGGAGTTATTCAAGATTTCTTTACTTGTGCCGGTGCTTTACCCTCTATGCGTAGTTCTATCCTTCTTAGAACTAGTAGTCTTGCGGACGCTATTGCCATGCTTATAGTTGAACTTGAAAGGCAATTCATGCACATGCATCCTTCCATACAAAGGATTTTCCTAGAATTTTGTAATATTAAGCATTCTTCTGTTAAGCGTGTCGTTACTATCTTTTTGGCTCATGAGTTTCAATTCATAATAGAAGAGGCCAAAGAAATCTTTGCGCATTATAGGGTGGATGCTTTCCGTCCTCCCAAAGAGGCCATCCTCTTTGATCAAGAAGAAATAATGCGTTTTCAATCTCTAGACTATATTGCTTTCAATGAAAATCTTAGAAAAAGGGTGCCTACCAATGTTTTAGTTGATAGAATTTCTGAACTTAATGATGATTTGGCTATTCGAAATAATGAATTGGGATATTCTCTTGAATATAGGCTCACAAGGTTCTGTCAAAAGAATGCTTATAATGATGCATTGGTTGTGCAATATGAAGGACCGAACGAGGAACCTATACCTCCCAAGGTTGATCTTGGAGACTTTTGTCCCAATAAATTTAGCCCTTTTGATTACTTTTGCTTGCCTCAAAGAAAACTTTCTGCTGAACGTAGAGAATATGAAATGAGTTTTAATAATCTATCTTACTATTATGGCAATACCTAGATCTATTCTTGCTTGTTATGCCTAGCTAGGGGCGTTAAACGATAGCGCTTATTGGGAGGCAACCCAATTTTATTTTTATTACTTGCTTTTTTCTCCTGTTTAGTAATAAATAAATTATCTAGCCTCTGTTTTGGTTGTGTTTTTTGTGTTTAATTAGTGTTTGTGCCAAGTAGAACCGTTGGGAGGACTTGGGGAAAGTCTTGTTGAACTTGCTGTAAAAAACAGAAACTTTAGCGCTCACGAGAACTGCTGTAATTTTTATTTGGAAAGTGCTATTTAGTTAATTATTTTTGAAGATGATTAATAGATAAATTCCTCACGTCCAGCAATTTATTTTAGAATTTTTGGGGTTCCAGATATTGCGCTAGATACAGATTACTACAGACTGTTCTGTTTTTGACAGATTCTGTTTTCCGTGTGTTGTTTGCTTATTTTGATGATTCAATGGCTAGAAAAATAGTTTATGAACCATAGAGAAGTTGGAATACAGTAGGTATAACACCAATATAAATAAATAATGAGTTCATTACAGTACCTTGAAGTGGTGTTTTGTTTTCTTTCGCTAATGGAGCTCACGAGATTTTCTACTTTAAGTTTTGTGTTGTGAAGTTTTCAAGTTTTGGGTAAAGATTTGATGGATTATGGAACAAGGAGTGGCAAGAGCCTAAGCTTGGGGATTCCCATGGCACCCCCAAGATAATCTAAGTACACCTAAAAGCCAAAGCTTGGGGATGCCCCGGAAGGCATCACCTCTTTCGTCTACTTCTATCGGTAACTTTACTTGGAGCTATATTTTTATTCGCCACATGATATGTGTTTTGCTTGGAGCGTCTTGTATGATTTGAGTCATTGCTTGTTAGTTTACCACAATCATCCTTGCTGTAGACACCTTTTGAGAGAGCCATACATGATTTAGAATTTGTTAGAATACTCTATGTGCTTCTCTTATATCTTTTGAGTTATATAATTTTGCTCTAGTGCTTCACTTATATCTTTTAGAGCACGGTGGTGGATTTGTTTTATAGAAACTATTGATCTCTCATACTTAACTTAGATTATTTTGATAGTCTTAATAGCATGGTAATTTGCTTAAAATCCTAATATGCTTGGTATGCAAGATTAATAATAAAACTTTCTTATGAGTGTGTTGAATACTAAGAGAAGTTTGATGCTTGATGATTGTTTTGAGACATGGAGGTAATAATATCAAAGTCGTGCTAGTTGAGTAGTTGTGAAATTGAGAAATAATTGTGTTGAGGTTTGCAAGTCCCGTAGCATGCACGTATGGTAAATGTTATGCAACAAATTTGAAACATGAGGTGTTATTTGATTGTCTTCCTTATGAGTGGCGGTCGGGGACGAGCGATGGTCTTTTCCTACCAATCTATCCCCTAGGAGCATGCGCGTAGTACCGAGGTTTTTGATGACTTGTAGATTTTTGCAATAAGTATGTGAGTTCTTTATGACTAATGTTGAGTCCCTGGATTATACGCACTCTCACCCTTCCATCCTTGCTAGCCTCTTCGGTACCGCGCATTGCCCTTTCTCACATTGAGAGTTGGCGCAAACTTCGCGGTGCATCCAAACCCCATGATATGATACGCTCTTTCACACATAAACCTCCTTATATCTTCCTCAAAACAGCCACCATACCTACCTATTATGGCATTTCCATAGCCATTCCGAGATATATTGACATGCAACTTTCCATCATTCCGTTCATCATGACACATTCATCATTGTCATATTGCTTAGCATGGTCATGTAGTTGACATAGTATTTGTGGCAAAGCCACCGTTCATAATTCTTTCATACATGTCACTCTTGGTTCATTGCATATCCCGGTACACCGCCGGAGGCATTCATATAGAGTCATCTTTTGTTCTAGTATCGAGTTGTAATCATTGAGTTGTAAATAAATAGAAGTGTCATGATCACCATTTTCTAGAGCATTGTCCCAAGTGAGGAATATAAAAAAAGAGAAGAAAGGCCATAAAAAAAGAGAAGGCCCCAAAAAAGAGAAAGGCCATAAAAAAAGAGAAAAGGCCCAAAAAAGAGAGAGAAAATGAGAGAAAAAGAGAGAACGGACAATGTTACTATCCTTTGCCACACTTGTGCTTCAAAGTATCACCATGATCTTCATAGTAGAGAGTCTCTCGTGTTATCACTTTCATATACTAGTGGGAATTTTTCATTATAGAACTTGGCTTGTATATTCCAACAATGGGCCTCCTCAAGTGCCCTAGGTCTTCGTGAGCAAGCAATTTGGATGCACACCCACTAGTTTCTTTTGTTGAGCTTTCATACATTTATAGCTCTAGTGCATCCATTGCATGGCAATCCCTACTCCTTGCATTAACATCAATCAGTGGGCATCTCCCTAGCCCATTGATTAGCCTTGTTGATGTGAGACTTTCTCCTTTTTTGTCTTCTCCACATAACCCCCCTCATTATATTCTATTCCACCTATAGTGCTATGTCCATGGCTCGCGCTCATATATTGCGTGAAAGTTTATAGGTTTGAGATTACTAAAGTATGAAACAATTGCTTGGCTTGTCATCGGGGTTGTGCATGATAATAGCATTCTTGTGTGACGAAAATGAAACATGACTAACCATATGATTTTGTAGGGATGAACTTTCTTTGGCCATGTTATTTTGAGAAGACATAATTGCTTAGTTAGTATGCTTGAAGTATTATTATTTTTATGTCAATATGAACTTTTGTCTTGAATCTTTCGGATCTGAATATTCATACCACAATTGAGAAGAATTACATTAAAATTATGCCAAGTAGCACTCCTCATCAAAAATTCTGTTTTTATCACTTACCTACTCAAGGACGAGCTGGAATTAAGCTTGGGGATGCTTGATACGTCTCCAACGTATCTATAATTTGTGATTGCTCCATGCTACATTATCTACTGTTTTGGACATTATTGGGCTTTATTATCCACTTTTATATTATTTTTGGGACTAACCTATTAACCGGAGACCCAACCCAGAATTGTTATTTTTTGCCTATTTTAGGGTTTCAAAGAAAAGGAATATCAAACGGAGTCCAAACGGAATGAAACCTTCGGGAACGTGATTTTCTCATCGAATACAAC
>NC_041390.1:147791192-147801914 GCF_002162155.2 Triticum dicoccoides
GCCCTCCACCCTCGTGGGCCCCCTGTTGCTCCACCGACGTACTTCTTCCTCCTATATATACCCACATACCCCCAAACGATCAGATACGTTTCCAAAACCCTAATTCCACCGCCGTAACTTTCTGTATCCACGAGATCCCATCTTGGGGCCTGTTCCGGAGCTCCGCCGAAGGGGGCATCAATCATGGAGGGCTTCTACATCAACACCATAGCTTCTTCTCTCCTTTTGGATCTCAATACAATGTTCTCCCCCTCTCTTGTGGAGATCTATTCGATGTAATCTTCTTTTTGCGGTGTGTTTGTTGAGACCCATGAATTGTGGGTTTATGATCAAGTCTATCTATGAATAATATTTGAATCTTCTCTGAATTCTTTTATGTATGATTGGTTATCTTTGCAAGTCTCTTCGAATTATCAGTTTGGTTTGGCCTACTAGATTGATCTTTCTTGCAATGGGAGAAGTGCTTAGCTTTGGGTTCAATCTTGCGGTGTCCTTTCCCGGTGACAGTAAGGGCAGCAAGGCACGTATTGTATTGTTGCCATCGAGTATAACAAGATGGGGTTTTCTTCATTGCATGAGTCTATCCCTCTACATCATGTCATCTTGCTTAAGGCGTTACTCTGTTTTTAACTTAATACTCTAGATGCATGGTGGATAGCGGTCGATGAGTGGAGTAATAGTAGTAGATGCAGGGAGGAGTCGGTCTACTTGTCTTGGACGTGATGCCTATATACATGATCATACCTAGATATTCTCATAACTATGCTCAATTCTGTCAATTGCTCAACAGTAATTTGTTCACCCACCGTAGAATACTTATGCTCTCGAGAGAAGCCACTAGTGAAACCTATGGCCCCCGGGTCTATCTTTATCATATCAATCTCCTACTACTTTGTTATTTACTTTGCCTTTATTTTACCTTGCATCTTTATCATAAAAATACCAAAAATATTATCTTATCATATCTATCAGATCTCACTCTCGTAAGTGGCCCTATAGGGATTGACAAACCCTATTTGCGTTGGTTGCGAGGATTTATTTGTTTTGTGCAGGTGCGAGGGACTCGCGCGTAGCCTCCTACTGGATTGATACCTTGGTTCTCAAAAACTGAGGGAAATACTTACGCTACTTTGTTGCATCATCCCTTCCTCTTCGGGGAAAACCAACGCAGTGCTAAAAGAGGTAGCAGTGGCATTGATTAATATTAACAGAGATTATATTAACAAGAAAATTAGTTAAATTTGTAATTTGCTTTTAACTGTGGCATTGCATCAATTTTCCAGCAGCATTATTAGAGGGTGCTTGTTTACAGGGACATTTTGGTGTAGGGACTAAAAAAAGTCTGTGTCAGTCCCATCTAAACCAAACAGGAGGGACTTTTAGGGACCAAAGAAAGAAGACTCCGAGGGATAGTCTTTTTGGGACTTTTTCCAACAGTTGCCCCTGCCCCGCATTGCAGCTTGTCTCTATTAGTTCATTACTACGGGTAACATGGTCTTTTAGCATGTCATTTAATAACCTCTAGTCCATGTTTAGTTCCTGGAACCAAGCAGGTGGGGACTAGGGAGTTTTTAACCAAGCAGGGCCTTAGATTAACAACTGCTAAAGAGTTGCATGGGACAGTGGACACACCAGCACCATGTGCATCTACCGATGTATGAAGGGGCGATGCACAGTCTGTTGCAACAAAGAACAAAAACAACCAAGGAGCATATTTGTGTTGGTCCCAGTATTTTTATCTTTAGACACCTTTCCCTATGTGAGCGCAGCAAATCTAGTCCCGCTCAAACTCTACAGCCTTGTCCCCCAAAACAAAAGATCAGTTCGTTATAGATGTGCGTACTGCGTTTGTCATTGTTTCCCCTTTTCGACCAACGTAGGTGCTGGATAGCCAGTTTGTACTAGTACTTTCCCCCCTTCCTTTCCTCTTTGAACCACGTCCTAGACTCATGCTATACAACTATCCCCACTACTTTCCTGTTTGATCCAACACCTAGATTCAAGTGCAGAAGCGGAAAAAGCCCACATGCAGCTAGGGAAATGCATGTGGAATAAGTAAATTATACCTTAAGGTTCTTGGGGTGTGGTTCGGTGGGCGACCGGAGGCTGTTCGGCCCACATTATGTACGGCGGCGAGGAAGAAGGGGTCGGAGGCCCTCCTGCACCGCCGCTGGATGAAAGAGAACAGCTGCACCGGTAGTGGATCCCCTCCCTCGCCGACTGCGACAGTGTTAAGCCTCATTCCCTTCCCGGCGGACGGATCATGTTGGCTCTTTGACCAGCAGTGAGGGGAGAGAGAGAGGCCAACGAAGTCTTGTTTAGATCTGGAGAGGGTGAGTGAGTGTGAAGAGAGCAACTACAAGCGCTGAGGCTCCAACGTGTATATATATATTGGAGAGAGAGTATGAAGAGTGCAAACCCTAGAAAACAAGCGCCGAGGCTGCAGCATATACGTGATGAGGTGATTATACGGTCACTACAAGATTGTATAGCTTCGTATCCATCCATTTTGACCAGTCAAAGAATCCTCCTGGCACCGCCCCAGTTCACTTTCTCTCTGTCATGCGGGGCCTACCTGTCATTAGAAGGTGTAGCGGGACCAAGGTACCACCGTATCTCGTACTACTCCCTCCGTCTAGGTGTAATAAGTCACGTTAGAAGGTGCAGCGGGACCAAGGTGCAAGCAGTTTTTTTAGAAACAAGGTGCAAGCAGATTGGAGAAGAAGGAGAAACTTGGCCGGTCCTTCCTCCAATCAAAGACTGATTTCTGTCTCTAAATGCAACAATTAATCACAACAACTAAGAGATGTTGTTTTAGCTACCATGCAGGGTCATGTATTAACTCGCATGCATCAACGCGTAGTTGAGCTCCATGCGTTGGGTTTCCAGGGAGATAACAAGGTAAAGTAAGGAGCGTTTGGTTATATTGCTAGGCTGGTCATAGTGGTGAGTAACTTGGACTAGTAACATGCATATGTTACTAGTCTATGTTACTACTTTCATAGTAGGTAGTAACATAAGGATGGTAACATGCAAGTCTTCATTAATTGAGATATAGACTCACTTTACCTCGGCATGTGTGTGTGTGTGTGTTTAACAGCATGTGTGTGTTAGACTAGTCACAGTGGGGAGTAACTTAGAGTAGTAACATGCATATGTTACTAGTCTAAGTTACTACCTCCATAGTGGGTAGTAACATATGTATGGTGTCATGCATCACTGCATTTATTACGTTGTAGACTCATCTTTTCTTGATATGTGTGATGTTACAGTAACTAGATATGTTACCACATGCCTCTCTTTCTTCATTTATTATATGCCACATCATATATTTTGCCTAGATAAGTGTGATGTTACCACCTATGTTACTCTCACTGCGGGTAGTCTTAGAGAGAGCGACACATCAACCTACTCCTACAGAGAGATGGTGTGTAGTGTACGATTTAGCCGCGAGAGTTGGTGCATCCTCTCGTTTTTGGGCATCCAGTCGGGACAGGCGGGATAGCTGCCACGCCCACTCCTGACCAGCCTGGCCCACCCAAAGCCCCTCCATCTCCCGCGCGCACTTCCCGCCCGAAACGGTCAGCGCCGCTTTAAAGAATCGGTGCCGCATTCATGCTGGGGCAGAGCAGACGCGACCACTCACTGTCACCTGCGTTGAAGGGAGAAGCGGATTCAAGAGTGATGGTTGCTTCGTCCGTCCAACTTACTGTTGTGTCTATGTGATTTCACGGCTCATTAGTCATTACTACTGAGGTGGTAGGACTGCTGGATGTCCCATCCTTTCGGCAATAGGAGGTACTACTAGATTACAATTTTCTCCATTCTCAGCGGAGGATTGTAAGAGCAGTGAGGCTCAGTGATTACATGGCCCACCTCACACTATCACCATATTTGCTGGACACCATGCGACACCTAACCCTTTACATAGTACTAGTATAGTACGTATTGTAATTTATTAGCGAGATAAATTTGTACAATGCTATGAAGCTTCTAGTTTCTGTTTCATGTATCTTGCGTCCAAGGTTGCCCGTTGCAACATTTCATCAAATACAAAGGAGACTAACATGCATGCTATTGCATCTCAATGATTGACAGATCATAGCCAATATGTACTCCCTCCGTTCCAAAATAAGTGTCTCAACTTTATGCAAACTTTAATACAAAGTTGTACTACTACTAAAGTTGACACTTATTTTGGAACAGAGACAGCTAAAGAAAAAATGATCCATGCAGTCCCTAGCCCTTGAACCGTAAAGCCTAAGGCCTCCTTTGGTTTGTAGGATTTTTGTAGGAATTCTATAGGATAGGATTTGCAAAGGAAAAATTCCTTTGAAGCCCTTTGGTTTGTACGAATGGATTCCTATTCCTATGTAGGATAGGAATTAATCCTTCACGTTTTGGAGGGAAAAAACATTAGCCTAGACTCAATGGAAAACATCTTATCCTATGCACCAAATGGCATCTCTTTCTCTATAGGAATTGGCATGCATGTCATCTCACTTCCTATGATTTTCCTATTCCTATAAAATTCCTATCCTATGAACCAAAGAAGGCCTAACCAGGCTTTAATTTGCTGGCAATGTTGGAGCTTACGAAGAAATGAAGTTTGCAACCCTTTGACCATCGGATCATTTTGTGCAGTTTCACCAAAATCGAGATGAGCATCCCTATGGCAAAGAAATTGAAGAAGCGTGATTAGAATAAGATTACTGGGATTAGTTGATGAGACATAAACTCATCACGAGTACAGTACGTAGAAGCCATTAGAGGTATGTGCGGGGCAAATAAGTAGAGAAATATCCACATGGAGTGATGTGGGCTGCTGGAACAGTGGTGCAAGCTGGCTATAAAGGGAGTTGTACCTGAGGGATGTTGGGACGTAGCTCAACCTAGAGGAGGGCGGCGGGAGGAGGCAACTGCCGATGTCGCGGCAGTGAGCAATGGACGAAGGCAACCTCACCGGCTTTGTGAGAGAGAACAACGGGGACCCCTGATCGGGACGTGCCGACAGTGGGTTTTCACCGTCGGCGACAGCGACAGCATCTACACTAAAAGCATCCACCCCTTCAGATGTGGCCAGAGTCGCGAGAGAGTGTGAAGACTGAAGAGAGCAACCCTAGCAAGCAACCGTGTAGGCTCGTCCTTCCTACTAAAGGACATATATTCCAAATAATGTGATAATCTCTCTAACCAAGGTAGGGACGAGGAGTAAACGGAGGGAGTAGTAAAATTTTCTCCTCGTCCTGCGAGCCACCGCGTGCGTGGGTGAGGGAGCGAGCGCAAAGGCGTACTAGTAAGCAAGCTTCACCTCATCCTGCGAGTCACCGCGCCTGTGGGCGGGGGAGATGGCATACTAAGCAAGCTTCTCCTCGTTCTGTGAGTTGACTGGACACATCAAAAGTACTCCAGTGTATAGAGCCTTGCCTCTAAGGTAGGCCCCACATGGTTTGCCTCTTTTTTAACATAACGCGTCAAGTCACAATTTGTTTGTTCACCCGTGGTAGATGATCCTCCTGTTGGGGAACATAGCAGAAAACAAAATTTTTCCTACGGTTTCACCAAGATCCATCTATGAGTTCATCTAGCAATGAGTGATTGGATGCATCTACATACCTTTGTAGATCGTGAGCGGAAGCGTTCAAAGAACGGGGATGATGTAGTCGAACACGACGTGATCCAAATCACCGGAGATCCTAGCACCGAACGGACGGCACCTCCACGTTCAACACACGTACGGTCAGCGTAACGTCTCCTTCTTCTTGATCCAGCAAGGGGAGAGGAGAGGTTGAGGAAGATGGCTCCAGCAGCAGCACGACGGTGTGGTGGTGATGGAGCTGCAGTACTCCGGCAGGGCTTCGCTAAGCACTATGGAGGAGGAGGAGGTGTTGGAGAGGGAGAAGGAGGCAACCAAAGGCATAGATCAAAAGCCCTTCTTCCCCCACTATATATAGGAGGGCCAAGGGGGGGCGCCGACCCTAGGAGATCCAATCTCCTAGGGGGGGCGGCGGCCAAGGGAGGTTTCCCTCCCCCCCAAGGCACCTAGGGGTGCCTTCCACTAGTGGGACTCCTCCCCTTTGGAAACCCTAGGCGCATGGGCCTATTGGGGCTGGTGCCCTTGGCCCATGTAGGCCAAGGCGCACCCCCTACAGCCCATGTGGCCCCCCGGGGCAGGTGGCCCCACCCGGTGGGCCCCCGGGACCCTTCCGGTGGTCCCGGTACAGTACCAATAACCTAGAAACTTGTCCCGATGGCCGAAATAGCACTTCCTATATATAATTCTTTACCTCGGGACCATTCTGGACCTCCTCGTGACGTCCGGGATCTCATCCGGGACTCCGAACAACATTCGGGTTACTGCATATACATATCCCTACAACCCTAGCGTCACCGAACCTTAAGTGTGTAGACCCTACAGGTTCGGGAGATATGTAGACATGACCGAGATGACTCTCCGGTCAATAACCAACAGCGGGATCTGGATACCCATGTTTGCTCCCACATACTCCATGATGATCTCATCGGATGAACCACGATGTCGAGGATTCAAGCAACCTCGTATGCAATTCCCTTTGTTAATCGGTATGTTACTTGCCCGAGATTCGATCGTCGGTATCCCAATACCTCGTTCAATCTCGTTACCGGCAAGCCACTTTACTCGTACCGTAATGCATGATCCCGTGACCAGACACTTGGTCACTTTGAGCTCATTATGATGACGCATTACCGAGTGGGCCCAGTGATACCTCTCCGTCATACGGAGTGACAAATCCCAGTCTTGATCCGTGTCAACCCAACAGACACTTTCGGAGATACCTGTAGTGCACCTTTATAGTCACCCAGTTACGTTGTGACGTTTGGTACACCCAAAGCACTCCTACAGTATCCGGGAGTTACACGATCTCATGGTCAAAGGAAAAGATACTTGACATTGGAAAAGCTCTAGCAAACGAACTACACGATCTTGCGCTATGCTTAGGATTGGGTCTTGTCCATCACATCATTCTCCTAATGATGTGATCCCGTTATCAATGACATCCAATGTCCATAGCCAGGAAACCATGACTATCTGTTGATCAACGAGCTAGTCAACTAGAGGCCTTACTAGGGACATATTATGGTCTATGTATTCACACGTGTATTACGATTTCCGGATAATACAGTTATAGCATGAATAAAGACAATTATCATGAACAAAGAAATATAATAATAATACTTTTATTATTGCCTCTAGGGCATATTTCCAACACCTCCATCAAGTGGACAACTAGTACACGTGTCAAATTACCACATGGGCTGCCTTTTCGTACAGAAATGAGCTCCACCATGTACCCGCGGGTGTGGTTGGGAAAGAGATGGGAGTACGTGCGTCGTGTGTGCACCTCTTCTCTTCGTGCATGTCCCCCACCTACGTGGGTGTGTGTGAGAGAGATACAAACCTAGACAGATGGTGTGTGCGTTCGTGAGTGTTTTTTGTTTTGGGGGTGGTGACTTCGTGAATGTATTTGTGGGAATGTGTGTCGATGACATCTCAAACAAAATTTTGCAAGCAATGTGTGTGAAATAGAGGTGTATCCATATCATATAGAGAGGGCCAGAGGGGGCGATACACGAGAAGAGAGGGAGGGGTCATAGATATTGATAGAGTCGAAGAGAGGATCAAGTGGGTGGGTGCGAGATGGATGAAGAGAGCCATCGAGATTGTGTGTGTGCAAGTCAAAGATATAGGACGACTGACCTACTAGAACGTCAGAGGGCACAAGGCAAGTTTGTGTGTGGCAGGGAGACATGACTAGAGCGCTCGATGTATCGGTGTGTGGGGGTGGGGGAGGGGGAGGCAGAGGCAGAGGCCTAACTAGAGAGGTAGAACAACTCGTATATGTGTTGAGAAGGAGAGACCCAGCTATGTGTTGAGGGAGATCGGTCGATGTCCATACATAACTGAAGGACGGGAAATAGGTTGGGACAGAGAGAGAGAGAGAGGAGAGAGAGAGGGAGGGAGAAGGGTAGACTGTTGGATGGGTGATGGAGTTGCTTCTCGAAGATGGTGGGAGAGGCCTACTAGACAAACTGAGGGTAGAACTGCAATATTATTAATGAGAGTGGGGATGTGTTTCTGTGTGTGCCTATGCATGATAGATCTATCGGGATGCATGCATGGATGATGAAGGGGAACCATGTGTTTGCTAAGCAAACCTAACTAGATCGGTAGATCAATTGTTATTTGTCGGAGGAAGGGAGAGACATAACTAATGAGGTAGATCGACCGACGTGTGGGGGGGAACGAGTTATAAGGACCTAGCTAGCTATATATAGCGGGAGATCGGTCGGTGTACATCCATTTGTTAGAGGAAAATAAGGCCCAGTGAGACGGATAGACAGAGAGAATGGAGCTAGGATGTGGTGCGAGAGGCCGAGCTACTAGCTAGGTAGGGAGAGGAGTGTGTGGTTGTGAGATCGATGAAAAGAGGGGCGAGAGTTTACACATGTGTGGGACCATATGAGAGACACGAGGCATGGGCACAGAAAGGAGGGGATGGAAGGTGAGTGTGTACGTATGTTGTAGGCACATGCTGGAGAGGTTTATCGGTCGGTGTGTGTCGGAAAGGAGTTGTGGAGACTGTGGGAGAATGACCTAAAGAAAAAAATGAATGTGCGCGATGGATAGAATGCTGAGGGAGGGGGAGGGCGTGTGCATGCACGAGGGAAAGTTAGTGCTAGCTACAAAGGTGAGAGGATTGTGTGGGTGTAAGAGACTAACAAAGATCATAATTTGATATGAAAGTGGATTCATATATTTGAATAGGAGATCATAGTGTTATAAACATATGCATGCATGAATATAGCGGTGATACGCTGTTGTGGTTGTGCACCTGTTATACCATAATGTGATAATGCATGGCATTTGCAACTCACAGCTAAATGTCGAACAATCTAAACCATACTATATATCGAACAATCTCACATTTTATTTGAATTTGTGATAATGTGTGGCGTTTGCAGCTTACAACTAAATATCGAACAATCTAAACAATACTATATATCAAACAATCTCACATTTTATTTGAATTTGTGGTAATGTGTGGTGTTTGCAACTCACATCTAAATACTTGTAGGCGTAGGGGGCGGGGCACCATACATAAACACATTATACATATGAGACATGGTTTAGATTATGAAGATCTAGCTAGAGCTTAAAATGTACTGTGATTTGAAATCAACATAAAGTGGATTCAAAAAATAGAGTTCGAGTTCATATAGTACACATAGTTCATATCTAACTCGAGAGTGATCATGTGGTGTGCTGTGAAGATAATACACGAACAATGGTTTAACTTGACAATAATGATGATTGTAGATCTTATTAAAATAGAGAAATGAATTCAAATGGTTTGACTTCACAACAATCATTATTGTAGATCTTATTCAAATAGAGAAACGAATTCAAATTTAGTTCATATTGAAGTGGTAGTATATATGTTTGGAATTCTAAAACATTCATTTGAGTAGCAGGTTGCATGCATTATACACGTAGAGAAATATTTTAATTGAACATAACATGAATTGGAAGTTTTGAATGACATTTGTAGTGCCAATTGATTTGGTACAGTACATAGGACTAGACACTCTTGTGTGCTGCAAATTGATTTCTTTTTGTTTTTTCATCAATGAAAGTGCAACTTGATTTGCTATAGTACACGTTGGGCTTGTACGGAAATTTCAACCCGCACCTTGTTACCCCAAAATATTTAAGATATATCTTTGTCTCGTTGTGCTCCGACAACTCCCTCCATCTCAACCCGCACCTTGCTATTCCAAAATTACAATGCGCACGAAAACTACCACCTCCTGTGAAATCCCGACATGCGAAATGCCCGTGATACCCCTGAACCGAAAGAAACACCTAGCTCAAATCGGTGGGGGTACTTCCATAACTTACCCCCACATTTCGGACAAGCGCGTCCCTAAGCCATGGTTCCCCACTCCCATCCCATCCGCCCACCCATTTGTACACCGAGGCCGTAAAAACCCATGAAGCCCCACACCCTCCTCCGTCCGCCACCCAACCGGAGCCTCTTCCCCGACGACGTCGTCCACAGCAACACCACGACGTCCCTCATCCACCGTACTGGATGAGGATCCATCGTCAATCTTGTCGTCCCGCCGGTTCAGCCACCCCGTCCTCCACCTCCAAGGAGTTGCCCCAACGTTCCCCTCGTCTTTCGCGCCACCTCCATTCCCACATCGTCATCTTCACATGCACCACCGGAAGAGCATCATCATCATCATTTCCTCGGACGAAGCTGAGGCCTAATTGGTGCCACCAAAGAGGTTGTACACTAATCGCCGCCTTTTCTTCTTGATTCGATCTCACGGTGTTGCCAGCGCTTGGTCCCAAGCCGACAATGCGCGGCTCCATCGACGGCGGTGGCGGCGGCCACTTCCTCGACGACGTCGCTCCCTCGGCGGCGACGTCCACATCAGTAGGAGCTGCTGCTGCTTTAGCTCTCACTCGCGCTGCTACTCTGATCTTGATCTAGTTCCCCTGCTTGGTCTGCTCTTTCTATTGCTCTTGCTCGCGCTGCTGCTCTCACTCTTGCTCTTACTTGCGATGCTGCTCCAATTTAGCTACACTTTGGTCAATTGAATCGACTTTTGGGTTAGTCAATTTTCAGGGGGTGGGGGGCTCGCCAGAGTTAAGGAAGAACCAGCCGCAGTGGG
>NC_041390.1:147802195-147828085 GCF_002162155.2 Triticum dicoccoides
GAGGGATGGCCGGGGCAGCAGCGGACCAGCGGTGGGGAGTGGTTTCGAGGCAGGTGGGGCGGCGCAGCACCGGCCACGGGCGGCGGAGGGCGACGGTTTGGTCGGTGGTGGCTGGCGGCTCAGGGGGTGGAGGTTGAATTTGAACTGCAGGCCCTTGATTTTGTATCCAACGGCTGGAAAATCGACTGACCAGAGATGAAAAATTCAGTCGACCAGCTCTCGCATTAGTAGCTGCCTGCTGCTGCTACTGGTTTTCTCCTACTAGCTAGTGCGTTTAGTTTCGACAGTAAAATTCAGTTTCGAAAGCAAAATTCACTTTTGACAGTTAAGTATAGTTTCAATAGTTAAATTCAGTTTCGATGGTTAAGTTCAGAGATGAGCGGCTGATGTATTTTACATCTAGCACTTTGTCGTTATGTATTTTACGTCATCTACTGGAGATGCTATTAGAATTCCACTCAGGTTAATGTATTATCTCCTGTCCCATCGTACAACTCACCGGAGTTGCTCCAACGATGAAACCCTCCATCACAATGGAGTGAAAGTGCAACTATCCCTGGGTGGTTTTGGTAATTCCTAACAACATATAGCTCATTGAGATAATACTATTTCAAGATAAATATTTCAGGAAAGCTCAATGATTGGCATGGCATGGATTAGAAATGTGGACCCCTCAAAATTCTAAGGACAAAAGATTGGCTCAAGCTCAAGCTCAAGCTCAAGACTCTACATTTTACTTTTAGTGATCCAAGATCACATTGAGTCCATAGGGAAAGCCAATGCTATTAAAAGGGGGTGAGGTGTTGCTTAATGGGTTACTTGCTCAAAATGCTTAGTGATATGCTCCAAAATCCTCAATCACTTTCCCATATCCACATATGTCCCAAACCAAAAGTCAAACTCGGCC
This sequence comes from Triticum dicoccoides, assembly GCF_002162155.2. Taxonomy (NCBI): domain Eukaryota; kingdom Viridiplantae; phylum Streptophyta; class Magnoliopsida; order Poales; family Poaceae; genus Triticum; species Triticum dicoccoides. Next base: position 147,803,103 of record NC_041390.1, read on the forward strand.
CCACCGAAAATTTCCATCTGGCGCCACCGAGTTCAGTTGACATAGCCACTGCCACTAAACCCTAGTCACTTTGGTCCCACCGATAGGGATCTCGGTCTCACCGAGATGGGATTGCAAACTCTCGGTTTTCCTTCGTAATGTTTCGGTCTAACCGATATGAGCGATCGGTCCCACCGAGTTCGCAATGCAAATTCTCTGTTTCCCCTTCGTAATGTTTCGGTCCAACAGAGATGAGCGAATCGGTCTCGTCGAGTTTGCCTGACCAACTCTCTGTTTGCTTATTACCAAAATCGATCCCACCGAGTTTGTGTAAGTGGTCTCACTGGGATTATGTTATGCCCTAACCCTAATGAAATCGGTCCCACCGAGTTGACATGTTGGTCCCACCGAAAATCCTAACAGTCACATTTTGAACTAAATCGGTCTGACCGAGTTTTCTGATTCGGTCCCACCGAGTTTGGTAAATTGTGTGTAACAGTTAGATTTTGTGTGGAGGCTATATATACCCCTCCACCCACTCTTCATTCGAGCAGAGAGCCATCAGAACATGCCTACACTTCCATCATACATTTTCTGAGAGAGAACCACCTACATTTGTGTTGAGGTCAAGATATTCCACTCCAAGCACATAAATCTTAATCTCTAGTGTTCCCCAAGTTGCTTTCCACTCAAATCATCTTTCCACCAAATCCAATCCTATGAGAGAGAGTTGAGTGTTGGGGAGACTATCATTTAAAGCACAAGAGTAAGGATTTCATCATCAACACACCATCTATTACCCTTTGGAGAGTGGTGTCTCCTAGATTGGTTAGGTGTCACTTGGGAGCCTCCGTCAAGATTGTGGAGTTGAACCAAGGAGTTTGTACGGGTAAGGAAATCGCCTACTTCATGAAGATCTACCCTAGTGAGGCAAGTCCTTCGCGGGTGATGGCCATGGTGGGATAGACAAGGTTGCTTCTTCATGGACCCTTTGTGGGTGGAGCCCTCCGTGGACTCGCGGAACCATTACCCTTCGTGGGTTGAAGTCTCCATCAATGTGGATGTACGATAGCGCCACCTATCGGAACCACGCCAAAAATCTCTGTGTTTACATTGTGTTTGCTCCCTCCAAACTCCTCCCTTTACCTTCATCTGCAATGTTTTGCATTCCGCTACTATACTCTTAGACTTGCATGTGTAGGTTGATTACTTGACTTGTGCTAAGTTGTTAAAATCTGCCAAGACTTAAAATTGGGAAAAGGCTAGATTTTTATTTGGTCAAGTAGTCAAATCACCCCCCCCCCCTCTAGACATACTTTCAATCCTACAAGTGGTATCAGAGCTTTGGTCTCCATTTGCCTTGATTTCCATAGCTTTTGGTGATCATAGCCTTGGTTTCACAACCTAGGAGAGTATGGCGTCTAGCGAGGGAAATTACCACCGTAGAGGTCCTTACTTTGATGGTACAAATTTTGCTAATTGGAAGCATAAGATGAAAATGCATATTCTTGGACATAACCCCTCCGTTTGGGTTATTGTGTGTATTGGTTTGCAAGGTGAATTCTTTGATGGGAGAGAACCGAACCGTGAAGCTAGCGCGGAAGGGTTGAAGATGCTACAATACAATGCTCAAGCTTGTGATATTCTCTTCAACGGATTGTTCCCCGACGAATTCAACAAAATCAGTCGTCTTAAGAATGCAAAGGAAATTTGGGATGCTTTGATTGATATGCATGAAGGTACCGACTCCACCAAGGAATCCAAACTAGATGTGCTTTGACAAGTTCAAAATGAAGGATGGTGAAGGTGTCGATGAAATGTACTCTAGGCTTGCTCTCATCACAAATGAGATTGATGGCTTAGGAAGTGAAGAGATGATCGATAGATTCATCGTCAAGAAGATCATAAGAGCCTTGGATGGAAAATATGATACCGTGTGCACATTGATCCAAATGATGCCCAATTGCAAAGATCTCAAACCAATGGAAGTCATTGGAAGAATTGTTGCTCATGAGATGTCACTCAAGGATAAGGAAGACCTCACAACAACTCAAGTGGTGCTTACAAAGCCTCATGTGATGCTCCCACATCATCAAGTGAGAAACAAGCCTTCAATGAATAATTGAGCTTAATGGTGAAGAATTTCAACAAGTTCTACAAGAGTAGAAGCAAGGAAAGAAGTTCCAAGTCAAGGTCCTACAATGAAAAAAGATCTTCAAGTCGTGAACGAAATTGCTACAATTGTGGAACACCCGGACACTACTCCAATGAGTGTACGGCTCCCTACAAAAGAAGAGAAGATTCTCCCAAAAGAAGAAATAGAAGAGAAGAATCACCACCAAGAGAGAGAAGGAGTGGAGATGACCGTTATGAACGAAGAACATCACGGAGAAGCGAGGATTCAGAAAGGAAGGACAAATCATCAAGGAGCTACACAAAACGAAGACATCAAGCTCACGTTGGTGAATGGGTATCCGGCTCCGACTCCGACGATCACTCCGAGAGCAGTTATCACTCCGATTCCGAATATACTCAAGATGAAGGTGTTGCCGGTCAAGCACTTGTTTCAACCAACTCCCACGACATATTTGAGTCACCAAATGAAGGAATTGGAAGATGCTTCATGGCTAAAGGCCCAAAGGTATCACACCCTGAGTATGTTGATTTCAATAGTGATGAAGATGACTTGCTAGGTGATGATGATTTACTTGTTGACAATTCTAGTGATGAAAACTATGATGAACTTGCTATTAATCATGCTAATCAAGATAAAACGAATGACGATGATAAGAAGGAGATTGAGCGTCTAACTAAAGAACTAAACACTCTTAAGTTAGCTCATGAAACTACCTTGGAAAATCATCGAGAGCTTTTAAAGACTCATGAGAAGTTACGCTTTGAAAATCTCAACCTTGAGCAAGAGCATGGGTTCTTAAAAGCGATCAATGATGATCTTCGCAAGAAAAGTTCTTCTTACATTGCCAAGAGTTTACTCTTATCTACGTACATGCCACAAGTTAAATCTAGCAACAAGAGTAAGAAAGATTATTCTTCTAGTAGTAACAATAATCATGTTGAACCCAATGATGTTGCTTCTAGTAGTTCTCTTGATTCCACTAATGATTCTCTTAGCCAAGTTACACTTGAGCAAGAAAATAGCTTATTGAAGGGAATTATAGAGAAAGGTGTTTACAAGAGCCTTGCCAGGAGTAAGCAATTTGAGGAAATTGTACGCAAGCAAGGAAGACACCGGAAGAATCAAGGTGTTGGTTTTGAATGAAAGTTCAATGCCAATGGAGTTGAGTGGGAAGAAGATCAATACCCAAAGAAGAAATTTGTTTCTCAACAAGAGAAGTATGATCCTACTTATTTCCAAGGAACACAAGCTCAAGATGATCTTCCACCAGAAGACCAGAAGCAAAAAGGCAAGGACAAGCTTCAAGAGGAGATTGATGCATTTGACGAAGCTCCCAAAGCCTTGGTCAAGTGGGTTCCCAAGACTACATCAAGTACAACTACAACTCCAAGGATTCCCATCAAGATGGTGTGGATCCTGAAGAAAAAGAAATAGAGAGTTCTTGAGGGTGACTCTGCCAACATATACTTCACTCATATCATTTTAGCGAGGAAAAGTGCAAACAACTTCCACATCTTGCACTAGTTCAAGGAGTCACAAACCCTATTGTTGGTAAGACAGGGGACAAGGTAACCTAATGCTTTCATGGACATCATCCTATGTGAACATCACTCTATGTCTATGGATATCCTTGTTTGTTCCTTGTGGGACTAACCCGTGTAGGTATTGAAAGTGCAACTCACTCTAATGAATTGCTCCAAATGATCTACATCAACATTGAGCATCTACATCTTCAACACCTACATGAAGTCATCATCGACAAAACCCAAGGTTAGTTCATCCTTATTAGGGGGGATATCACATCTAGGGGGAGTTTTACTCTAATCAATTGAGCTAAAGCAACTCTAATGGTGTGAACACAACAATGCTTTATGTAAAAGTGGCAACCCCACTTGTGCTTAAACAATGAGTATGACCTACGAACAAATGTTCTCATTTGACTCCTCAGTCAATATACTCATATATAGATGACCTAGTCATCGCAAATTGCCTCATAGACACTAGAGTGATTGTGCATGCTATGCCACATATTTCATTTGCCATCTTATTGTGTGAGCATGTTGGTTGCATGTTTTACTCATTCGAGGACATCTATTTGTTGCTTTGATTGTTTGGCTTTTTCTCTTTTGCCAAATGGATGGACAAGAATGCCTAAGAACCTCCTCTAGCTATCTATGATTTTCTCGTCTCAAACTCTATTCATGATACATCACAAAGTTTGATCAAGTCAGATTCGAACCACTCTGTGTGAGGAGCACTCGGAGTCCCCGATTCGTCATAGACTTAAACTTCCAAAACCTCTTTGTGCATTTAGGTATGAATGATTCATCCACTTCGGTCACACCGAGTTCACTAAGTTGATCTAGGTTTTCAATCTCGGTGCAACCGATTTGAACTTTTCGCTCACACCGAGTTAGAGTAACCGCTCGTGATTCTGCATCTTGGTGCCATCGAGTTGTTCCACTCGGTCACACTGACAGGGTCAAGATATATATACTCACGGGTTGAATTTTGGGAATTTCTCCAAAACTCGTCACCCCGTGCATGTCCTGCTCTGCCTCCTTGGGTCTCCGGATCATCCCCTCGCCGCCAGCGACCTGCCGCCGCTGGTCTCCGTCGCCGTCAACAGAAATCTGCCCCACCATTGTCACCGTAGCGAACCCCCGCCGAACTAGGGTATGGGTTCGACCTTTTGTGCTATTGTTTTACCTCTGATTCATAGCACATTGTTTTGCCATGATCCTTACCACATATGCAAACACACTATCCATTGAAAACACCCTTTAGGTTAAATTCGATTTGAAAATTTAGGGTTAGGTCTCCGGCGAACTCATCTCGAACCAACCGAGTTGTAGAAATCGGTCTCACCGATTTGGCTTAGGCCATAGCACATGCATTTTTGGTCTGACCAAAAATTGCAAATCGGTGTGATCGAGTTCGATTCTTTGTGAAACCCTGGCAGTCTCGGTGCCACCAAACTGTAACTCGGTCTGACCGAGTTCACTAGTTTAGGTTCCAAAAGCTGCTTCGGTATCACCGAGTTTACTAATTGGTAGCTCCAAAATGCTTTCTGTGGAGAACTAAAACTAAGTTTTTAAGTCATCTGTTTTGCAAAATCTCTGCACTTTGTGATGCTCATCCACTCTACCTCATCTACATCTATCACAGGGTCTGCTGTTAGTAGGTTTGCAAAGATGTATGATCAGAGTGATAGTCAGAACAGGTCTGAGGAACATGTGCAGCTGAGTGAGGGTTCAGATCCCTCAAACACTTTGATGATGGCAGCAGGAGCACTCCAAGTAACTTGCCAAAGGTAGCTACTAGAACAAGGAAGAAGAGAACCTCATATTCAGAGGATGAGGACTATGTGGCTACGGAGGAGGAAGTAAGCTCCAAAAAGAAGGTGCTGAAAAAGGAGTATGGCACAGCTGCTACAGTTAAGCCAGGGATGAATAAGAAGGCTCCAGCAAGAAGGATTCCTATGTCTAAGGCCAGAGCCTCCACTCAATAGACAATGGAGTTCACTCTTGAACCCAAAGAAGGTGGAGAATGAAAGAAGAGGAAGGAGAGGATCAAGAAGACCATTGCCAGAGTCATTGGCATGCCCTCCATGATGAGAGATCGCTCTGAAGATGAAGAACAAGAAGAGGATACTCCAGCACCCAAAGCTCCGAAAGCTCAAGCTCAGAAGCCCACTAAGCCCAAGAGGAACACCAGAAGTATTCCTGCTGAAGAGAAGAACAAGGCCCAAGTGCCTGAAGATGAAGAAGAGGATGATGAATCCCATGTGTTGAGAAAGTTGAAACCCAAGATCCCAGACAACAATGATACTCATCCAGTGGCTGAAGACATGCACATCAGAAAAGATGCTGGACTGAGATTGTGGAGACAGTCTAATCCCTATGCTATGAGGAGAAGGACTGCAATTGACTACATGTTCCACACAAAAGAACAGCAAGACTTCTATGAAACTATTTTTTCTTGACAAGAAGCCCATTGTGTGTGACATGAGATGGGTTGATTGGGAATTCATCAAGGAGAATGCAGGTCACTTCCCAGGAGTTTATGACAGCTTCAAAGCATGTGGAGTAGATGAGTTTGTTGGACAGAAGCTCACAAAATGGAATGATGAGCTGATCATGCAGTTTTACTCCACTGCTCACTTTTACCCAGATGGGAAGATCATTTGGATGTTAGAAGGTACTAGGTACCAGTCCACTGTTGAAGAATGGGACAAGCTGATAAATGCCCCAGAGGAACATGAGGATGACTTGTATGTGTATGCCAAGAAGAAGAAAGACCACAACTCTATGGCAAACATGTACAAGGAGATCCCAGATAAAGCTTTGGAGACTCACAAGCTTGGATCTATACATTTCTTGTTGTCTGGTCTGCCTACCATCAACTGGATCCTTAGGCACACATTGCTACCCAAGTCAGGAGATCACAAGAGGATCAGAGGGCATTCCATCAACCTGCTATAGCTTTTTGATGTCCCTCAGAAGTTCAAGGTCATGAGTCTGATTGTAGAGACAATCAAGAGGACTGTCACTGACCAGAACAGAAGCTGTGGGTATGCTCCACACATTCAGGAGCTCATCAACTCCAAGATGGGCACAGGAACATATCTGTTCGATAAGGAGTGTCTACCCTTATATCCTGATTTTGAAGACAACACTGTAGTGATGAATGAGGAGGAACCATCATCAGCTCAAGCACAGGAGAAGAGAGCCAAAGCAAAGGCTAAGAAAGCTGTCAAGATGCCAAGTGTTGAAGAGGCATATCAAGTTTTCCTGAAGAGCAAGCAAGATCAACTTGCATATCTGATCCAGTCTACACTGAGGATTGAGAAGGGCTTGGCCACCCTGACTCAAAACCAGGAGAGCTTGGAGAGGATCGTAGAAACCAAATTTATGATCTTGATCTGAAGGTAACTGAGATTCAAACAGCAGTTGAGAAGCTCCAGGAGGAAGCAGAAGAGAAGAGAGGGAAGGAAACTACTGATGCATTTCAGCAAGTGCCTAGAGGAAAGAAGTCGGCTGCAGTGCATGTACCTGATACAAGAGCAACAACGTCAGCACCAGCAGCCACAGCCTCCGTACCACCTCCAGCAGCCACTCCACCAGCTCCAACTACATCAACGGATGCCTTCGTCCTTGGAGTTCTCTCTGAAGGAAATATGCCCTAGAGGCAATAATAAAGTTGTTATTTATATTTCCTTATATCATGATAAATGTTTATTATTCATGCTAGAATTGTATTAACCAGAAACTTAGTACATGTGTGAATACATAAACAAACAGAGTGTCACTAGTATGCCTCTACTTGGCTAGCTCGTTAATCAAAGATGGTTAAGTTTCCTAGCCATGGACAAAGAGTTGTCAATTGATAAGCGGGATCACGTCATTAGAGAATGATGTGATTGACTTGACCCATCCATTAGCTTACGCGAGACTAGTTCTACAGACGTGCTTTGCACACAAGTGGTGGGTGTCTTTTTCTCCAACTTTAGTTGAATCGGATTCAATGAACATGGTTCTTTCTGAAGATCAAAAAGCAATCACTATACCGCGTTGTGGTTTTTGATGCGTAGGTAAGAATGGGTCTTGCTCAGCCCGTAGCAGCCATGTAAAACTTGCAACAACAAAGTAGAGGACGTCTAACTTCTTTTTGCAGGGCTTATTGTGATGTGATATGGTCAAGATGTGATGAGATATAAGTTGTTGTATGAGATGATCATGTTTTGTTGAAGTTATCGGCAACTGGCAGAAGCCTTATGGTTGTCTCTTTATTGCATAAGATGCAAGCGCCAAATAATTGCTTTACTTTATCGCTATGTGATAGCAATAGTTGCAAGAGCAATAGTTAGCGAGACAATCATGTGACGACACATTGATAGAGATCGAGATGATGGAGATCATGGTGTCATGTCGGTGACGATAGAGCTCACGACGGTACTTTGGAGATGGAGATCAAAGGCGCAAGATGATCATGGCCATATCATGTCACATATTTTAATTGCATATTATGTTTATCCTTTATGCATATTATTTTGTTTAGTTCGGCGGTAGCATTATAAGATGATCTCTCACTAAATTTCAAGGTATAAGTGTTCTCCCTGAGTATGCACCGTTGTGACAGTTCGTCGTGCCGAGACACCACATGATGATCGGGTGTGATAAGCTCTACATTCACATATAACGGGTGCAAGCCAGTTTTGCACACGCAGAATACTCGGGTTAAACTTGATGAGCCTAGCATATGCAGATATGGCCTCAGAACACTGAGACCGAAAAGTCGAGTGTGAACCATATAGTAGATATGATCAACATAGTGATGTTCACCATTGAAAACTACTCCACTCTCACGTGATGATCGGACATGGTTTAGTTGATATGGATCACGTGATCACTTAGATGATTAGAGGGATTTCTATCTAAGTGGGAGTTCTTAAGTAATATGATTAATGGAACTTTAATTTATCATGAACTTAGTCCTGGTAGTATTTGCATAACTATGTTGTAGATCAATGCTCGCGATGTAGCTCCCCATTTATTTTTGATATGTTCCTAGAGAAAAAACTTATGTTGAAAAATGATAGTAGCAATGATACGGATTGGACCCGTAATCTAAGGATTTTCCTTGTTGCTGCACATAAGAATTATGTCCTTGATGCACCGCTAGGTGACATAACTATTGCAGGAGAAAATGCAGACGTTATGAACGTCTGACAAAGCTCGGTATGATGACTACTTGATAGTTTAGTGCACCGTGATTTACGGCTTAGAAAGTGCATCGTGATTTACGGCTTAGAACCGGGACTTCAAAAATGTTTGGAACATATAAGATGTTCCAAGATCTAAAATTTGTATTTTAGATTCATGCCCGAGTCAAGAGGTATGAGACTTCTGACAAGTACTTTGCCTACAAGATGGAGGAGAATAGCTCAACCAGTGAGCATGTACTCAGATTGTCTGAGTACTACAATCACTTGAATCAAGTGGGAGTTAATCTTCCAGATAAAATAGTGATTGACACAGTTCTCTAGTCACTATCACCAAGTTACTGGAACTTCGTGATGAACTATAATATGCAAGGGATGACGAAAACGATTCCCGAGCTCTTCGTGATGCTGAAATCGACAAACGTAGAAATCAAGAAAAGCATCAAATGTTGATGGTTGACAAGACCACTAGTTTCAAGTAAAAGGGAAAGGGAAAGAAAGGGAACTTCAAGAAGAATGGCAAGCAAGTTGCCACTCCCATGAAGAAGCCCAAAGCTAGACCCAAGCTTGGAACTGAGTGCTTCTAGTGCAAAGGAAATGGTCACTGGAAGTGGAACTGCCCTAGATACTTGGCGGATAAGAAGGATGACAAAGTGAAAAAAAGTATATTTGATATACATGTTATTGATGTGTACTTTACTAGTGTTTATAGCAACCCCTCAGTATTTGATACTGGTTCAGTTGCTAAGAGTAGTAACTCGAAACAGGAGTAGCAAAATAAAGAGAGACAAGTTAAGGCCGAGGTGGCGATGTGAGTTGGAAGTGATTCCAAGCTTGATAAGATCACCATCGCACACTCCCTTTACCTTTGGGATTAGTGTTGAACCTAAAATAAATGTTATTTGGTGTTTGCGTTGAGCATAAATATGATTGGATCATGTTTATTGCAATACGGTTATTCATTTTAAGTCAAATAATAATTGTTGTTCTATTTACATGAATAAAACCTTCTATGGTCATACACTCAATATAAATGGTTTATTGAATCTTGATCGTAGTGATACACATATTCATAATATTGAATCCAAAAGATGCAAAGTTAATAATGATAGTGCAACTTATATGTGGCGCTGCCGTTTAGGTCATATTGGTGTAAAGCGCATGAAGAAACTCCATGTTGATGGGCTTTTGGAATCACTTAATTCTGAATCATTTGATGCTTGCGAACCATGCCTCATGGGCAAGATGACTAAAACTCCGTTCTCCGGAACAATGGAGCAAGCAACTGACTTACTGGAAATAATACATACTGATGTATGCAATCCGATGAGTGTTGAGGCTCGCGGCGGGTATCATTATTTTCTGACCTTCACAGATGATTTGAGCACATATGGGTATATCTACTTGATGAAACATAAGTCTGAAACATTTGAAAAGTTCAAAGAAATTCAGAGTGAAGTGGAAAATCATCGTAACAAGAAAATAAAGTTTCTGCGATCTCATCGTGGATGAGAATATTTGAGTTATGAGTTTGGTCTCTATTTGAAACAATGCGGAATAGTTTCGCAACTCACGCCACCTGGAACACCACAGCGTAAGGGTGTGTCCAAACGGCATAACAGTACTTTATTAGATATAGTGCAATCTATGATATCTCTTACCGATTCATCACTATCATTTTGGGGTTATGCATTAGAGACAGCTGCATTCACGTTAAATAGGGCACCATCTAAATCCATTGAGACGACACCATATGAACTGTGGTTTAGCAAGAAACCTAAGTTGTCATTTCTTAAAGTTTGGGGCTATGATGCTTACGTGAAAAAGTTTCAATCTGATAAGCTCAAACCCAAATTGGAGAAATGAGTCTTCATAGGATACCCAAAGGAAACTGTTGGGTACACCTTCTATCATAGATCTGAAGGCAAGATATTCTTTGCTAAGAATGGATCCTTTCTTGAGAAGAAGTTTCTCTCGAAAGAAGTGAGTGGGAGGAATGTAGAACTTGATGAGGTAATTGTACCTTCTCCCAAATTGTAAAGTAGTTCATCACAGAAATCAGTTCCAGTGATTCCTACACAAATTAGTGAGGAAGCTAATGATGATGATCATGAAACTTCAGATCAAGTTACTACCGAACCTCGTAGGTCAACCAGAGTACGGTCCGCACCAGACTGGTACGGTAATCCTATTCTGGAAGTCATGTTACTAGACCATGACGAACCTACAAACTATGAGGAAGTGATGATGAGCCCAGATTCCGCAAAATGGCTTGAGGCCATGAAATCTGAGATGGGATCCATGTATGAGAACAAAGTATGGACTTTGATTGACTTGCCCGATGATCAGTGAGTCATTGAGAATAAATGGATCTTCAAGAGGAAGACGGACGCTGATAGTAGTGTTACTATCTACAAAGCTTGAATTGTCGCAAAAAATGTTTTCCACAAGTTCAAGGTGTTGACTACGATGATATTTTCTCACTTGTATCGATACTTAAAAGTCTGTCTGAATCATGTTAGCAGTTGCCGCATTTTATGAAATCTGGCAAATGGATGTCAAAACTGCATTCCTTAATGGATTTCTTAAAGAAGAGTTGTATATGATGCAACTAGAAGGTTTTGTCGATCCTAAAGGTGCTAACAAAGTGACCAAGCTCCCGCAATCCATCTATGGACTGGTGCAAGCATCTCGGAGTTGGAATATATGCTTTGATAAAGTGATCAAAGCATATGGTTGCATACCGACTTGCGGCGAAGCCTGTATTTACAAGAAAGTGAATGGGAGCACTACAGCATTTCTGATAAGTATATGTGAATGACATATTGTTGATCAGAAATAATGTTGAATTTTCTAGAAAGCATAAAGGAATGCTTGAAAGGAGTTTTTCAAAGAAAGACCTCGGTGAAGCTACTTACATATTGAGCATCAAGATCTATAGAGATAGATCAAGACGCTTGATATATTTTCAATGAGTACATACCTTGACAAGATTTTGAAGTAGTTCAAAATGGAACAGTCAAAGAAGGAGTTATTGCCTGTGTTGCAAGGTATCAAGTTGAGTAAAGACTCAAAACCGGACCATGGTAGAAAATAGAAAGAGAATGAAAAGTCATTCCCTATGCCTCAGTCATAGGTTCTACAAAGTATGCTATGCTGTGTACCAGACCTATTGTGTACCTCACCATAAGTTTAGCAAGAGGGTACAATAGTGATCCAGGAGTGGATCACTGGACAACGATCAAAAATATCCTTAATGGAATAAGGAAATGTTTCTCGGTTATGGAGGTGACAAAGAGTTCTTCGTCAAGAGTTACATCGATGCAAGCTTTGACATCGATATGGTTGACTCTAAGTCTCGATCTAGATACATATTGAAAGTGGGAGCAATTAGCTAGGGTAGCTCCGTGCAAAGCAGTGTAGACATAGAAAATTTGCAAAATACATACGGCTTTGAATGTGGTAGACCCGTTGACCAAATTTCTCTCACAAGCAAAACATGATCACTCTTTGGGTGTTAATCACATAGTGATGTGAACTAGATTATTGACTCTAGTAAACCCTTTGGGTGTTAGTCACATGGAGATGTGAACTAATCACATAAAGATGTGAACTATTGGTGTTAAATCACATGACGATGTGAACTAGATTATTGACTCTAGCGCAAGTGGGAGACTGAAGGAAATATGCCCTAGAGGCAATAATAAAGTTGTTGTTTATATTTCCTTATATCATGATAAATGTTTATTATTCATGCAAGAATTGTATTAACCGGAAACTTAGTACATGTGTGAATACATGGACAAACAGAGTGTCCCTAGTATGCCTCTACTTGACTAGCTCGTTAATCAAAGGTGGTTAAGTTTCCTAGCCATGGACATGTGTTGTCATTTGATGAACGGGATCACATCATTAGAGAATGATGTGTTGGACAAGACCCATCCATTAGCTTAGCATAATGATCGTTCAGTTTTATTGCTATTGCTTTCTTCATGACTTATACATGTTCCTCTGTGTAACGCCCCGAGACCGATGTGCCAGGTGTCATCCAGTTATTCGCTGTTGTTGCGTTGTCATTGCTTGCGTGTCATGCATTGCATATCATGTCATCATGTGCATTTCATTTGCATACATGTTCGTCTCATGCATCCGAGCATTTTTCCCGTTGTCCGTTTTGCAATCCGGCGCTCCGTTCTCCTCCGGTGGCCGTTTCTACCTTTCTTTCATGTGTGGGGATTAAACATTTCCGGATTGGACCAAGACTTGCCAAGCGGCCTTGGATTACCACCGGTAGACCCCCTGTCAAGTTTCGTATCATTTGGACTTCGTTTGATACTCCAACGGTTAACCGAGGGACCGAAAAGGCCTCGTGTGTGTTGCAGCCCAACACCCCTCCAATTTGGCCCAAAACCCACCTAAGCCTTCTCCATCATCTAGATCGTTCGATAACGATCGCGTGGCCGAAAACCGCACCTCATTTGGACTCTGCTAGCTCCCTCTACCTATATATATGTGTTCCACTCCGAAATTCGCGGTGCAAACCCTAAAAATCCTTCCCCTCGCGCCGCCGGACGCGTCCACGCCGCCCGGACATGTCCGCCGCCCCGCCGCCACGTCGCTCCGTCCAATCAGGACGCGACGCGTCACCCCGCCGCTGATCTCCACCAACCATTCGCCGCCACCTCATCGCACCGGCCCTCCCCTCTCTCCTCCCCACCGCCATGAGGAACTCCGGTAATAAAAGAATGAGGAAGTCCCGAGTTTCCCAGATCCAAGTGCTCATGTTCATGGCCTCGTAACTTTGCATCCGTAGCTCCGATTCATGCATATAGCATATCAAAATGTTCATCTCAGAGAGTACATCATTTCATTCCATTGCATCATTTTCATTTGAGCTCATATTGATTCCCGAAATGCTGTTAGAAGAGGGCTACTTGAGATATTTGTCAGATCTGCTGCTCCATTTAGCTTTTTGTCATTTTTGCCATGATTAATGTGTGCATGATATGCCCATGAGCTCTACATATGTTTTGTTAAGGGTTTTGTCATCTATCCAGAGGTGCAACCCATGTATTTTTGTGATGTGTGTGGTGACTAGCACAAGCTTGCCAAATGGTGCACTTGCTAAGTGCTGATTTCAGGGACTTAGCATTTCCACTAAGTCCTTGAGCTGTTTATCTCACGATGCCATATGTTCTTGTTGTTTCCTAGTGATCCGTGACTCTTTTGAGGATGATCAGTAAGGATGTTTTGTTATTCTTGTAGTGCTCTATCCATCCATGCCTTTGTTTGCAATTATGGAGCACCCTAGCTTGAGTCAATCGAGCTCTACTTTTGCTACCTTGTGGATCTGGGCAGATTGTCAACTCGTTTGCAATTTTGCCGATGTTGTTGTAGTTGATCCGTGCATGCTATGCTATTGTTCTTGCCATGTCTAGCTTGCATTTTGTGCCTTCTTGATGGATGTATGCTTATCTTGTCATGACTTGCACCGTAGTGAGTGCATCAAGCTCGTAAACATGTCTACTTGAGTTATGTTTCAGCATGCTCCAGTTTTCACAAAGTCTGTGATCTGATTATGTTTTTGCCATGTTCGCATGCTTGCAATTGTATTTTCTGATCCCTTTTGGCTCAAGGTCACTAAGGGACTTTTGTTAAGCTCTTTGAGTAGCTCCATTCCATGCTTAACTTTGCCATGTTCAGGTCCTGTAGCATGTAGTTTTGTGGCTCCGAAGAGTGCTACCTGATCTGAAATTCCAGACAAGTGCTGATTTCACTAAGTCTGAGATCTGTTTGTCATATGCATTTTTGCCATGCTTGTTTGAACCTGTTAATTGATGAATTGGCCGTAGCTCAGTGCTAGACTTTTGTTAAGCATATTGAATGCATCCCTGCCATGTATTTTGTTGTCATGTTTCGGTGCTTTAGCATGTTCATCTCATTGCATTTAGTTGGCTACTTGCTGTAAATCGCAGACCGGTGTCGTATTTGAATCGCTTGCCATTTCCAAACCGTAACTCCGATTCCGGCGTTCTTTATATCGTTTTCAAGCGATTTCATCTCACATTTCCAGTGGCACACTTGGTTTTCTAAGTTGAGTCCAGGTTCTTTCATCTCTTGTCAAATCATGCATATGCATCGCATACCGCATCCTGCATATCATATCATGTTCATGTGTGGTTTGTTTACTATGTTGTGTGCTTCTTTCCGGTGTTTGCTTCTTCGGGTTGGTTCCGATTACGTCGCGTTTGTGAGGACCCGTTCGACTATGTCCGTTTGTCTTCTTCATGGACTCGTTCTTCTTCCTTGCGGGATTTCAGGCAAGATGATCATACCCTCGAAATCACTTCTATCTTTGCTTACTTAGTTGCTCGCTCTTTTGCTATGCCTATGTTGCGATACCTACCACTTGCTTATCATGCCTCTGATATTGTTGAACCAAGCCTCTAACCCACCTTGTCCTAGCAAACCATTGTTTGGCTATGTTACCGCTTTGCTCAGCCCCTCTTATAGCGTTGTTAGTTGCTGGTGAAGATCGAAGTTTGTTCCTTGTTGGAACATGGAGATGTTGTTCCTTGTTGGAACATGTTTACTTGTTGGGATATCACAATATATCTTATTTAATTAATGCATCTATATACTTGGTAAAGGGTGGAAGGCTCGGCCTTATGCCTGGTGTTTTGTTCCACTCTTGCCGCCCTAGTTTCCGTCATATCGGTGTTATGTTCCTGGATTTTGCGTTCCTTACGCGGTTGGGAATAATGGGAACCCCTTGACAGTTCACTTTGAATAAAACTCCTCCAGCAAGCCCCAACCTTGGTTTTACCATTCGCCACCTAGCCTCTTTTTCCCTTGGGTTAGGCCAGCCCAAGGGTCATCTTTATTTTTAAACCATCCCCGGGCCAGTGCTTGTCTAAGTGTTGGTCCGAACTGAGTAGACTGCGGGGCCACCTCGGGGAAACTTGAGGGCTGGTTTTACTCGTAGGATGTCTCATCCGGTGTTGCCCTGAGAATGAGATATGTGCAGCTCCCATCAGGATGTCGGCTCATCGGGCGGCTTTGCTGGACTTGTTTTACCATTGTCGAGGATGTCTTATAGAACCGGGATACCGAGTCTGATCGGAATGTCTCGGGAGGAGGTCTATTCCTTCGTTGACCGTGAGAGCTTGTGATGGGCTAAGTTGGGACACCCCTGCAGGGATTTCAACTTTCGAAAGTCATGCCCGCGGTTATGGGCAGATGGGAATTTGTTAATGTCCGGTTGTAGAAAACCTGAAGTTGACCTTAATTAAAATGAATCAACCGCGTGTGTAATCGTGATGGTCTCTTTCCGGGCGAGTCTGGGAAGTGAACACGGTTGTTGGAGTTATGCTTGATGTAGGTTGTTTTAGGATCACTTCTTGATCATACTTTTATCGACCGTGCTTTGCCCTCTCTTCTCGCTCTCATTTGCGTATGTTAGCCACCATATATGCTAGTCGCTTGTTGCAGCTCCACCTCATACCTTTACCTTACCCATAAGCTTTAATAGTCTTGATCGCGAGGGTGCGAGATTGCTGAGTCCCCGTGGCTCACAGATACTTCCAAAACCAGTTTGCAGGTGCCGATGAGTCCTTGCAGATGACGCAACCAAGCTCAAGAGGAGCTCGATGAAGATCTTGTCCTTGTGCTATTTCGTTCCAGTGATCAGTAGTGGAGCCCAGTTAGGGTCGATCGGGGGCCTTTGTCGCATTTGGGGTTCTTCTTTTATTTTACTTCCGTAGTCGGACCTTGATTGTATTTGGATGATGTAATGTTTTTATCATGTAATTGTGTGAAGTGGCGATTGTATGCCAACTATGTATCTTTTTCCCTTATGTATTACATGGGTTGTGTGAAGATTACCTCACTTGCGACATTGCTTTCAATGTGGTTATGCCTCTAAGCCGTGCTTCGACACGTGGGAGATATAGCCGCATCGAGGGCGTTACACTCTGACTATGAGATTATGCAACTCCCGAATACCGGAGGAACACCTTGTGTGCTATCAAACGTCACAACGTAAATGGGTGATTATAAAGATGATCTACAGGTGTATCCAATGGTGTTTGTTGAGTTGGCATAGATCGAGATTAGGATTTGTCACTCCGTCTATCGGAGAGGTATCTCTGGGCCCTCTTGGTAATGCACATCACTATAAGCCTTGCAAGCAATGTAAATAATGAGTTAGTTGCGGGATGATGCATTACGGAATGAGTAAAGAGACTTGCCGGTAACGAGATTGAACTAGGTATTGAGATACCGAGGATTGAATCTCAGGAAAGTAACATACTGATGACAAAGGGAACAACGTATGTTGTTATGCGGTTTGACCGATAAAGAACTTCGTAGAATATGTAGGATCCAATATGAGCATCCAGGTTCCGCTATTGGTTATTGACCGGAGATGAGTCTCGGTCATGTCTACATAGTTCTCGAACCCATAGTGTCGTGGAATTGTCATGGTAGATGTCCTAGTGTGAGGACTTAGTCATGGAGCCATCGCAATGAGGTTAGCTTAAAGGGGTTGATCAGGACAAAGGACACGGGGAGTTTATACTGGTTCGGCCCCTTACGGTGAAGGTAAAAGACTAGTCTAGTTGTAGGTGGTATTGCTAGGGTTTCAATGAGCAGGGAGCGAATACACTTGACCCGGCTCTCGATCTGTCGTTTCTTGCACTAAGCCGCCGCTGTGTCGTCCCCTTATATACACGGGTTGACGCCCTGCGGCCTACAGAGTCTCGGCCGGCTTATACAACGTATCCGGCTCGGTGACCTTTATTTCCTACCTTACAAAACAAGTCTACATACATGGTGGTTTATAACCGTGGGCCTTAAGCCGCCTTCGGGTTTGGGCCCTCTACCAAGCTTATCTATTAACCGCCAGATGCTCTTGGGCTTCATTGAGATGAATCGCCATAGGGATGACCCGGCCCCTCCTGGGCGGGTCATACCTAATAGTTATATCCCCAACATTATGTGCCAAGTTGATTTGAACTTGTTCATGTCAATCTTCAACACTTAGAAAAATCCTTCCTCCTCTTATTGTGAAGTATTGTAACCCACCATGATGTCGCGTCCGAAAGTTGCGATAACCCAACATGATGTCACCTGTAATTAATGCTATATAGAATCCAAATCTTAATGAATCTTTTTATTTACTGACTCTCCTAAAATTGAGGCGCCCGTGCCAACACATATCCATTTTACTGTTCCTTGATTCCTGTGCCTGCTGTTTGTACTTCCAGGCCCATAAATAGGGCCACGGAGTCACCTTCCATTCTTCTCCTTTTCCTTCTCGCCTTCTTCCTCCTCGCGACGCATCGACTCGCACGAGATCTACTGCCATCAGCCTTCGTCCTCGACCTCAACTCCGGCCGCTGCATCTCCCTGATCAGACCAGAGAACCGCGGTGCCACTCCACTGTCCTAACAGCATCAGTAAGCCATCCCTTCTTTCACCATAGATCTACCATTAGGTTTTGTCGGTGTTCATCGATGTTCGTCGCCGCCCTTCCTTCTCTTCGTTTTAGTCCATGGACTAGATCCGAAAACCACATGAATCTTTGCACAGTAGTAGTTTTAGCACCTGTTTCTGATACTAGGATATATCCCCATTGCAACAGATCTCTTCTAGGGCACCTCTACCTTTTTTATTTTATTTTCTGAACAGCGGTAGATCTGAATTTGTAGCCTCAACCTGTGGAACCTGTTTGTCCCAACACTTAGCGAATTATAACCTTGGAGATCTTGAATGTCTTTAGTCATGACGACTTATTCTGACGGCTTATCATTACTTCATATATCATTAGCCCCTGCGTAAGCCGCCATTCTAAACATGCACTATACTTGTTAACTTGCAATTTTATCAACCATCTTGAGCCGGGAAATTATTTCCAGCATTTTAGGTTGTCCTTTCACCATGCCGCCCAAGACAATCACGACTTGCAACTGGGTTCCCTCCACCCTCATTGAGAGCACCTCGAAAGATTTTGTCACCGTTGGATACTTGCCAGACAAGAGTGTCATGCATTACCGTGTTCCAGACCCGGGCAAAGAGAGACCTCGGCTTAAGGACGGTGAAGTTACCGTTTTTACTGATCATAAGAACCGGGGCTTCTCGCCACACGACTCTAAATTCTTTAGAGATATCCTACACTTCTTCAAACTCCATCCGCAAGACATTGAACCCAATTCCATATCAAACATCTGTAACTTCCAAGTCTTTTGTGAGGTATACCCTCAAGAAGAGCCTAGTGTTGAGCTTTTTAGAGAGTACTTCTACTTGAACCGGCAGAACAAGTTCACAAATGGGCCCAGCTTGGAGCTTGGCGGGATTTCAATTCAACGCAGACGAGACGCCATCTTCTCTCAAGTAGCTCTGCCAAGCCATCCCAAGGACTGGAACCAAACATGGTTCTACTTCAAAGATATCTCGTCGTCTGATGAAAATCCGTTGTCGAGCTATCGTGCTGAGCGTCTCGACTCAAATTACCAACTCCCTGATAAACTTACCACCGCCGAACGCAAGTAACTTGTCCCTACAATTAGAAAAGTTCAAGCCTTGCTAGGAAACGGCTTAACTGGAGTCGACTTAATCCGTTGCTGGGTTGCATGGCAGATCATACCCTTAAGTCACCGATCCGGCTTGATGTGTACATATACCAGAGGAACAGATGATCCCTTACGCCATAGCTCTCTTCGATTGACTGAAGAAGGCATCGTTGAGATGGCAACCACGCTTGTAAATAGCAAGTACGAAGACTGCAGCAAAGTGGGTTTGAATCCTTTCTGCAAGCTTAACCCGGCGCCAGAGGTAAATCTTTTGCTTTCTTTTTCCTTCGGCACTTAAACATTGCATGAACTCAAATATGTTATCCTTCCACAGGCTAAATCTGACTTCTGGAAGGCCAAATATGACCATGAGGCTGCCAAAAAGGCTAAAGCTGCTGTGAGAGCCGCCAAAAAGACCAGCAGGAGGTCTAGGAAGAAACCAAGCGCCTCTGAATTGCTGAAGCTGGATGACGCCTCTGAGTCGGAGGTAGCCCTTAATTCTCTTAGCTTGTTTTTAACAACCTTATTCACACTACCTATTGCCATGATGATACGGGAGCCAACCAAGCAGTCGAAGAAGAGGTAACTACTATTTCCTTCGACTCACAACCTTTACCAAGGCAGAAACTTCAGCGGGTAACCCGAAAAGTAAGGTTTTCACACCCCTTGGTTTATTTAGATCCTCATTTTCTCTTAAAACGACAACAACATGAGAGTCGCCGCCAGACCCGGACCGGTGGAGACGAAGAGTTATCCTCCAGTTTACCAAACACTCCTCGGAAATGCCAAAATGAGGTTCTTTTTAACCTTAACTCTTGTATTTACTTGCGAGTTACTTTCATTAATCACTCAATTTTGATTCCATCTTTACAGGAGATTTCCCATTCCTTCTCTGGCGACTCATCGCAGACTCAACTGTCGGCTTTCAAAACTGCCCCTGGGTAATAATAAATATCTTTCTTTTGTACCTTTATATCTTTATCATTATACTGAATTGTCCAAATTCTTTTTAGCGGTCAAGCAAAGCCCAACAAGAAAGCAAAGGACACAAAGCCGGCCGAGGTTCCGAAAGCTATTGAACCAGAACAGCCAACCATTGCACCAGAACATCTTGAACAGCAAGAAGATCCTACTCTCAACACTTAACCTGAAATACCTGAGCCATCTGTTGACGAAACCACTATTGATCCGTCGAGTATTGAACCGTCAAGCTCAGTTAACCCGCCGAAAATTCATGTTGATGATGTTGTAATCACTGGCATCGGTTTTATTGAGCCGGGGAATCCAACGATACTAGCGAGACATTCGGCCAAACAAGAAGTCATGGAAAGACGGTAAGTAAGGTTTGATGTCTCCCACTATGCTCAACTGGGTACTAGTGAAGTATTATCTGGCTATGTCAGTCAAGTGCATTCCAACCGTGACTTGGAGATTGAAATGGTTAAACATATGCACCAGAAGTATGAGGTACATTATCCGGCTTATACACACACACACACACACACACACACACACATATATATATATATATATATCTTGCCAGCCCCCTAGTCTTTTGATTATGATAAACTTGAATAATCTGTAGACTTGAAATATTTACAAGCTTCTGTCCTAGACTCTCTCCAAGTCCGGTTTAAAAACTTAAACCGGATGCTGATAATAGCATAACTTTGCATTTGTAGTCCCCAAGGGCCGGCTTAATCAATATGAATGAGCCAGTCCTATTAATCATTCTGTAAAAGAATATAACTTAACTGTATAGCCCCTATGAGTCGGTTGGGACTGTCAACAGCACACCCGGCTCATCCTTAGAAAGAAACTAGCAATATGCATTAGCCCCCAAGTGCCAAGTGTTGTTGCTTGCAAAGCACTTGGGACTTTAGAAAGAGCTGATTCCGTTGAAAAATTGCGTTGGCAGACATTAGCCCGCAAGTGCCAAGTGTTGTTGTTTGTAAAGCACTTGGGACTTGTATTATTGTAATCCACCATGAAACTTGACGAACTTGTGTTGTATGCAGGCTGCTACCACAGAATTGGAAACTCAATTGTCCAAGGACAAGACCTGGCTGGCGGCTCAGGAGACTGAAACCAAAAAGGCTGAATCAAAATTTCAGTTTAGTGTGTCTGAAGCCAAAAAAATTGAAGATCGGCTTTACTGCGGACAAAGAGGCTTGGGCTAAGGAAAAGACTGCCCTGATTCAGCGTGCTGAGAAAGCAGAGGCAGCTCTGGAAGAGGTTACCACTAAACTCACTGGTTTAAAGAACCGTGTGTCTCAGATGGTTTCTGCAATCTTTGGTAAGTCACCTTGTTAGTTATCCAGAGCAAGTATTTGTCATCATACTGTAAGTCGCCACTTAACCAATCTTTGCACTTTTTCCAGGTCCCAGGAGCAGCAACCTTAGCTGAGACACATTGGTGAAACTCAAGGCGGTTTATACCTTGGTTGAGCAATTATACACTGGAGCTCAGCAGACTCTTGCTACTATTTCTCCAACGAATCAAAGACCAAATCTGTTAAGTGATGTCTTGAAGAAGTTGTCCATCTTAGCCACCAGATTTCAAGAAATGAGATGGTATTGTGCTAGAGCCGGAGCTGTAACAGCCTTAAGTCGTGCCAAAGCCTGGGTACCGAAACTAGACTCGGCAGACGTAGCTAGTGGGTATCCTAGTCTCAAGGAAGATGGAACCTCTTTTGACCAACAGGACTTTGTCGCCTTTGTCAAAGAGATTCGTCCACATGCCACAATCATTGCTGAAGAGACCGACCTCACCATGTACCAACCAGGTTATGATGCAGATAATGAGAAGATGCAGACTCCTTCATATAAAGTGATGGACTTAATTCCGCCCATCCGTAAGCACACTTACACCCCTGATATTGATCCGTCTGATCTGATTGACGATGAAGCTGAATTCGTCGCCCTGCGTGGCTTTGATTGGTCCAAACCCAACTTCCAGACGGTGGAGGAGGAAAACGAACCGGCAAAGGGTGAATCACAACCTTCGAGTCAGCCAAGCCAAGATTCATGAACCGGGATCGGTTATCATCTGCTGATTACAAAACTTAAAAACAATTATCCTTGTGGGCACCAAGCGCCTTGTAGTAGGCTAGCTTAAAACTCTTATTCTGCTATGCCATCGTGCATATTTTGCTGTTCATGATACTATTTATCCGTCATGCAAAGATATGCCGTATATGCTTTACGATACTATCAATTTTGAGTCTGTTCCTACATACAACAGGTGAAAAGTGTCCTGGCGGTTTACCGATGGACGGGTTATAATGCCCCAATATAAACTATCATAATTTATAACCAAGCCTGGACTAAATAATAACCGTACATGATTAAAAATATGTCATACCTGTGATATTTGATCACACTTGTTGGTTTACCAAGCCAGTGCACTAAGGGCGATAACCCAAAGTTCTGAGCACTGGTAATTATCAGAGATTGCCAGCTTATGAACCAAGTCAGACCGGGTTAATAAACACTGGATATTATCTCATACTGGCGACTTATAGTCAAAAGCCAGGCCGGGTTAATAAACACCGGTGATTTATAATCATAAAGCTTCATAAGTCTTATTGATGACCCACAAGTATAGGGGATCTATCGTAGTCCTTTCGATAAGTAAGAGTGTCAAACCCAACGAGGAGCAGAAGGAAATGATAAGCGGTTTTCAGCAAGGTATTCTCTGCAAGTATTGAAGTAAGTGCTAACAGATAGTTTTGTGATAGGATAAATTGTAACGAGCAACAAGTAACAAAAGTAAATAAAGTGCAGCAAGATGGCCCAATCCTTTTCGTAGCAAAGGACAAGCCAAAACAAACTCTTATAATAGGAAAAGTGCTCCCGAGGACACATGGGAATATCGTCAAGCTAGTTTCATCACGTTCATATGGTTCGCGTTCGATACTTTGATAATTTGATATGTGGGTGGACCGGTGCTTGGGTGCTGTTCTTACTTGAACAAGCATCCCACTTATGATTAACTTCTATTGCAAGCATCCGTAACTACAACAAAAGTATTAAGGTAAACCTAACCATAGCATGAAACATGTGGATCAAAATCAGCCCCTTACGAAGCAACGCATAAACTAGGGTTTAAGCTTCTGTCACTCTAGCAACCCATCATCAACTTATTACTTCCCAATGACTTCCTATAGGCCCAAATAATGGTGAAGTGTTATGTAATCGACGTTCACATAACACCACTAGAGGCTATACAGCATACATCTTATCAAAATATCAAACGAATACCAAATTCACATGACTACTAATAGCAAGACTTCTCCCTTGTCCTCAGGAACAAACGTAATTACTCACAAAGCATATTCATGTTCATAATTAGAGGGGTGATAATATGCATATAGGATCTGAACATATGATCTTCCACCAAATAAACCAACTAGCATCAACTACAAGGGGTAATCAACACTACTAGCAACCTACTAGCACCAATCCCGGACTTTGAGACAAGAATTGGATAAAAGAGATGAACTAGGGTTTGGAGATGAGATGGTGCTGGTGAAGATGTTGATGGAGATTGCCCTCTCCCGATGAGAGGAGCGTTGGTGATGACGATGGTGATGATTTCCCCCTCCCGGAGGGAAGTATCCCCGGCAGAACAGCTCTGCCGGAGCTCTAGATTGGATCCGCCAAGGTTCCGCCTCGTGGCGGCGGAGTCTCGTCCCGAAAAGCTCCTTTCTATTTTTTCTCGTTGAAAGACTTCATATAGGAGAAGATGGGCGTCGGAGAGCCACCAGGTGGCCCATGAGGTAGGGGGCGCACCCTAGGGGGGCGCCCCCCACCCTCGTGAGCAGGGTGTGGGCCCCCTGGCCTTCATCTTTGGTGAGGATTTTTCTTTATTTATTTTAAGACGTTCCGTGGAGTTTCAGGACTTTTGGAGTTGTGCAGAATAGGTCTCTAATATTTGCTCCTTTTCCAGCCCAGAATTCCAGCTGCCGGCATTCTCCCTCCTTATGTAAACCTTGTAAAATAAGAGAGAATAGCCATAAGTATTGTGACATAAAGTGAAATAACAGCCCATAATGCAATAAATATTGATATAAAAGCATGATGCAAAATGGACGTATCAACTCCCCCAAGCTTAGACCTCCTTGTCCTCAAGCAAAAAGTCGATAACAATAAATATGTCCTCATGTTTAGAGGTAGAGGCGTCGATAAAAATAAAATACGGACATGAAGTCATCATGATTATTCTCATAACAGCAACATATATAGATTGTGTCATATAATTACTTATGTTCAAGTGATGATCTATTCACAATGCAAAACTATAAATCATAAACCTTATTGGGCTCCGAAAAACTATAATCTCAGTCATTGAAGCAATTGCAATTTATCATAACATCGGAAAGAGTCTATGTTAGAGCTAAAAAGCAAGTCCACATACTCAACTATCATTTAGTCCTCCATAATTGCTAACACTCACGCGATACTTGTGGTTACGGAGTTTTAATCAGACACGGAGAAAGATAGGGGCTTATAGTTTTGCCCCACAACCTTTTACCTCCAGGGTAATGTCAACAATAATGGTTCATGCTCC
>NC_041390.1:147828534-147849629 GCF_002162155.2 Triticum dicoccoides
CCTTCACAGAGGGAAGCAGAGGTTGCCATGCGCTTTTAGGGTTGGATATATAAAATCTCAATGCGAAAGAACGTCGCTTTATATTGCCCCTTGTGATATGAATCTTTATTATGCAGTTCGTCGCTTTTATTACTTCCACATCACAAGATCGTATAAAGCTTATTTCTCCCACACCAATCAATCATACATATTTAGAGCAATTTTTATTGCTTTGCACCGATGACAACTTACTTGAAGGATCTTACTCAATCCATAGGTAGATATGGTGGACTCTCATGGCAAAACTGGTTTAAGGGTATTTGGAAGCAAAAGTAGTATTTCTACTTGGTGCTGAGAATTTGGCTAGCATGAGGGGAAAAGGCAAGCTCAACAAGTTAGAGGATCCATGACAACATACTTTATCTCAGATATAAGAAAGACATAACTCATTACGTTGTCTTCCTTGTCCAACATCAACTCTTTAGCATGTCATATTTTAATGAGTGCTCCCAATCATAAAAGATGTCAATGATAACATATCTATATGTGAAAACCTCTCTTTCCTTATTACTTCCTATTAATTGTAACAATGACCAAAGCTATGTCTGCCAACTCCCAACAACTTTTAATCATCATACTCTTTCTATGTGAAGTCATTACTCTCAATAAGATCAATATGAACTTTTTGTTTCTTTTTATTCTTTTTCTCTTTTCTTTTATTCGCCCAAGATCATGGCAAAATAATCAAGCCCTTGACTCAACACTAATCTTTATTTTATATAACTCACGGACTCGATTACATAAAGCAAAACTCAAAACTAGATCATGCCATAAACTTGATTCTACTAGATCAAGATACTACTAATAGGATCGAACTAAGAAAAATGGTAAAGATAGGAGTTGTGATTGTGATACGATACCGGGGCACCTCCCCAAGCTTGGCAGTTGCCAAGGGGAGTGCCCATACCCATGTGATTATATCTCCTTTGTCGGTGAAGAAGGTGGAGGTGTTGTTGATGATGCGGGCTTGTCATCCATCTTCCAAGGCATAGGTTCACCATCATAGAAGGATGATCGAGTCTCCAGAATCCTCGAATCTGCAGCCAAACTCATTCTTTTGAATCTATATTCATACTCACAATTTTGGTTTTGCAGGTCATAGATTTGGGCTTGGAGGTGCTCGATCTTCTCATATAGCTTGAAGATTGCCTCCTTGGTGTTCTTGGCATCCGGCTTGTAGTTGTTGGTGAACTCCACGAGCATCGTGTGGCTGGCATTGATTCCACGCTCCACCATCCCCTAGCACTTGAAAACTTGTTGCCCCATTGCTTCGAGCCTCGTCTCCAAGCTTCCGGTTCCCTTTGGTCCCTCAACATCACGGATGTGCAACAACCCATCACGCATCTCAATGGTTTGAGGGTGTCGCAGCACCTCCGCGAGGTAAGGGTTGATGACCTTCTCGAAGAACTTGTCCTTGAGAGCACTTGGGGACGTCATGATAATCTAGATCTTGTCAGAAAAACAGCTCAAAACAAGAACATAGGAGGTTTGCGTGATACGGGAGTCAAAACCTTCGGGAGAATATATAATGAATTTTTGCCGACCAAAATATGTATCGTGCAAGAAAACGGAGTCCGGAAGGCACACGAGGTGCTCACGAGGTAGGGGGCACGCCTAGGGGGGTAGGGCGCGCCCAGCACCCTCATGGGGCCCTCGTGTCCTTCCCGGACTGCTACTTATTTTTCTATTTTTCTAAATATTCCAAAACGGAGAAATATTGCCTTAAAATTGTTTTGGAGTCGGTTTACTTACCGTACCACATACCTATTCCTTTTCGGAGTCTGAGACGGTCTGGAAAGTGTCCCTTATGTATTCCTCCGGGGTTATGGTTTCAATAATATTGGTTTCAACATTTCTGGGATTACCTGAGATATAATGTTTGATTCTTTGACCGTTTACCACCTTCGTATTTGTGCCCTCGAAGTTGTTGATTTTTATGGCACCGGAACGATAGACCTCTTCGATAACATAGGGGCCTTCCCATTTAGAGAGAAGTTTTCCTGCAAAAAATCTTAAATGAGAGTTGTATAGCAATACATAATCACCTACATTAAACTCACGCTTTTGTATCCTTTTTTCATGCCATCTTTTAACTTTTTCTTTAAACAACTTGGCATTTTCATAAGCTTGGGTTCTCCATTCATCAAGTGAGCTAATATCAAATAACCTCTTATCACCGTCAAGTTTAAAATCATAATTGAGCTCTTTAATAGCCCAATATGCCTTATGTTCTAGTTCGAGAGGTAAGTGACATGCTTTTCCATAAACCATTTTATACGGAGGCATACCCATAGGATTTTTATATGCAGTTCTATAAGCCCATAATGCATCATCAAGTTTTTTTGACCAATTCTTTCTAGACCTATTAAAAGTCATTTGCAAAATTAATTTGAGCTCTCTATTGCTCAACTCTACTTGACCACTAGACTGTGGGTGATAAGGAGATGCAATTCTATGATTAACATCATATTTAGCAAGCATTTTACGGAAAGCACCATGAATAGAGTGTGAACCACCATCAGTCATTAAATATCTAGGGACCCCAAACCTCGGGAAAATAACTTCCTTAAGCATTTTAATAGAAGTGTTATGATCAGCACTACTAGTTGGAATAGCTTCTACCCACTTAATAACGTAATCAACAACAACTAAAATATCTGTGTATCCATTAGAGGCAGGAAAAGGTCCCATATAATCAAAGCCCCAAACATCAAACGGTTCAATAACAAGAGAATAATTCATAGGCATTTCTTGACGTCTACTAATATTACCAATTCTTTGACATTCATCACAAGACAAGACAAACTTACGGGCATCCTTGAAGAGAGTAGGCCAATAAAAACCAGATTGCAATACCTTATGTGCAGCTCTATCTCCAGCGTGGTGTCCTCCATAAGCCTCGGAATGACACTTGCGTAGGATCTGTTCCTGTTCATGCTCAGGTACACAATGTCTAATAACACCATCTACTCCTTCCTTATAAAGATGTGGGTCATCCCAAAAGTAATGTCTTAAATCGTAGAAAAACTTTTTCTTTTGCTGGTATGTGAAGCTAGGTGGTATAAACTTAGCAACAATATAATTAGCATAATCAGCATACCATGGAGTACTACGAGAAGTACTTATAACATTTTATTGTTCATCAGGAAAGCTATCATTAATAGGTAGTGGGTCATCAAGAATATTTTCTAACCTAGACAAGTTGTCTGCAACGGGGTTCTCAGCTCCCATTCTATCAACAATATGCAAATCAAATTCTTGTAGCAAGAGAACCCATCTAATAAGTCTAGGATTAGCATCTTTCTTTTCTATAAGGTATTTAATAGCAGCATGATGAGTTTGAATAGTTACTTTAGAATCAACAATATAAGATCTGAACTTATCACAAGCAAATACAACTGCTAAAAGCTCTTTTTCAGTAGTAGCATAATTTCTTTGAGCATTGTCTAGAGTCTTACTAGCATAATGAATAACATTTAATTTCTTATCAACTCTTTGCCCTAGAACAACACCTACAGCATAATCACTAGCATCGCACATAATTTCAAAGGGTAAATTCCAATCAGGTGGCTGAACAACAAGTGCAGTGACTAATGCTTTCTTAAGTATTTCAAATGCTTCTACACAATCATCATCAAAGACAAATGGTATATCTTTTGCAATAAATTAGTCAGAGGCCGAGAGATTTTTGAGAAGTCCTTAATGAACCTCCTGTAAAATCCGGCATGACCAAGGAAACTTCTTATACCTTTGATGTCCTTGGGACATGGCATCTTTTCAATAGCATCAACCTTGGCTTTATCAACTTCAATACCTCTTTCAGAAACTTTATGCCCCAAGACAATACCTTCATTAACCATAAATTGGCACTTTTCCCAATTCAAGACAAGATTAGTTTCTTCACATCTCTGCAAAACTCGATCAAGATTGCTCAAGCAATCATCAAAAGAGGAACCATAGGCGGAAAAGTCATCCATGAAAACCTCACAAATCTTTTCACAAAAGTCAGAGAATATAGCCATCATGCATCTTTGAAAGGTAGCAGGTGCATTACATAAACTAAAAGGCATATGTCTATAAGCAAAAGTACCAAAAGGGCATGTAAAAGTAGTCTTTGATTGATCTCTAGCCGACACAGGTATTTGAGAGAAACCAGAATAACCATCTAGAAAGCAATAGTGTGGATGTTTGCATAATCTTTCTAGCATTTGATCAATAAAAGGTAAGGGGTAATGATCTTTTTAGTAGCTTTATTTAATTTACAGAAATCAATTATCATCCTATAACATGTGATAATTCTTTGTGGAATCAGTTCATCTTTATCATTAGGAACAACAGTAATACCTCCCTTCTTAGGGACACAATGGACATGACTTACCCACTCACTATCAGCAACGGGATAGATTATACCTGCCTCCAAAAGCTTGAGTATTTCTTTTCTTACCACTTCTTTCATTTTAGGATTCAAACGTCGTTGAGGATCACGAACTGGTTTGGCATCTACTTCCAAATTTATTTTATGTTGACATAGAGAGGGACTAATGCCCTTAAGATCATCAAGAGTATATCCAATAGCAGCACAGTGCTTCTTTAGAGTTTTCAATAATCTTTCTTCTTCATGCTCTGAAAGGTTATCACTAATAATAACAAGATATATCTTCTTTTCATCAAGATAAGTATATTTAAGATTATCAGGCAACAGTTTAAGCTCAAACACGGGATCACCCTTAGGTGGAGGAGGATCCCCTAAAATTTCAACAGGCAAATTATGTTGCAGAATAGGTTCCTGTTTAAAGAATACTTCATCTATTTCCCTTCTTTCATTCATGAACATATCATTTTCATGGTCTAGCAAATAGTGTTCTAAAGGATCACTAGGAGGTACGGCAATAGAAGCAAGACCAATAATTTCATCCTTACTAGGTAATTCTTCCTCAGGAGGTTGTTTACTAAATTTAGAGAAATTAAACTCATGAACCATATCATCCAAGCCAACAGTAACAACATGCTTTGTGCAATCTATGGTAGCATTGACAGTATTTAAGAAGGGTCTACCAAATATAATGGGACAAAAGCTATCTTGCGGAGAAGTAAGAACACGAAAATCAGCAGGATATTTAGTTTTCCCACACAAGACTTCAACATCTCTAATAATTCCAATTGGTGAAATAATATCTCTATTGGCAAGTTTAATTGTGACATCAATACCTTCTAACTCAGCAGGTGCAATTTCATTCTTAATTTCTTCGTATAAAGTATGCGGTATAACACTAGTACTCGCACCCATATCACATAAGCCATGATAA
Source organism: Triticum dicoccoides (assembly GCF_002162155.2). Classification (NCBI taxonomy): domain Eukaryota; kingdom Viridiplantae; phylum Streptophyta; class Magnoliopsida; order Poales; family Poaceae; genus Triticum; species Triticum dicoccoides. Next base: position 147,833,880 of record NC_041390.1, read on the forward strand.
CAATGATCTCCTATTTTAACAGAAATAACAGGCACGCCTACCACAGGTCTATGTTTATCTTTAGCACAAGGTTTAGCAATTCTAGCAGTTTCACCTTCGAACTGAATAACATGCCCATCAATATTATCAGACAAGAGATCTTTAACAATAGAAATATTAGGTTCTACTTTAACTTGCTCAGGAGGTGTATAAGTTCTAATATTGCTTTTACGAACAACAGTTGAAGCTTTAGCATGATCCTTTACTCTAACAGGGAAAGGTGGTTTCTCAACATAAGAAGTAGGAATAATAGGATCATTATAAGTGACAGTCTTTTCTTCAACTTTAATAGGTGCAGCTACTTTTACTTCTATGGGAGGATGATATTCAAACCACTTCTCCTTAGGGATATCAACATAAGTAGCAAAAGATTCACAGAAAGAAGCTACTATCTCACAGTCAAGTCCATATTTAGTGCTAAACTTACGGAAAATATCGGTATCCATAAAAGATTTAACACAATCAAACTTAGGTGTCATACCTGACTCCTTACCTTCGTCGAGGTCCCAATCTACAGAGTTGCGTTTAATTCTATCCAATAAATTCCATCTGAATTCAGTAGTCTTCATCACAAAAGAGCCAGCACAAGAAGTATCGAGCATGGTGCGATTGTTTTCAGAAAGCCGAGCATATAAATTTTGAATAATCATTTCTCTTGAGAGCTCATGATTGGGGCATCAATATAACATTGATTTAAGCCTCCCCCAAGCTTGAGCGATGCTTTCTCCTTCGCGAGGCCAGAAATTATATATATATATATATAATTGCGATCACGATGAACAAGATGCATAGGGTTATACTTTTGATGAAATTCCAACTTCAATCTTTTATAGTCCTAGAATCTCATATCATCACATAGCCTATACCATATCAATGCGTCTCCCTTCAAAGATAAAGGGAAGACCTTCTTCTTAGCAACATCATCGGGTATACCTGCAAGCTTAAATAATCCACAAACTTCATCCACATATATTAAGTGCTCATCAGGATGCTTTGTTCCATCTCCTGTAAAAGGGTTAGCTAGCAGTTTTTCCATCATACCTGAAGGAAATTCAAAAGGAGTTTCATTTTCAATAGGTTCAGTAGGTTGAGGAGCAACTCTTTGCTCTAATGGACGGGGTGAAGATACCTCGAACAAGCCCCTCAAAGAATTACTTTCCATAGTAACAAGTGACAGTAAATTTCAGCACACTATATAATTTTTTCCTTACCAAATTCCACCTACCAAAGGCGCTACACTCCCCGGCAACGGCGCCAGAAAAGAGTCTTGATGACCCACAAGTATAGGGGATCTATCGTAGTCCTTTCGATAAGTAAGAGTGTCGAACCCAACGAGGAGCAGAAGGAAATGATAAGCGGTTTTCAGCAAGGTATTCTCTACAAGTACTGAAATAAGTGGTAACAGATAGTTTTGTGATAGGATAAATTGTAACGAGAAACAAGTAAAAAAAGTAAAAAAAGTGCAGCAAGATGGCCCAATCCTTTTTATAGCAAAGGACAAGCCGGAACAAACTCTTATAATAGGAAAAGCGCTCCCGAGGACACATGGGAATATCGTCAAGCTAGTTTTCATCATGTTCATATGATTCGCATTCGATACTTTGATAATTTGATATGTGGGTGGACCGGTGCTTGGGTGTTGTTCTTACTTGAACAAGCATCCCACTTATGATTAACCTCTATTGCAAGCATCTGCAACTACAACAAAAGTATTAAGGTAAACCTAACTATAGCATGAAACATGTGGATCCAAATCAGCCCCTTACGAAGCAACGCATAAACTAGGGTTTAAGCTTCTGTCACTCTAGCAACCCATCATCTACTTATTACTTCCCAATGCCTTCCTCTAGGCCCAAATAATGGTGAAGTGTTATGTAGTCGACGTTCACATAACACCACTAGAGGCTAGACAACATACATCTTATCAAAATATCAAATGAATACCAAATTCACATGACTACTAATAGCAAGACTTCTCCCTTGTCCTCAGGAACAAACGTAATTACTCACAAAGCATATTCATGTTCATAATCAGAGGGGTAATAATATGCATATAGGATCTGAACATATGATCTTCCACCAAATAAACCAACTAGCATCAACTACAAGGGGTAATCAACACTACTAGCAACCTACTAGCACCAATCCCGGACTTTGAGACAAGAATTGGATACAAGAGATGAACTAGGGTTTGGAGATGAGATGGTGCTGGTGAAGATGTTGATGGAGATTGCCCTCTCCCGATGAGAGGAGCGTTGGTGATGACGATGGTGATGATTTCCCCCTCCCGGGGGGAAGTATCCCCGGCAGAACAGCTCTGTCGGAGCTCTAGATTGGATCCGCCAAGGTTCCGCCTCATGGCGGCGGAGTCTCATCCCGAAAAGTTCTTTTTTATTTTTTTTTCTCATCGAAAGACTTCATACAGGAGAAGATGGGCGTCGGAGAGCCACCAAGGGGGCCACGAGGTAGGGGGCGCGCCCTAGGGGGGGCGCCCCCCACCCTCGTGAGCAGGGTGTGGGCCCCCTGGCCTTCATCTTTGGCGAGGATTTTTCTTTATTTACTTTAAGACGTTCCGTGGAGTTTCAGGACTTTTGGAGTTGCGTAGAATAGGTCTCTAATATTTGCTCCTTTTCCAGCCCAGAATTCCAGCTGCCGGCATTCTCCCTCCTTATGTAAACCTTGTAAAATAAGAGAGAATAGCCATAAGTATTGTGACATAAAGTGAAATAACAGCCCATAATGCAATAAATATCGATATAAAAGCATGATGCAAAATGGACGTATCACTTATCAAATAAACCTCAGAAAGAAAGAAATTGTCGAATAAAAAACCAACGAGAAGTGAGGCTTTTCATGGGCTGCCAGGCCACTGAGTTAAACCGTTTTACAAACCTTATAAGATGGACCTCACATTAACCAATCGTCATTTTAACATTGACAAGTTTAGGGTCTGCATAAGATTGACTTGTCAAATGTTCGGCGGGTCGTTCCAGGAATACCTGGGCGGAGTGGCTTACTTAAAAAGGCAGGATAACCCGGGGTTTTAGGTGAATACACCTGGCTTCCAAGCTTGGCTTTTAAGCCTATCACAAGGGTTATAGCAACTCTTGTTCTTTAGAACAAAAGATCCCCCAAGCAATATTTCTGAGCTATGCTCAATGGGCGCCTATGTTTGAGTTGTGCTATTGCAACAGACTCTCTTTGGTCCCTTTAACCTGGGTAGCAAGCCCCCAAGTTTTTTATGTGGCCTATAAGCCAGATCAAAGGGTAATCATAACTTTATTGTATAAAGCAGAAGCCCCCATGTGACCAAAAACTCTTTATTTGAAGAGGAAAAACAACAGAGGCTCTGCTTTAGCAGGGATGTCGGTCTTATTATATTGATCATAATATATACATTGTCAAAATATGTACATTGGAAGAGCCAGTGGCTCATGTGTAGTAAGGCCTAAGGTGAGCAATATTCCAGGGCCGGCGGGTCTCTTCCTCCGACGTGCGTGAGTCCTTGTGGTCTCGAACATCGATAAGGTAATATGAACCATTGTTCAGATTATTGCTGACCACAAAGGGTCCTTCCCAAGGTGGGGATAACTTGTGCATATCAGTCCGATCCTGGATAAGCCGGAGCACCAGATCACCTTCTTGGAGAGTTCTGGTTTTAACCCGGCGGTTGTGGTAACAGCGCAGATCTTGCTAGTAAATCGCCGAATGAGCCGCCATGATATCACGCTCCTCATCCAACATGTCAAGCGCTTCCTGACGTGCTTTTTCATTGTCAACTTCAACATAAGCCACCACACGAGGTGAGTCATGACGGATATCACTAGGGAGAACCACCTCTGCTCCGTAAACCATGAAGAAAGGTGTGTATCACATAGATCTGTTAGGGGTGGTATTGATGCTCCATAACACGGAAGGTAACTCCTCCACCCAACAACCTGGCGTCCTCTGCAGGGGAACCATAAGCCGGGGCTTGATGCCTTTCAAGATCTCTTGATTGGATCTCTCAGCTTGACCATTAGATTGGGGGTGAGCCACTAACGACACATCAAGCCGGATGTGCTCATGTTGACACAATTCTTCTGTAGCACCTTTAGAGAGATTAGTGCCATTGTCTGTTATGATGCTGTGTGGAAAGCCAAAATGGAAGATCACCTTCTTCATGAATTTAACTGTCGTTGTTGCATCACACTTACTGACTGGCTCTGCATCTACCCACTTAGTGAACTTATCAACCGCCACCAAAAGGTGGGTCTTCTTATCCTTGGATCTTTTGAAAGGTCCAACCATATCAAGCCCGCAAACTACAAACGGCCAAGTAATTGGAATCATCCTCAATTCTTGAGCCGGCACATGAGCTCTTTGTGAAAAAATTTGACATCCATCACACCTTCTGACCAGGTCCTCTGCATCAGCATGAGTTGTTAGCCAATAAAATCCATGACGAAAAGCTTTAGCCACGAGAGATTTTGAACCGACATGATGACCACAGTCTCCTTCATGAATCTCACGCAGGATCTCACAGCCTTCCTCTGGAGAAACACAACGTTCAAATGCTCATGTGACACTGCGATGATGTAACTCTCCATTAACAATTGTCATTGAGTCAGACCGCCGGGTTATCTGCCTAGCTAAGGTTTCATCCTCAGGTAACTCGCCCCGGGTCATATAAGCCAAATAAGGAACAGTTCAATCCGGAATTACATGAAGAGCCGCCACCAACTGAGCCTCCAGGTCAGGGATAGCCAAATCCTCCTCTGTAGGTAACTTGACCGATGGGTTATGCAAAACATCAAGAAAAACATTAGGCGGCACCGGTTTACGTTGAGAACCCAACCGGCTTAATGCATCCGCCGTTTCCTTTTTCCTTTGATCAACATGCTCAACTTGATAACCCTTGAAGTGACTAGCAATAACGTCCACCTCTTGTCGATAGGCTGCCATGAGTGGATCCTTAGAATCCCAAGTACCAGAGACTTGCTGAGCCACCAAGTCTGAGTCGCGGAAGCACCTAACCCGGCTTAAATTCATCTCCTTAGCCATCCAAAGACCGTGAAGCAAGGCCTCATACTCAGCTACATTGTTAGTGCAAGGAAACATCAAACGGGGAACATAGCAAAACTTATCACCTCGAGGGGAAGCAAGCACAACTCCAGCCCCCGAGCCCTCCAACTGCCTGGACCCATCAAAGTGAATAGTCCAATATGTGTTATCTGGCTTTTCCTCAGGCATCTGCAGCTCTGTCCAATCATTGATGAAATCCACCAGCGCCTGAGACTTGATGGCCGTGCGAGGCACATATTTTAACCCGTGAGGTCCAAGCTCAATAGCCCACTTAGCAACCCGGCCAGTTGCTTCCCTGTTTTGGATGATATCTCCCAAAGGAGCAGAACTAACCACAGTGATGGGATGACCCAGAAAATAGTGTTTATGCTTCCGGCTGGCCAAGGACACCCCATATACAAGCTTCTGCCAGTGCGGATATCTCTGCTTGGACTCAATAAGCACCTCACTGATATAGCAAACCGGCCTTTGAACTGGATATTCCTTGCATGCCTCCTTCCTTTCTACCACAATGGCTACACTGACAGCCCAGCTATTAGCAGCCACATATAACAACAAAGGCTCCTTATCAACAGGGGTAGCAAGCACGGGTGGCTCAGCCAGCTGTTTCTTTAAGCCCTCAAACGCTGCATTAGCGGCATCACTCAAGACAAAACTATCTGTCCTTTTCATCATCTGATACAGAGGGATGGCCTTCTCTCCTAACCGGCTTATGAACTGGCTTAAAGCCGCAATACGACATGCCAGATGTTGCACATCATTGACACACGCCGGCTTAGCCAGAGAAGTGATGGCTTTGATCTTCTCCGGATTAGCTTCGATGCCCCTGTTGGACACCAAAAAAACCCAAGAGCTTGCCCGTCGGCACACCAAAAACACACTTGGCTGGGTTAAGAATCATTTTATAAACCCAGAGATTATCAAAGGTTTCCTTCAAATCATCTATCAATGTCTCTTTCTCTCTGGATTTCACCACAATATCATCCACATAAGCATGAACATCACACCCAATTTGATTATGAAGGCAATTTTGCACACATCTCTGATAAGTCACCTGGGCACTCTTGAGCCCAAAAGGCATAGACACATAGCAGAAGGCTCCAAAGGGAGTTATGAAAGTTGTCTTCTCCTGGTCCTTAACTGACATCTTGATCTGATGATAACCAGAATAAGCATCCAAAAAACTCAAACGCTCACAACCCGCCGTAGCATCAATAATCTGATCAATACGAGGGAGAGCAAAAGGATCAGCCGGACAAGCCTTGTTTAAATCCGTGTAGTCCACACACATACGCCAAGTGCCGTTTTTCTGAAGTACCAGCACCGGGTTAGCCAACCACTCAGGATGGAAAACTTCGATGATAAACCTAGCTGCCAAGAGCCGGGCTACTTCCTCTCCGATGGCCTTCCGTCTCTCCTCATTAAAACGGCAAAGAAATTGTTTGACCAGCTTAAACTTTGGATCAATATTAAGAGTGTGCTCAGTGAGTTCTCTCGGTACACCCGGCATGTCTGAAGGCTTCCATGCAAAGATGTCCCGGTTCTCACGGATGAACTCGATGAGCGTGCTTTCCTATTTCAGATCCAGATTAACACTCATGCTAAACTACTTGGATGAATCATCAAGAACAAAATTAACCATCTTGGTACCATCTGCTGATTTAAACTTCAAAACTGGATCATGCTCTGTAGTTGGATTAACGTTTTGTGACGATTTGTATTATGAGTTATGTGATTTGATGATCGAAGTTTGTTCGGAGTCCCGGATGAGATCAAGGACATAACGAGGAGTCTCGAAATGGTCGAGACGTAAATATCGATATATTGGAAGATTATATTCGGACATCGGAAAGGTTCTGAGTGATTCGGGTATTTTTCGGAGTACCGGAGAGTTACGGGAATTCGTATTGGGCCTCAATGGGCCATACGGGAAAGGAGATAAAGGCCTCAAGGGTGGTCGCGCCCCTTCCCCATGGACTTGTCTGAATTGGACTAGGGAAAGGGGGTGCCCCTTCCTTCCTTCTCCTTCTCCCTTCCCTTTTTCCTATTCCATGTGGGAGGTGGAATCCTACTAGGACTAGGGAGTCCTAGTAGGACTCCACACTTTGGGCGCGCCCTATCAGGGTCGGCCTCCTCCTCCCTCCATCCTTTATATACGTGGCCAGGGGCACCCCATAGACACACAAGTTGATCATTGATCTCTTAGCCATGTGCAATGCCCCCCTCCACCATAATCCACCTCGGTCATATCGTAGTGGTGCTTAGGCGAAGCCCTGTTCTGGTAGCATCATCATCACCGTCATCACGCCATCATGCTGATGAAGCTCTCCCTCGACACTCTGCTGGATCGTGAGTTCGTGGGACATCACCGAGCCGAACATGTGCAGATCACGGAGGTGCCGTACTTTCGGTACTAGGATCGGTCGATCGTGAAGACGTACGACTACATCAACCGCGTTGTCATAACGCTTCCGCTTACGGTCTATGAGGGTACGTGGACAACACTCTTCCCCTTTCGTTGCTATGCATCACCATGATCTTGCGTGTGCGTAGGAATTTTTTTGAAATTACTGCGTTCCCCAACACTCTCTACACAACCTCCCGAATACCAAGCCTGAGATATGCATAGCACTATGCATATTTGAACTTTTTGATAACTTGTTCTCAAAGGGGGAGAAATATGTATAGATCATAGGCTTCAATAGAGTGTTTTGCTTCTTTGCCTTTTGGTTGAACTTGTTTATTGTATGCCTGTGTGAGATACTTTATGTCCTTGTGTGAGATACTTGTGTGATCATGTGATTGATCATATGCTACTTTAATGCTTGCTTGGATGATACTATCTTTTATATATCTATATAATCATTCACTTTGCTTGGTGATGAGTGCATGCTTTTAAGTTATATCATTTTGAGCGCTCCACCAAGATGTATGTGACATGTAACAATAACCCATGATCTTAATCGATTGTGCATTTGCATTCAAAGGCAAATTTTAAATAATGCACAAATTTAGGGGGAGCTCTTACTTATCACATACTTCTCAAAGCGACGATGTATTTCAATCGTATTATCATTAGTCGAAGCTTTGATCTATATGTTATCATCAATTACCAAAAAGGGGGAGATTGAAAGTGCACCTATCCCTGGGTGGTTTTGGTAATTCCTAACAACATATATGTAACACCCCGGATATGTTTTACCCAATATGTAATCCAACTCTTGCCGTTTCCGGCCTTAAGTTATTTTATTTTTCTCGGGTTCGGGTTTTGTCTCCGTGTGTTGTTGTCATTGTCATGCATCTCTTATCATGTCATCATGTGCATTGCATTTGCATACGTGTTCGTCTCATGCATGCGAGCATTTTCCCCATTGTCTGTTTTGCATTCCGGCGCTCCGTTCTCCTCTGGTGATCATTTCTACCTTTCTTTCGTGTGTGGGGATTAAACATTTCCGGATTGGACCAAGACTTGTCAAGCGGCCTTGGTTTACTACCAGTAGACCGCCTGTCAAGTTTCGTACCATTTGGACTTCGTTTGATGCTCCAACGGTTAACCGAGGGACCAAGAAGGCCTCGTGTGTGTTGCATCCCAACACCCCTCCAATTTGGCCCAAAACCCACCAAAACCCTCTCCATCATCTAGAGCGTTCGATCACGATCACGTGGCCAAAAACCGCACCTCATTTGGACACTCCTAGCTCCCTCTGTGCCTATAAATACACCACCCTCCCGAAATTCGCGGTTCCCCTCGTCCGAAACCCTAGATCCACCTCTCTCCGCGCGCCGGACACATCCGCCGGCCGCTGGACACGTCCGCCGCTGCCCGCAGCCAACCGCGGCTTGCCACGTGGCGCCCGAGCCCACATCGCCGCCTTCCTCTGCCGCCGGCCCGGGAAGCCCACCCCGGGCCCCCGAGGCCCAGACGCCGCGCACCGTCGCCCGTTTGTCGTCCGTCGGCCGCGCCTGCCCTTCCCCGACGCCGGCAGGCCCCTTCGACGCCGGCCGCCGTGGTCGCCATCGCCGGCCGCCGCCGCCTCGCCCGGCCACCGCTCCGTCCGTGCCGCCCCACCGCGGCAGCGCCGCCCCGCGCCGCCATCGTCCTCCGCCCCGGCTTCCTCACTCCGGCGCCGACCTCCCTCTCTCCGACCGCCCTCGTCTACTCCGGCGCCGACCCACAGCGAACCTCGTTTCTCGCGCACGCTCGATCTGGATCCGGATCCGGGTGCACAGTAACCCTAGATCCGGAGGGTATATTTTCTCTAAGTCCCCAGTTTCTCAAATTTTTGGCTAACTTTGACGCATCATAACTCCACATCCGTAGCTCCGTTTTGGGCATATAGCGTATCAAAATGTTCGTCTCAGAGAGCACATAATTTCATCTCATTGCATCATTTTCATTTGAGTTCATCTTGATGCCCGAAATGCTGTTGGAAGAGTGCTATTTGAGATAATTGCCAGATCGGCTGCTCCAATTAGCTATTTTTCATTTTTGCCATGATAAATGTGTGCATGATATGCCCACGAGCTCTAAATATGTTTTGTTATATGTTTTGCCATCTTTCCAGAGGTGCCATCCATGTATTTTTGTGATGTGTGTGGTGACTAGCACAAGCTTGCAAAGTGGTGCATTTGTTAATGCTGATTTCGGGGACTTAGCAATTCCACTAAGTCCCTGAACTGTTCTTATCAATATGCCATATGTTCATGTTGTTTCCTAGTGATCTGTGTCTCTTTTGAGGATGATCAGTAAGGATGTTTTGTTACTCTTGTAGTGCTCTATCCATCCATGTCCTTGTTTGCAATTATGGAGCACCCTAGCTTGAGTCAATCGAGCTCTACTTTTGCTATTTCGTGAATCTGGGCAGATCGTCTACTTGTTAGCGATTTTGCCGAGGATGTTGTAGTTGATCCGTGCATGCTATGTTATTGTTCTTGCCATGTATAGCTTGTATAATGTGTATTCTTGATGTGTGTATGCTTATATTGTCATTACTTGCTCTGTAGTGAGTGCATCGAGCTCGTAAACATGCCTACTTGATGTCTGATTTGCATGCTCCAGTTTTTCACTAAGTCTGTGATCTGCTTATGTTTTTGCCATGTTCACATGCTTGCAAATGTATTTTCTGATCCCTTTTGGCTCAAGGTCACTAAGGGACTTTTGTTAACATCTTTGAGTAGCTCCATGCCATGCTTTACTTTGCCATGTTCAGGCCCTGTAGCATATAGTTTTCATGCTTCAAAGTGTGCTATCTGATCTGAAATTCCAGACAAGTGTTAATTTCACTAAGTCTGAGATCTGTTTACCAATTGCACTTTTGCCATGCTTGTTTGAACCTGTTAATGGATGAATTGGCCGTAGCTCAGTGTTCATCTTTTGTTAAGCATCATTAATGGATCCCTTCCATGTATTTTTTTGCCATGTTTGAGTGTTGTAGCATGTTCATCTTATTGCATTTAGATGGCTACTTGCTGTATATCGCAGACCGGTGCCATATTTGAATTGCTTGCCATTTCCAAACCGTGACTCCGATTCCGGCGTTCTTTATATTGTTATCAAGCGAAATCATCTCATCTTTCTAGTGGCACACTTGGATTTCCAAGTTGAGGCCAGGTTCATTCATTCCTTGTCAAATCTTGCATATGCATCACATATCGCATCCCGCATAGCATACCATGTTTGCATCATGTTGTTTGAGTTTGCACGTGGTTGATTGTGTCCTTTTTGCTTGTTTGTCGTGTTTGGGTAGAGTCGGGAGACGATTCTCTAAAGAGGAGCCCGTTGAGTTTGCTTTCGAGGATCCAGTCAACTCTTACAACTTTACAGGCAAGATGATCATACCCTCGAAATCACTTATATCTTTACTTTGCTAGATGCTCGCTCTTTTGCTATGCCTATGCTACGATGCCTACCACTTCCTTATCATGCCTCCCAAATTGCCATGTCAAACCTCTAACCCACCATGTCCTAGCAAACCGTTGATTGGCTATGTTACCGCTTTGCTCAGCCCCTCTTATAGCGTTGCTAGTTGCAGGTGAAGATTGGAGACCATTCCTTGTTGGAACATTATTTACTTGTTTGGGATATCACTATATTATCTTGTTATCTTAATGCATCTATATACTTGGTAAAGGGTGGAAGGCTCGGCCTTTTGCCTAGTGTTTTGTTCCACTCTTGCTGCCCTAGTTTCCGTCATATCGGTGTTATGTTCCCGGATTTTGCGTTCCTTACGCGGTTGGGTAATAATGGGAACCCCTTGATAGTTCGCCTTGAATAAAGCTTTTCCAGCAATGCCCAACCTTGGTTTTACCATTTTCCACCTAGCCTCTTTTTCCCTTGGGTTTCCGGAGCCCAAGGGTCATCTTATTTAACCCCCCCCCCCCGGGGCCAGTGCTCCTCTGAGTGTTGGTCTACCTGTCAGCTGCCGGTGGCCACCAGGGGCAACTCTGGGCTGGCCTACCCGTACCTAGGACAATCTGAGTGTGCCTTGAGAAAGAGATATGTGCAGCTCCTATCGGGATTTGTCGGCACATTCGGGCGGTGTTGCTGGATTGGTTTTAACTTGTCGAAATGTCTTGTAGAACCGGGATGCCGAGTCTGATCGGAATGTCTCGGGAGAAGATCTATTCCTTCGTTGACCGTGAGAGCTTGTCATGGGCTAAGTTGGGACTCCCCTGCAGGGATTTGAACTTTCAAAAGCCGTGCCCGCGGTTATGGGCAGATGGGAATTTGTTAATGTCCGGTTGTAGATAACTTGAACCTAAACTTAATTAAAATGAAACAACTGTGTGAGTTACCGTGATGGTCTCTTCTCGGCGGAGTCCCGGAAGTGAACACAGTGTTGGAGTAATGCTTGCCGCAGGTTGTTCTCTAGTCATGCGTTCGCGCTTTGCCTTCTCTTCTCGCTCTCTTTTGCGAACAGGTTAGCCACCATATATGCTAGTCACTTGCTATAGCTCCACATACTTTACCTTGCCTTTCCTATAAGCTTAAATAGTCTTGATCGCGAGGGTGCGAGATTGCTGAGTCCCTATGGCTCATAGTTTACTTCCAAACCAGATGCAGGGCCAGACGACTCCGTTCCAGATGACGCGTTAGAGCTCAAGTGGGAGTTCGACGAGGACTCACGTCGTTACTATGTGTCTTTCCCTGATGATCAGTAGTGGTGCCCAGTTGGGGCGATCGGGACCATGTCGCATGTTGGGTTGCTCTTTTATTTTGGCACCGTAGTCGGGCCATGAGTGATTGGATGATGTAATGCTATTTATGTACTTTGATTGACATGGCGAGTGTAAGCCAACTATGTACCTTCCCCTTTATTATCTATATTACATGGGATGTTGTGAAGATTGCCTTACTTGCGACATTGCTTTCAATGCGGTTATGCCTCTAAGTCGTGCTTCGACACGTAGGAGATATAGTCGCATCGAGGGCGTTACAATATAGCTCATTGAGCTAATACTATTTCAAGATAAATATTTCAGGAAAGCTCAATGATTGGCATGGCATGGATTAGAAATGTGGACCCCTCAAAAATCTAAGGACAAAAGATTGGCTCAAGCTCAAGCTCAAGACTCTTCATTTTACTTTTAGTGATCCAAGATCACATTGAGTCCATAGGAAAAGCCAATACTATTAAAAGGGGGTGAGGTGTTGCTTAATGGGTTACTTGCTCAAAATGCTTAGTGATATGCTCCAAAATCCTCAATCACTTTCCCATATCCACATATGTCCCAAACCAAAAGTCAAACTCGGCCCCACCGAAACTTTCCATCCAGCGCCACCGAGTTCAGTTGACATCGCCACTGCCACTAAACCCTAGTCACTTCGGTCCCACCGATAGGGATCTCGGTCTCACCGAGATGGGATTGCAAACTCTCTGTTTTCCTTCATAACGTTTCAGTCTAACCGAGATGAGCGATCGGTCCCACCGATTTCGCAATGCAAACTCTCTGTTTCCCCTTCATAACGTTTCGGTCCAACCGAGATGAGCGAATCGGTCCCACCGAGTTTTCCTGACCAACTCTCTGTTTGCTTATTACCAAAATCGGTCCCACTAAGTTTGTGTAATCGGTCTCACCGAGATTACGTTATGCCCTAACCCTAATGAAATCGGTCCCATCGAGTTGACATGTCGGTCCCACCAAAAATCCTAACGTTCACATTTTGAACTGAATCAGTCTAACCGAGTTTTCTGATTCGGTCCCACCGAGTTTGGTAAGCTGTGTGTAACGGTTAGATTTTGTGTAGAGGCTATATATACCGCTCCATGCACTCTTCATTCAAGGAGAGAGCCATCAGAACATGCCTACACTTCCATCATACATTTTCTGAGAGAGAACCACCTACACTTGTGTTGAGGTCAAGATATCCCATTCCAACCACATAAATCTTGATCTCTAGCCTTCCCCAAGTTGCTTTCCACTCAAATCATCTTTCCACCAAATCCAATCTTATGAGAGAGAGTTGAGTGTTGGGGAGACTATCATTTGAAGCACAAGAGCAAGGAGTTCACCATCAACACACCATCTATTACCTTTTGGAGAGTGGTGTCTCCTAGATTGGTTAGGTGTCACTTGGGAGCCTTCGTCAAGATTATGGAGTTGAAACAAGGAGTTTGTACGGGCAAGGAGATCCCCTACTTCGTGAAGATCTACCCTAGTGAGGCAAGTCCTTCGTGGGCGATGGCCATGGTGGGATAGACAAGGTTGCTTCTTCGTGGACCCTTCGTAGGTGGAGCCCTCCGTGGACTCGCGCAACCGTTACCCTTCGTGAGTTGAAGTCCCCATCAACATGGATGTACGATAGCACCACCTATTGGAACGATGCCAAAAATCTCCATGTCTTCATTGCGTTTGCTCCCTCCAAACTCCTCCCTTTACCTTCATGTGCAATGTTTTACATTCCACTGGTATACTCTTAAACTTGCATGTGTAGGTTGATTACTTGACTTGTGCTAAGTTGTTAAAATCTGCCAAGACTTCAAATTGGGCAAGGCTAGATTTTTATTTGGTCAAGTAGTCTAATCACCCCCCCCCCCTCTAGACATACTTTCGATCCTACAGCGGAGAAGTACCCTGGGCTCCATCTCAAGATGCCTAAGATCTTCTTCCCCTCCTCCGACAGCCAAGTCAGCCGGATCATCCTCACCGACCAACCGAATCATGCTGAGATCGACATGGCTTCGCCAAAGAGGTTGTACACTTGCTGCATCTCTTTTTTACTCTACATGTTATATATATTGTCCACTGAGCACACGCAGTAACGTGAAATACGATTAGTTTCTCCTACTATATGACAAGCAGTGAGGTACCATGCAACTTAGCTATCCGTGATGGACTCTCTTGAACACCGTCATTATTTATCTCTGTGTGTTTGAGCTGTGCATTTGTCGATGGGCCTGGGAGTTGAGCTAGTAGGGCTGTGGTCTAGGTCCAAAGTAGTAGAAGTAAGCAAGTAGCACAAAAACATTTTTTGAGTGCAGCTTTTCCTTGCTCAAGCCTGCCTACTAGAATCGCCAGTGCTTGAAAGGAAACATGAAGGAAAAACATAGTAATTGGAAAGTTTCCTATGGTACTACTATTCATGCATTTGGTTCAAAGGAATGGAGCAAAGGAAAACTATAGGATTTTTTCCGTTAGTGTCTCCTTGAAAGAAAAATCATACGGATTTTAATTTCCACTTGTCCTCCTTTTCAGGTTCCTATTCATGAAGCACAAGACTAAGAGATAGTAGCATAATAGCATTATAACCATACATTTCTTGTGGTTTGACTTAATCTCACCATGCTTCTTTGCATCCTGTGATCTTCCAATTCTTGTGAACCAAACACCCAGATTGACAGAAATCATGTGTTTTTAAATTCTCTGTTTTGCACGTGCATTCCTATCCTATTACTGTGTATTTCCTATCCCTGCATTGTTAGAATCCTCCAATTCAAACGAGCCCTTACAGAATTACTTCTCTTACAGATAGTTGTCAAAGAAAACCTTGTGTGGTTTGTCCCGCTACTGCTGCGTCGTTGTCCACCCAAGCTCAGTTGCTCCAACGACAGAAGGGTCCAGCACAGCAGGGATCCGGCCTCCAGACTGTCTTTCGCTACCTTAGATCTTCTTCCCCGCCGCGGGCAACCATGGAAACTGCATTACCATCATCAACCGAGCAGATGACCTCGAGGACTACACGGGTCCGCAAGAAAGGTCGTACTCTTTCGTGTCTGCTTACGTTATGCATCGCTTAATATTACATGCTACTTTATCATCCTGTTCACCGATTTGACTCTGAGTCAGATCCAAACTAATGGTCAAACTTGAGTTTTTAAATGGTTGTGGGGTACATATCGGGGCACAATCAATAGTATCTATCTAGTATCTGGTTAATCTCTGGTGTCTACTATGAGTTTCATGTTGGGTGGTAAACAAATAGTAAAGAAGCCATTGTCTGTATTTTTTAACTGAAGCCATTATCTGCCTGCTATCATTGGTTTTGGGTCTATCCACAGGTTGCTACCATCACTCTGGATTTCTGCATGCACTCCTTACATAATCTCACTATGTTTTATTCCTATGCATGTCAGTTAGTGTACACAATGGAACTGAACATGTAGAGCAAAAGAGACGAGCCTTATGTGGCAATAAAATTTCATGCAG
>NC_041390.1:147849973-147876199 GCF_002162155.2 Triticum dicoccoides
AAGACCACTCCTATTTACCTCCTGAGGTCTTCTCTCTAACTTGGCATGCTGATGTTGGTTATATCATGCATATGGTGCCTTGCATTGCTTAATTTATACATCAAATATGTCAACTGCTTAGTTTAGACATGCTTTGTGTGAATGCCATATGTTTAGTTTATTCATCGTTTATGTGAATTATGCAACGCCATCTTGTTTAGCCATGCATCATATATGTGAATTTTGCAATGCCATCCTGCTTAGTCAGTCATCTTATATGTGAATTATATCAGGCCATCTTTTTTTTGTTACGTATTACATTTGTCAACAATGTTAGTACATTCAACTACTCTTCGTGTGCATCAGTCATTTCACCCGATGATGGAAAATTCTGGAGTGAAAACAAGGTCTTCAGAGCAGACTATGCTATCTGACGAAGCGCATATCTCGCTGGTTAAGGATAGCTCCTCAGAGGAGGATTCAGAGACAGATGACCAGTCCTATTCCCCCCCTGAGGTGTATGCTCTAACTTGGCAGGGTTATGTTGCTCATATCGTGTGTATGGTGTCTTGCATTGCTATGTCATTTGATTAGTTTAGACATGCTTTGTGTGAATGCCACCTGTTTAGTGTCTAATTACCATATATGTGAATTATGCATTGCCATCTTGTTGCAAGAAATTATATATGTGAATTATGCAATGCTATCTTGTTGCAAAGGCATTATATATGTGAATTATGCAATGCCATGTTGTTGAGCCATTCATCATGTATGTGAATTATATCGTGCTATCTTTTTTTGTATTACGTGTTCCATTTGTCGACAATGTTTGTATATTCAACTACTCTTCCTATGCATCAGCCATTTGAAGCGGTGATGGAAGTATCTGGAGTGAAAACAAGGTATTCAGAGCAGACAATGCTACCTGCTGAAGCAGACATCTTGCTGGATACAGAGAGCTCCTCAGAGGAGGATTCAGAGACTCATGACCAGTCTTATTTCCCCCTAAGGTCTATGCACAAACTTGGCAGGGTTATATTACCCATGTCATGGATGTTGTCTTGCATTGCTTAGTTTTTACATCATATATGGATAGCCATTTGCTTACTTGCTTACTATATAAATCATATATTTGAATTATACCATGCCATCATGTTTACATACACATCATCTATCTGAATTATGGCATGGCAACCCATTTAATAAAGACATCATATAGTTATATCATCTCATCCTGTTTAGTGTTTACAGTCATCATATTTTGAATTATGTCATTCTATCCGGGAATTATATCATGCTATCATGTTTCCATAGGCGGCATGATTCTGAATTATGGCATGTGATACGTCTCCAACGTATCTATAATTTTTGATTGTTCCATGCTATATTATCTGCTGTTTTGGACATTATTGGGCTTTATTATCCACTTTTAAATTATTTTTGGGACTAACCAATTAACCGGAGGCCCAACCCAGAATTGTTGTTTTTGCCTATTTTAGGGTTTCGAAGAAAATGACTATTAAACGGAGTCCAAACGGAATGAAACCTTCGGGAACGTGATTTTCTCACCGAACATGATCCAGGAGACTTGGACCCTACGTCAAGAAACAAAGGAGGAGGCCACGAGGTAGGGGGCACGCCTACCCCCCTGAGGGAGTCCTGGATTAGGGGGTCTCCGGACAGCCGGACTATATCCTTCGGCCGGACTGTTAGACTATGAAGATACAAGATTGAAGACTTCGTCTCGTGTCCGGATGGGACTCTACTTGGCGTGGAAGGCAAGCTAGCCAGTACGGATATGGATATCTCCTCCTTTGTAACCGACCTTGTGTAACCCTAACCCTCTCCGGTGTCTATATAAACCGGAGGGTTTTAGTCCGTAGGACACAACAACTACAACATACAATCATACCATAGGGTAGCTTCTAGGGTTTAGCCTCTCTGATCTCGTGGTAGATCTACTCTTGTACTACCCATATCATCAATATTAATCAAATAGCACGTAGGGTTTTACCTCTATCAAGACGGCCCGAACCTGGGTAAAACATCGTGTTCCCTACCCCCTGTTACCATCCGCCTTAGATGCACAGTTCAGGACCCCCTACCCGAGATCCGCCGGTTTTGACACCGACATTGGTGCTTTCATTGAGAGTTCCTCTGTGTCATCGCTGGTAGGCTTGATGGCTGTTGGGGAACGTAGCAATTTCAAAAAATTCCTACGCACACGCAAGATCATGGTGATGCATAGCAACGAGAGGGAAGAGTGTTGTCTACGTACCCTCGTAGACTGAAAGCGGAAGCGTTAGCACAACGCGGTTGATGTAGTCGTACGTCTTCATGGCCCGACTGATCAAGCACCGAAACTACGGCACCTCCGAGTTCTAGCACACGTTCAGCTCGATGACGATCCTCGGACTCCGATCCAGCAGAATGTCGGGGAAGAGTT
Source organism: Triticum dicoccoides (assembly GCF_002162155.2). Classification (NCBI taxonomy): domain Eukaryota; kingdom Viridiplantae; phylum Streptophyta; class Magnoliopsida; order Poales; family Poaceae; genus Triticum; species Triticum dicoccoides. The sequence continues at coordinate 147,852,399 of NC_041390.1, forward strand.
CCGCTAGCACGACGGTGTGGTGACGATCTTGATGTTCTACTTTCGCAGGGCTTCGCCTAAGCATCACTACAATATTATCGAGGACTATGGTGGAGGGGGGCACCACACACGGCTAAGAGATCAATGATCAACTGTTGTGTCTCTGGGGTGCCCCCCTGCCCCCGTATATAAAGGAGCAAGGGAGGGAGGCGGCCGGCCTAGGAGGAGGGCGCGCCAAGGGGGGAGTCCGAGTAGGACTCCTCCTTCCCTTGTTGGAGTAGGAGAGAAGGAAAGAGGGAGAGAGGAACAAGGAAAAGTGGGCTGCACCCCTTGTCCAATTTGGACCAGAGGGGGGGCGCGCGCCTCCTTCCTTTTGGCCTCTCTCCTCTATTCCCGTATGGCCCAATAAGGCCCATATAATCCCCGGCGAATTCCCGTAACTCTCCGGTACTCCGAAAAATACCCGAATCACTCGGAACCTTTCCTATGTCCGAATATAGTCGTCCAATATATCGATCTTTACGTCTCGACCATTTCGAGACTCCTCGTCATGTCCCCGATCTCATCCGGGACTCCGAACTCCTTCGGTACATCAAAACTCATAAACTCATAATATAACTATCATCGAAACCTTAAGCGTGCGGACCCTACGGGTTCGAGAACTATGTAGACATGACCGAGACACGTCTCCGGTCAATAACCAATAGCGGAACCTGGATGCTCATATTGGCTCCCACATATTCTATGAAGATCTTTATCGGTCAGACCGCATAACAACATACGTTGTTCCTTTGTCATTGGTATGTTACTTGCCCGAGATTCGATCGTCGATATCTCAATACCTAGTTCAATCTCATTACCGGCAAGTCTCTTTTACTCGTTCCGTAATACATCATCCTGCAACTAACTTATTAGTTGCAATGCTTGCAAGGCTTGAGTGATGTGCATTACCGAGTGGGCCCAGAGATACCTCTCCGACAATCGGAGTGATAAATCCTAATCTCGAAATACGCCAACCCAACAAGTACCTTCGGAGACACATGTAGAGCACCTTTATAATCACCCAGTTACGTTGTGACGTTTGGTAGCACACAAAGTGTTCCTCCGGTAAACGGGAGTTGCATAATCTCATAGTCATAGGAACATGAATAAGTTATGAAGAAAGCAATAGCAACAAACTAAACGATCAAGTGCTAAGCTAATGGAATGGGTCAAGTCAATCACATCATTCTCCTAATGATGTGATCCCGTTAATCAAATGACAACTCATGTCTATGGCTAGGAAACATAACCTTCTTCGATCAACAAGCTAGTCAAGTAGAGGCATACTAGTGACACTATGTTTGTCTATGTATTCACACATGTATTATGTTTCCGGTTAATACAATTCTAGCATGAATAATAAACATTTATCATGAAATAAGGAAATAAATAATAACTTTATTATTGCCTCTAGGGCATATTTCCTTCAGTCCCACTTGCACTAGAGTCAATAATCTAGTTCACATCGCCATGTGATTTAACATCAATAGTTCACATCACCATGTGATTAACACCCATAGTTCACATCGTCATGTGACCAACACCCAAAGGGTTTACTAGATTCAATAATATAGCTAGTTCACATCGCTATGTGATTAACTCCCAAAGAGTACTAGGGTGTGATCATGTTTTGCTTGTGAGAGAAGTTTAGTCAACGGGTCTGCCACATTCAGATCCGTAAGTATTTTGCAAATTTCTATGTCAACAATGCTCTGCACTAAGCTACTCTAGCTAATTGCTCTCACTTTCAATATGTATCCAGATTGAGACTTTGAGTCATCTGGATCAGTGTCAAAACTTGCATCGACGTAACCCTTTACGACGAACCTTTTGTCACCTCCATAATCGAGAAACATATCCTTATTCCACTAAGGATAATTTTGACCAATGTCTAGTGATCTACTCCTAGATCACTATTGTACTCCCTTGCCAAACTCAGGGCAGGGTATACAATAGGTCTGGTACACAGCATGGCATACTTTATAGAACCTATGGCTGAGGCATAGGGAATGACTTTCATTCTCTCTATATCTTCTGTCGTGGTCGGGTTTTGAGTCTTACTCAACTTCACACCTTGTAACACAAGCAAGAACTCCTTCTTTGACTGTTCCATTTTGAACTACTTCAAAATCTTTTCAAGGTATGTACTCGTTGAAAAACTTATCAAGCGTCTTGATCTATCTCTATAGATCTTGATGCTCAATATATAAGCAGCTTCACCGAGGTCTTTCTTTGAAAAACTCCTTTGAAACATTCCTTTATGCTTTGCAGAATAATTCTACATTATCTCCGATCAACAATATGTCATTCACATATATTTATCAGAAATGTTGTAGTGCTCCCACTCACTTTCTTGTAAATACAGGCTTCACCGCAAGTCTGTATAAAACTATATGCTTTGATCAACTTATCAAAGCGTATATTCCAACTCCGAGATGCTTGCACCAGTCCATAGATGGATCGCTGGAGCTTGCATATTTTGTTAGCACCTTTAGGATTGACAAAACCTTCTGGTTGCATCATATACAACTCTTCTTTAATATATCCATTAAGGAATGCAGTTTTGTTTATCCATTTGCCAGATTTCATAAAATGCGGCAATTGCTAACATGATCCGGACAGACTTAAGCATAGATACGAGTGAGAAACTCTCATCATAGTCAACACCTTGAACTTGTCAAAAACCTTTTGCGGCAATTCTAGCTTTGTAGATAGTAACACTACTATCACCGTCCGTCTTCCTATTGAAGATCCATTTATTTTTTATGGCTTGCTGATCATCGGGCAAGTCAACCAAAGTCCACACTTTGTTCTCATACATGGATCCCATCTCAGATTTTATGGCCTCAAGCCATTTCGCGGAATCTGGGCTCATCATCGCTTCCTCATAGTTCATAGGCTCGTCATGGTCAAGTAACATGACCTCCAGAACAGGATTACCGTACCACTCTGGTGCGGATCTCACTCTGGTTTACCTACAAGGTTCGGTAGTAACTTGATCTGAAGTTTACATGATCATCATCATTAGCTTCCTCGCTAATTGGTGTAGTAGTCATAGGAACAGATTTCTGTGATGAACTACTTTCCAATAAGGGAGCAGGTACAGTTACCTCATCAAGTTCTACTTTCCTCCCACTCACTTCTTTCGAGAGAAACTCCTTCTCTAGAAAGGATCCATTCTCAGCAATGAATATCTTGCCTTTGGATCTGTGATAGAAGGTGTACCCAACATTTTCTGTTGGGTATCCTATGAAGATGCACTACTCCGATTTGGGTTTGAGCTTATCAGGTTGAAACTTTTTCACATAAGCATTGCAACCTCAAACTTTAAGAAATGACAACTTAGGTTTCTTGCCAAACCATAGTTCATACAGTGTCGTCTCAACGGATTTAGATGGTGCCCTATTTAATGTGAATGTAGCTGTCTCTAATGCACAACCCCAAAACGATAGTGGTAAATCGGTAAGAGACATCATAGATCGCACCATATCTAATAAAGTACGGTTACGATGTTCGGACACACCATTACACTGTAATGGTGTTCCAGGTGGCGTGAGTAGTGAAACTTTTTCACATTGTTTTAACTGAAGGCCAAACTCGTAACTCAAATATTTTACTTCTGCGATCATATCGTGGATACTATTATTTTTGTTATGATGATTCTCCACTTCACTCTGAAATTCTTCGAACTTTTCAAATGTTTTAGATTTGTGTTTCATCAAGTAGATATACTCATATCTGCTCAAATCATCTGTGAAGATCAGAAAATAATGATACCTGCCGCGAGCCTCAATATTTGTTGGACCACATACATCAGTATGTATGATTTCCAACAAATCTGTTGCTCGGTCCATTGTTCCGGAGAACGGAGTCTTAGTCATCTTGCCCATGAGGCATGGTTCGCAAGCATCAACTGATTCATAATCAAGTGATTCCAAAAGCCCACCAGCATGGATTTTCTTCATGTGCTTTACACCAATATAACCTAACCGGCGGTGCCACAAATAAGTTGCACTATCATTATTAACTTTGCATCTTTTGGCTTCAATACTATAAAAATGGGTATCACCACTATCGAGATCCAACAAACCATTTTCATTGGGTGTATGACCATAGAATGTTTTATTCATGTAAACAGAACAACAATTATTCTCTAACTTACATGAATAACCGTATTGCAATAAACATGATCAAATCATATTCATGCTCAACGCAAACACCAAATAACACTTATTTAGGTTCAACACTAATCCCGAAAGTATAGGGAGTGTGCGATGATGATCATATCAATCTTGGAACTACTTCCAACACACATCATCACTTCACCCTTAACTAGTCTCTGTTCATTCTGCAACTCCCGTTTCGAGTTACTACTCTTAGCAACTGACCAGTATCAAATACCGAGGGGTTGCTACGAACACTAGTAATATACACATCAATAATCTGTATATCAAATATACCTTTGTTCACTTTGCCATCCTTCTTATCCGCCAATTACTTGGGGTAGTTCCGCTTCCTGTGACCAGTCCCTTTGCAGTAGAAGCACTCAGTTTCAGACTTAGGTCCAGACTTGGGTTTTTTCACTTGAGCAGCAACTTGCTTGTTGTTCTTCTTGAAGTTCCCCTTTCATCCCTTTGTCCCTTTACTTGAAACTAGTGATTTTGCTTACCATCAACACTTGATGCTTTTCTTGATTTCTACCTTCATCGATTTCAGCATCACGAAGTGCTTGGGAATCATTTCCATTATCCCTTGCATATTATAGTTCATCACGAAGTTCTACTAACTTGGTGATGGTCACTAGAGAATGCTGTCAATCACTATTTTATCTGGAAGATTAACTCCCACTTGATTCAAGCGATTGTAATACCCAGAAAATTTGAGCACGTGATCACTGCTTGAGCTATTCTCCTCCATCTTTTAGCTATAGAACTTGTTGGAGACTTCATATCTCTCAACTCGGGTATTTACTTGAAATATTAACTTCAACTCCTGGAACATCTCATGGTCCATGATGTTCAAAACGTCTTTGAAATCCCGATTCTAAGCTGTTAAGCATGGTGCACTAAACTATCAAGTAGTCATCATATTGAGCTAGCCAAACGTTCATAACGTCTGCATCTGCTCCTGCAATAGGTCAGTCACCTAGCGGTGAATTAAAGACATAATTCTTCTGTGCAGCAATGAGGATAAACCTCAGATCACGGACCCAGTCCGCATCATTGCTACTATCATCTTTCAACTTAGTTTTCTCTAGGAACACATATAAAACATAGGGAAGCAATAACGCGAGCTATTGATCTACAACATAGATATGCAAATACTATCAGGACTAAGTTCATGATAAATTAAAGTTCAATTAATAATATTACTTAAGAACTCCCACTTAGAAAGACATCCCTCTAATCTTCTAAGTGATCACGTGATCCAAATCAACTAAACCATAACCGATCATCACGAGAAATGGAGTAGTTTTCAATGGTGAACATCACTTTGTTGATCATATCTACTATATGATTCACGCTCGACCTTTCGGTCTCAGTGTTCCGAGGCCATATCTGCATATGCTAGGCTCATCAAGTTTAACCTGAGTATTCTGCGTGTGCAAAACTGGCTTGCACCCGTTGTAGATGGACGTAGAGCTTATCACACCCGATCATCACGTGGTGTCTGGGCACGACGAACTTTGGCAACGGTGCATACTCAGGGAGAACACTTCTATCTTGAAATTTAGTGAGAGATCATCTTATAATGCTATCGTCAATCAAAGCAAGATAAGATGCATAAAAGATAAACATCACATGCAATCAATATAAGTGATATGATATGGCCATCATCATCTTGTGCTTGTGATCTCCATCTCCGAAGCACCGTCATGATCACCATCGTCACCAGCGCGACACCTTGATTTCCATTATAGCATCGTTGTCGTCTCGCCAATCTTATGCTTCCACGACTATCGCTACCGCTTAGTGATAAAGTAAAGCATTACAGCGCAATTGCATTGCATACAATAAAGCGACAACCATATGGCTCCTGCCAGTTGCCGATAACTCGGTTACAAAACAGGATCATCTCATACAATAAAATTTAGCATCATGTCTTGACCATATCATATTACCACATGCCCTGCAAAAACAAGTTAGACGTCATCTACTTTGTTGTTGCAAGTTTTACGTGGCTGCTATGGGCTTAGCAAGAACCGTTCTTACCTACGCATCAAAACCACAACGATAGTTTGTCAAGTTGGTGCTGTTTTAACCTTCGCAAGGACCGGGCGTAGCCACACTCGGTTCAACTAAAGTTGGAGAAACTGACACCCGCCAGCCACCTAGGTGCAAAGCACGTCGGTAGAACCAGTCTTGGTAAGCGTACGCGTAATGTCGGTCCGGGCCGCTTCATCCAACAATACCGCCGAACCAAAGTATGACATGCTGGTAAGCAGTATGACTTATATCGCCCACAACTCACTTGTGTTCTACTCGTGCACAACATCAACGCATAAAACCTAGGCTCTGATACCACTGTTGGGGAACGTAGCAATTTCAAAAAATTCCTACACACACGCAAGATCATGGTGATGCATAGCAACGAGAGGAAAGAGTGTTGTCTACGTACCCTCGTAGACCGAAAGCAGAAGCGTTAGCACAACGCGGTTAATGTAGTCGTACGTCTTCACGGCCCGACCGATCAAACACCGAAACTACGGCACCTCCGAGTTCTAGCACACGTTCAGCTCGATGACGATCCCCAGACTCCGATCCAGCAGAATGTCAGGGAAGAGTTCCATCAGCACGACGGTGTGGTGACGATCTTGATGTTCAACTGTCGCAGGGCTTCGCCTAACCATCACTACAATATTATCGAGGACTATGGTGGAGGGGGGCACCGCACACGGCTAAGAGATCAATGATCAACTGTTGTGTCTCTGGGGTGCCCCCCTGCCCCCGTATATAAAGGAGCAAGGGAGGGAGGCGGCCGGCCTAGGAGGAGGGCGCACCAAGGGGGGAGTCCTACTCCCGCCGGGAGTAGGACTCCTCCTTCCCTTGTTGGAGTAGGAGAGAAGGAAAGAGGGGGAGAGGAACAAGGAAAAGTGGGCTGCACCCCTTGTCCAATTCGGACCAGAGGGGGGCGCACGCCTCCTTCCTTTTGGCCTCTCTCCTCTATTCCCGTATGGCCCAATAAGGCACATATACTCCGCGGCGAATTCCCGTAACTCTCCGGTACTCCGAAAAATACCCGAATCACTCGGAACCTTTCCGATGTCCGAATATAGTCGTCCAATATATCGATCTTTATGTCTCGACCATTTCGAGACTCCTCGTCATGTCCCCGATCTCATCCGGGACTCTGAACTCCTTCGGTACATCAAAACTCATAAACTCATAATATAACTGTCATTGAAACCTTAAGCGTGCGGACCCTATGGGTTCGAGTACTATGTAGACATGACCGAGACACGTCTCTGGTCAATAACCAATAGCGGAACCAGGATGCTCATATTGGCTCCCACATATTCTACGAAGATCTTTATCGGTCAGACCGCATAACAACATACGTTGTTCCCTTTGTCATCAGTATGTTACTTGCCCGAGATTCGATCGTCGGTATCTCAATACCTAGTTCAATCTCGTTACCGGCAAGTCTCTTTTACTCGTTTCGTAATACATCATCCCGCAACTAACTTATTAGTTGCAATGCTTGCAAGGCTTGAGTGATGTGCATTACCGAGAGGGCCCAGAGATACCTCTCCGACAATCGGAGTGACAAATCCTAATCTCGAAATACGCCAACCCAACAAGTACCTTCGGAGACACCTATAGAGCACCTTTATAATCACCCAGTTATGTTGTGACATTTGGTAGCACACAAAGTGTTCCTCCGGTAAACGGGAGTTGCATAATCTCATAGTCATAGGAACATGTATAAGTTATGAAGAAAGCAATAGCAACAAATTAAACAATCAAGTGCTAAGCTAATGGAATGGGTCAAGTCAATCACATCATTCTCCTAATGATGTGATCCCGTTAATCAAATGACGACTCATGTCTATGGCTAGGAAACATAACCATCTTCGATCAATGAGCTAGTCAAGTAGAGGCATACTAGTGACACTCTGTTTGTCTATGTATTCACACATGTATTATGTTTCCGGTTAATACAATTCTAGCATGAATAATAAACATTTATCATGAAATAAGGAAATAAATAATAATTTTATTATTGCCTCTAGGGCATATTTCCTTCAATGGCTCCTACTATTATCGATGGCGATGCAGTCCAGGGTGAGACTTTTCTCCACGGACAGATCTTCGTATTCGGCGGCTTTGCACTGCGGGCCAATTCGCTTGGCCATCTGGAGCAGATTGAAAGTTACGCCCCTGGCCACCAGGTCAGGTTTGGAAGCTTAAACTATACGGCCGATATCTGCGGAGACTTGATCTTCGACGGATTCGAGCCTATGCCTTGTGCGTCACGCGGTCACGATGAGTGCGGTTTAGCGCTACCATCGGATAGTGTTCAAGAGATCGCACAGGCAGCCGCTCCGACCCTCAATTCGGAGCTAGGTGCGCCTTCCGCGGACGGGTGGATGGACCCCGCCACGAAGGCCTTACCCTCAGCGGCGATCGAGCCAAACATCAACCTTACCTTGCACGAGAGCCGTGTTGTTAAACTGTCGGATCCTTCTCCGGCCACGGACTCCGAACCGCCTGCGCCCGTTCCTATCGAATCCGATTGGGCGCCGATCATGGAGTTTACCTCCGCGGATATTTTTCAGCACTCGCCCTTTGGCGACATACTGAACTCATTAAGGTCTCTCTCCTTTTCAGGAGGATCCTGGCCGAGCTATGTCCGGCAGGACTGGGATGCGGACGACAAAGAAATTCGAGTCCCACCCACCACCCACTTAGTAGCCACTGTCGATGACTTAACCATCATGCTCGACTTCGACTCCGAAGACATCGACGGTATGGACGACGATACGGGAGGCGAAGAGGAACCACCGCCCACAGGGCACTGGACAGCCACCTCATCATACGATATATACATGGTGGATACACCCAAAGAAGGCAATGGCGACGAGATAGCGGAGGATGACCCCTCCAAGAAGCAACCCAAACACCGACGATAGCGGCGCCGCTCTAAGTCCCGCCAAAGCAAAAGTGGTGATACCGGCACAAGAGATAATAATACTCCGGATAGTGCCGAAGACAACAACAATCCCCTCCAGCAAGATTTAGAACGGGAGAATGGAGGAGCCAGCCCTCCTGAGAGAGCGGCAGATGGAGAAGAGGAGGAGGATAATTGCATGCCCCCCTCCGAAGACGAGGCAAGCCTCGGCGACGATGAATTCGCTGTGCCAGAGGATCCCGTCGAACAAGAGCGCTTCAAACGCCGGCTTATAGCCACGGCAAATAGCCTTAAGAAAAAGCAGCAACAGCTTCAAGTTGATCAGGATCTGCTAGCTGACAGATGGACTGAAGTCCTCGCAGCCGAGGAATATAAACTCGAGCGCCCCTCCAAGAGTTACCCAAAGTGTAGGTTGCTACCTCGACTAGAGGAAGAAGCGTATGATATGGCTGATCGGCCACCTCGTGGCCGCGATAGAGAGGCATTCCAGCCAAAAACTCAGCCTCCACCCCGACACCATTCAAATAAAAAGGCATGGGGAGATACGCCAGACCTGCGAGACATATTGGAGGACAAAGCAAAGCATGCAAGATCAATCTACGGATCACGAGGGCACGCCACTCTGCGAGACGATAAACGTCACGCCGGATACAGTAAAAGCAAATCCGGTCGGGCCGAACACAGCTGGCAAGACCCATTCGAGCTGCGTCGCGATATAGCCCAATACAGAGGTGCCGCACACCCCTTATGCTTCACAGACGAAGTAATGGATCATCAAATCCCAGAAGGTTTCAAACCTGTAAATATTGAATCATACGACGGCACAACAGATCCTGCAGTATGGATCGAGGATTTCCTCCTCCACATCTACATGGCCCGCGGTGACGACTTACACGCCATCAAATACCTCCCACTAAAGCTCAAGGGATCAGCTGTTGGGAAGATTTGGAATCCGCATTCCTCGACAACTTTCAGGGCACTTATGTGAGGCCACCAGATGCCGATGACTTGAGCCACATAATTCAGCAGCCAGAAGAATCGGCCAGGCAATTCTGGACTCGGTTCCTAACAAAGAAAAATCAAATTGTCGACTGTCCAGATGCAGAGGCCCTAGTGGCTTTCAAACACAACATCCGCGACGAATGGCTAGCCCGGCACCTTGGTTAGGAAAAGCCGAAATATATGGCGGCCCTCATGACACACATGACCCGCTTTTGTGCGGGAGAAGACAGTTGACTGGCTCGTAGTAATAACATATCAAAGAACCATGGTACTTTGGATACCAAGAACGGCAATAGTAGGTCACGTCGCAACAAATGTAAGCGCCGCATTAACAGCGATAATAACGAGGATACGACAATCAATGCCAGATTCAAAGGCTCTAAACCCGGTCAGCAGAAAAAGCCATTCAAACAAAGTACGCTGGGAGCGTCCAGCTTGGACCGTATACTCGATCGCTCGTGTCAAATACACGGCACCCCAGAAAAGCCAGCCAATCACACCAATAGGGATTATTGGGTGTTCAAGCAAGCTGGCAAGTTAATTGCCGAAAACAAGGACAAGGGGCCACATAGCGATGACGAGGAGGAGCCCCGGCAGCCGCACACCGGAGGATAGAAGAGGTTTCCCCCATAAGTGCGGGCGGTGAACATGATATACGCAACCCACATCCCCAAGAGGGAGCGGAAGCGTGCGCTCAGGGACGTATATGCGTTGGAGCCAGTCGCCCCAAAGTTCAACCCGTGGTCCTCCTATCCGATCACTTTCGATCGCATGGACCATCCCACTAGTATCCGTCATGGCGGATTCGCCGCACTGGTTCTGGACCCAATCATTGACGGATTTCACCTCACTCGAGTCCTTATGGATGGCGGCGGCAGCCTGAACCAGCTTTATCAGGACACGGTGCGCAAAATGGGTATAGACCCCTCAAGGATCAAACCCACAAAAACGACCTTCAAGGCATCATTCCAGGCGTAGAGGCCCATTGCACAGGCTCAATTACACTGGAAGTGGTCTTCGGATCCCCGGATAACTTCCGAAGCGAAGAGTTAATCTTCGATATAGTCCCGTTCTGCAGTGGTTATCATGCACTGCTCGGGCGAACCGCATTTGCGAGATTCAATGCGGTACCGCATTATGCATACCTCAAGCTCAAGATGCCAAGACCTCGCAGGGTTATTACAGTCAATGGAAACACAGAGCGCTCTCTCCGAATAGAGGAGCACACTGCGGCCCTCGCAGCAGAAGCGCAAAACAGCCTCTCAAGGCAATCCACCAGTTCGGCATTTCAAAACCTGGCACCTTCAAGCGCGCTCAGAGCAATCGGCAAATAGACCGCCTGGAGCGATCTGAGCTTGCGTAGCAATGCGGCCCCCACCCCAGTCCCAACCAAATGGCGAAGCTCGTGCCACGCGTACATAATTACGCATTAAAAATACCATGGGCACAGGTGGGGAGGGGGCACACTGCGGCATGCCCCAAGACGCGGCTAAAACCACACTAGGGGCTTCCCGTTTGGTTGTTTTTCTCTTTTTTCAGGACCTTAATCTCTGGAAACCCTGTCCGGCAGCACTATTGCCGAACACATGATGCAGCAACCAAGAAGGCAGAAAGCTACGTCACACCACGGAATTCCCAGGTGGATTACAATAACGAGCGAAATATTTTATTTAATACTATCCCTCAGCTTGCCCTTGGAAGGGACATAGTCCCACTCTTTGCTTATCGCACTGTCTGTATCATTCTGCTTTAACGCACCTTTTTGAATAAACAATGCATAACATCATGACTATTATTGCATTCTTGTTATATATATATATATATATATATATATATATATATGTGTGTGTGTGTGTGTGTGTGTGTGTGTGTGTGTTCATTAACGACGCCTTGCAACCGTACACTTTGGTACGGCCAATACACCAGGGGCTCAAGCACCCCACAATATGGTGTGAAAAGTCCGAACACTTTCACAAGTGCGGCACCCCGAACTTATAGCATTATATGCATCAGCTCCGAATCATGTCTTTGGTCAAATGTTGGGTTTGCCCGGCTCCTGTGTTTTGGTACCTTACGTTCCGCTCTATCGGCTAAGGTAGCGCTAGGAGAACTACTGCGATTGTGCCCCGGTTCTGCCGGGCTTAGCACCTTAGTAGAGAAAGCTAAAACTGACTGCCATGATAAGGCGAGAGACTGGTCGCTGTTCGGCGAGGTTTTTCGAGTCCCTAAAGACTTATGCCGCTTAGGGCGAGGGGCCGGCCCTGTCCGGCTTACAGGCGTGTATCGCGCCCCGAATTTGGCCTTCCGAATACCAGGGGCTTCACCGAAATTTAAAATTATAGAATTATATGTCTAAGTGAGAGTGATAAAGCATTATTAGTCCGGTTGCCTTGTTCGTTGTGCTGAGCACCTCCCTCCAAGGACCCAAATATGGGAACAAGAGTGCTCAGGTTTATCCCGAACACCCCAGCACTCGTGGCATGGGGGCAGAAGCCGAGGACTAGCCATCTCTCAGATTGGATAAACGGCCAAATAGAAGGTAATATTTTAAATTCACACAAGTGTTGCATAGCGCATATGAAACAAGTTTTCATCATACAGGATCACAGGAGCAAGTTTACTCAAATATTACATCCTTGGTACATTCGTCCGCTACAAGATGGGCACCCTTCAGGACACCCTCATAATAAATTTCGGGGGTGCGATGCTCTTTGCCCTGCGGCGGCCCTTCCTTGATCAGCTTCACAACGTCTAGCTTGGCCCACTGCACCTTCACATGGGCGAAAGCCCGGCGTGCACCTTCGATGCAGACGGACCGCTTGACGACCTCTAGCCGTGGGCAGGCATCCACAAGCCGCCTCACCATGCCGAAGTAGCTGTTCGGAAGGGCGTCGCCAGGCCACAGCCGGACTATAAGGCCCTTCATGGCCTGTTCGGCCGCCTTGTGCAGCTCGACCAGCTGCTTTAGCTGGTCGCTCAGAGGCATCGGGTGTTCGGTCCCAGTATACTGAGACCAGAACAGCTTCTCTGTTGAGCTTCCCTCCTCGGCCTGGTAAAATTGTGCGGCATCCGACACGCTGCGGGGCAAATCTGCGAATGCTCCTGGAGAGCTCCGAATTCGGGTAAGTAATCGGTAATTTACTTTTACATGCTTGCTCTGCATATAGAATGCCTTACCCACCGCTATCTTCTTCATTGCGTCGATCTCCTGGAGGGCCTTTTGGGCTTCTGCCTTGGCACTTTTCGCGCTCTCGAGGGCCGTGGCAAGCTCAGACTCTCGCGTCTTCGAGTCAAGCTCCAACGCCTCGTGCTTCGTCACGAGAGCCTGGAGCTCTTGCTGCACCTCGCCCACCCGAGCCTCTTGCTTTTCTCGCTCGGTGCGCTCCTTGGCCGCTTTATCTTCGGCCTTGGTTAGCGCTTGCTTCAGGGTCGCCACCTCGGTCGTGGCCCCTGGCAAATATACGATGATCCTGTCATTTTGCAATCACGTTATATATATATATACATATCTATAGACAGGGTATTACTTACCCTTGTTCTCCTCGAGCTGCCTCTTGGCAAGGCCGAGCTCTTTCTTGGACCCCTCGAGGTCCTGCTTCAGTACGGCGACCTCCGTAGTCAGTGCGCCGGACGCCAGCAGCGAAGCCTGCATATGCATATTGACATACTTATATTAGACTCCTGCGATATTATTTGATCCTCTGTTCGGCTTTTCTTCGTGAACACCAAACAGAGCATCAGGGGCTACTGTCTATGTGGTAATATTTTACTACATTCTAAAACACTTACCTCAAAGCCTATTAGAAGGCTGGCATAGGCTTCAGTCAATCCGCTCTCGGCGAACTGAACCTTCTGGACCACCGCACTCATAATAGTACGGTGCTCCTCGTCGATGGAAGCGCTGCAAAGCGCTTCCAGCAAATTGTCCGGCGCCTCTGGATGGATAGAGGTCACCGGCACAGGCGTCTTGCCCCTCTTAGAAGGAGGTCGCCTGCCCGGGCCCGGAACCACTGGAGGTTCCGGTGCGGTGTTCAGCTGAGGGCCGAACTCGGAGCTCTCAGGGGCCTTGTCCCCTCGGCTCCCGGAGTCCGGGAGGCCGCCTTGAGGCGCCTCCGGGACTATCTCCCCTTGACCCGGTGCCTCATGAGACAACACCTCGGCATCATCCACATGATAGGGGGAGGTGGCGGTCGGGACTGGATCGCTATCCATGTCCGACGAGCCCAGGGAGTCGTCCGATGAAACATCGATACGGGCTCGGGGCGGCCTGCATAATCATATTTCGGCGTTAGGTGAAGTAGTGCGGCAAAGGAATACTATGACTTACTCTGGTATCCGAGTACTTACGACTTCCCCAGGGGCTTGGCCTTGGGCAGCCACTCGGCTTCGTCGTCGGCGGCGATGGTAGAGTAGTCTGGAAGGAGAGTTCTCCCCTTCTTGGACCCTTCGGCCTCCCCAGTTGGGGCAGCCTTCCTTTTCTTGTCTCCCCCGTCTGGAGGGGGAGCATCCACTTTTTCCTCCTCGTCTTCGGGGGAGGATTGCACCGTAGAGTCCTCGAACGGTGAGTCCAACGACGCCTGGCGTCGGGAACTCTTTCGGGTTCCCTTGGCCTTCTTGGTCTTCTCCGGCACCGTATAAGGAGCCGGAGTCAGCATCTTCACCAGAAGAGCATCTGCTGGGCCTTCGGGCAAAGGAGCCGGACAGTCGATCTGTCCGGCCGTCTCCTGCCAGTCCTGTCAAAGGTACAGGAGTTTAGATCCCGCATGGAGTCAATCTATAAAAAATAAGTATCCTATGAAAGGTAAAGCAGCTTAGCGCACTGGCTTGGCGCTTCGCGCTGAATCCGCGATCCTCGGTAATGGGAGGGGGGACCTCGGCACTTTTGAACAACACCCTCCAGGCATCTTTGTGAGTTGTGTCGAAGAGCCTGTTCAGAGTTCGGTGCTGCGCCGGGTCGAACTCCCACAAGTTGAAGTCCCGTTGTTGGCACGGGAGGATCCGACGGTGGAGCATGACCTGGACCACGTTGACGAGTTTGAGCTTCTTGTTCACCATGTTTTGAATACATGTTTGGAGTCCGGTCAGCTCTCTCTAACTACCCCAGGACAGGCCCTTCTCTTTCCAGGAGGTGAGCCGCGTGGGGATGCTAGATCGGAACTCGGGGGGCCGCTGCCCATGCAGGGTTACATGGCTCGGTGATGTAGAACCACCCCGATTGCCACCCCTTTATGGTTTCCATAAAGGACCCCTCGAGCCATGTAACGTTGGGCATCTTGCCCACCATGGCGCCTCCGCACTCCGCCTGGCGGCCGCCCACAACCTTCGGCTTGACATTGAAGGTCTTCAACCACAAGCCAAAGTGGGGCTTGATGCGGAGGAAGGCCTCGCACACGATGATAAACGCCGAGATATTGAGGATGAAATTCAGGGCCAGATCATGGAAATCCAGGCCATAGTAGAACATGAGCCCCCGGACGAATGGGTGGAGAGGGAATCCCAGTCCGCGGAGGAAATGGGTAAGGAACACTACCCTCTCATGGGACCCGGGGGTAGGAATGAGCTGCCCCTCATCTGGGAGCCGATGCGCGATGTCGTCGGGCAGGTATCCGGCTCTCCTCAGCTTCTTGATGTCTCCCTCCGTGACGGAGGAGACCATCCACTTGCCTCCCGCTCCGGACATGGTGGGGGAAGGTTGAGGTGGGAAGTGCGGACTTGGGCGCTAGAGCTCGAGTGTGTGAAAATGGATGAGCAAAGGAGGAAGAAGGCGTGGATAAAAAGGTGAATCCTTATCGCTTTATATGGGTGGACGAAACTACGCGCCCCCCACTAGCCTGGTAAAACTCGCTTATCCCCCAAGCACCGTAATCGATGGCGCGGTTGGGTTACCCATGCCCGTATTGATGAGAATCCCGTAATAAGGGGACACGATCTCTGCTTTGACAAGACGTGTCAAAAAACTGCCTCGAGTTATGTGTGGCGCTAGTTAAAGGAAACGGTTCGAATAATCACCAGGCCATGACATAACGTCATGCTGCCGAAACAAGTCCACAAATTAAATTTGCAAAAATATTATTCTCTCTACGGTGGTAGGTGGAACTTATTTTGCAGGGTCGGACACTATCCTTGTATTCAAATTCTTCCATGGTGTATTCGGAGGAGGAACCCGCCTTGCAATGCCGAAGACAATACTGCTTGCCGGACTCATCATCATTGAAGCCTGGTTCAGGGGCTACTGAGGGAGTCCTGGATTAGGGGGTCTCCGGACAGCCGGACTATATCCTTCGGCCGGACTGTTAGACTATGAAGATACAAGATTGAAGACTTCATCTCGTGTTCGGATGGGACTCTACTTGACGTGGAAGGCAAGCTAGCCAGTACGGATATGGATATCTCCTCCTTTGTAACCGACATTGTGTAACCCTAACCCTCTCTGGTGTCTATATAAACCGGAGGGTTTTAGTCCGTAGGACACAACAACTACAACATACAATCATACCATAGGCTAGCTTCTAGGGTTTAGCCTCTCCGATCTCGTGGTAGATCTACTCTTGTACTACCCATATCATCAATATTAGTCAAGCGGGACGTAGGGTTTTACCTCCATCAAGAGGTCCCAAACCTGGGTAAAACATCGTGTTCCCTGCCTCCTGTTACCATCCGCCTTAGACGCACAGTTCGAGACCCCCTACCCGAGATCCACCGATTTCGACACTGACACCCCCCAGGAGCGCCCTCCACCCTCGTGGGCCCCTTGTTGCTCCACCGACGTACTCCTTCCTCCTATATATACCTATGTACCCCCAAACGATCAGATACGGAGCCAAACCCCTAATTCCACCGCTGTAACTTTCTGTATCCACGAGATCCCATCTTGGTGCCTGCTTCGGAGCTCCGCCAGAGGGGGTATCCATCACGGAGGGCTTCTACATCAACACCATAGCCTCCCCGATGAAGTGTGAGTAGTTTACCTCAGACCTTCGGGTCCATAGTTATTAGCTAGATGGCTTCTTCTCTCTTTTTGGATCTCAATACAATGTTCTCCCCCTCTCTTGTGGAGATCTATTCGATGTAATCTTCTATTTGCGGTGTGTTTGTTGAGACCGATGAATTGTGGGTTTATGATCAAGTTTATCTATGAACAATATTTGAATCTTCTGTGAATTCTTTTATGTATGATTGGTTATCTTTGCAAGTCTCTTTGAATTATCAGTTTGGTTTGGCCTGCTAGATTGATCTTTCTTGCAATGGGAGAAGTGCTTAGCTTTGGGTTCAATCTTGTAGTGTCCTTTCCCAGTGACAGTAGGGGCAGCAAGGCATGTATTGTATTGTTGCCATCAAGTATAACAAGATGGGGTTTTTATCATATTGCATGAATTTATCCCTCTAAATCATGTCATCTTGCTTAAGGCGTTACTCTGTTTTCATGAACTTAATACTCTAGATGCATGCTGGATAGCGGTCGATGAGTGGAGTAATAGTAGTAGATGCAGGCAGGAGTCGGTCTACTTGTCTCGGACGTGATGCCTATATACATGATCATACCTAGATATTCTCATAACTATGCTCAATTTTTTCAATTTCTCAACAGTAATTCGTTCACCCACCGTAAAATACTTATGCTCTTGAGAGAAGCCACTAATGAAACCTATGGCCCCCAGGTCTATCTTCATCATGTTAATCTTCCAATACTTAGTTATTTCCTTTGCTTTTTACTTTGCCTTTATTTTACTTTGCATCTTTATCACAAAATTACCAAAAATATTATCTTATCATATCTATCAGATCTCACTCTCGTAAGTGACCGTGAAGGGATTGACAACCCCTTATCACGTTGGTTGCGGGGAATTATTTGCTTTGTGAAGGTACTAGGGGACGCGCGTGCAACCTCCAACTGGATTGATACCTTGGTTCTCAAAAACTGAGGGAAATACTTACGCTACTTTGCTGCATCATCGTTTCCTCTTCGGGGAAATCCAACGCAGTGCTCAAGAGGTAGCAGCATGCCAACCTATTTAATAAACACATTATATAGTTATATCTTGTCATCCTGTTTACATAGTCATCATATTTTGAACTATGTCTTTCCATCTTTTTTAGTTAGCCATCATAATATGAAATTGTGTCATGATATCATGTTTAGTTAGCCATCATATATGTGAAATTGTGTCATGCTATCATGTTTGGTTAGACAACATAAATGTGAATTATTTCATGCCCTCTTTTATTCCCCACTATCCATTGCACATGTCTATCATACAATATCTATACATTCAATTACTTTTCTTGTTTATCAGTGATTTGAATTTGAGAGGGTGATGGCAGTATCTAAGGGAGTAACAACACGGTCTTCAGAAAAGATAGTGCTACCATTTGATGCAGATAGAACCACGGTTGTACTTGTCCAAGAACCAGCCCCACCACACATAACCCAGACTCTCGCAGATTGTACCCCTACCCAGTTGGACAGAGAACCAGCTAGACCCCTTCTAACCCCAACCCCAGTAGATAGTAACCCAGTTCCAGTTGACACAACACCATCTCCACCACATAGCACCCAAACACGAGCAGTTAGTAAGGGAATTGCAGTGCCCAAAGCACGAGGACCACTGTCGGCGTTCTGGGAATGGGGGTCCCTAGACTTGCCTGCCTGCGGCCCGCGGCATGGCTGAGCCAGCAGGCCGTACGGCCCATCTTCACCAACAAAGCATCCAAGACCCTCGCGAGGGTCCAAGCCTCGCGAGGCGGACGACGCAAGGCCTCCTCTAGAATGGCCTAGCCAGGCAGGCTCACGAGGAGCGGAGATATCAAGGCGGGGCAAACCTCATGAGGCCCTCGTGATGTGAGCCATGACGCACGGCACCAGGCGGGCGCGAGCGAGCACGGTGTCCTTATTTCCTCTTTGGTGCTAAGGAGGCCAGCATAGGCGAAGAGTACCGAGGCATCAGGCAAAGGTTGCTATATTGGTGCAACGAGACCAAGACCAGGAGGATGGCAAGACGGAGGTCATCGTGGAGCCCAAGACGGCATCACCACCAGAGCTTTTCGCAGGCGAAGACCACTTTTGTCAGGATAGCTTGTACTAGTTGTCCCCCTTTAAATTGACCCGCCGTTGTTGGCTCCCTTCCCGCTCGATATTTGGGAAGAGGACCAGGTCCTATATAAGTAGAGCTAGCCACCATAGTAGAGGCATCTCATCTTAGCTTGATCGAACCCGGTCGAGAGCCAACTCACAAGAACACCTCAACCTCAGGAGGTTGTTCTTCCCTTGTACCGTTCATCATCAGCCCCAGAGGCAATCCACCACCACCACACTGGAGTAGGGTATTACACCACAATGGTGGCCCGAACCAATATAAACCTCGTGTCTTTCTGTGTTGCGAGTTCGTCGAGTTCGTCCGCGAGATCTTAGCAAGCTAGGGCGTAGTTCGGTAGGAAGGAAAGACTTCGCGCGCACCCCAGTGTTCGAACCTTAAGCGTTTGCCGGAGCCCCACATCCGACATTTGGCGTGCCAGGTAGGGGTGCGCCGGAGCTCCTCCTCCACCGGCCAGCTCGTCGACGCTCCTCAGCCACGATGTCCGGCGACTCAAGGGCCGCCTCTGACCGCTGGGCAGCCCGGCCAGCCCAGGCAGTGTCGCCTGCCCATGAAGGTCTCGACCCCACACTCCAGGCGGCACGGGCGCCGCCAAACTCCGTCGGGCGCGGGCAGCACGGCCAGGCGTCGTCCACCCTCACCCCACGGCAGGTACGGGCCGCCGCAAGAGCGGCGAACCATGCCGCCGCAACGGTGCCGTACTCACGGCGGGAGCAAGCAAACATGCAGGCAGTGTTCATCGTGGCAAGGGAGTTGCTACGGTGCAGGCTGATGGAAAGCGGTCGGGACACACTGCTGGAGCATGTTGCCGAGCTACTGGATACAGCGGCGTCGGGAGCACCACCCTTCTGCTATCGACTTCCTCCCCATGTTGTTGCAGGGCTGCGCGACGAACCTCACCACATCCGCGCGCCATCAACTACGCCCGGGGGCTTCATTAACATCAGCACGGCCATCGGCGTAGGGGGCTCCGACTCCCCCATGCCGCCCGCGGCGGGCGCGGGCGCAAGCGTCGCCTCCCACGGTCCCGACCGGATGCCGTGCTATCATCCCCAGGGCGCCACCATGGGCCGAGCAACATGGAGCGTGGGGCATCACGGCGAGGTGTTCGGGGTGACGGCCCTGGAAGCCTACGTGCCCCGCATGATGGACCAAGGGTACGCACCAGAGGACGACCCTGGATCATTCATTGGAGAAGATTGGGGAGAGGGAGCGCTAGGAGTCGAAGCCTTCCAAGAACCAACGGAGAACCACAACGATCGCGCCAACAACGGCAACTACAGGGTGCCGCTAATCTCTCAGGAATAGGCTTATGCTAACCATGGGCTGCAGATGAATCAGGTTGCAGCATCGATCGACAACCCTGGCACGGCGGCACCCGTTCCAACAAGGGACACACGCTGGGGGCCGCTAGGAGAGAGCCAGGAACAAGGCCCCTCCCCAAGGCACGCGAAACCAGGGGACACCCGGAGGTAGGCCCTCTGTCGGGGTGGCTTCAACAACCCTTCCCCCGGCAGAGGACCCATGGTCGCCGAGGGAACCGCTTGAGTCCCCTTTCCCTCTTTTGTGTCATCCTGGTGACCGGTCGGCTCAAAGGAGGTCCAGGGTGGCGCAAGGCGGGGCCCTCGTCTGGCGATATGAAGCAAGGCCGGTACCTGTGAAGAAGGCCCGGTGCCTGTGAAGCTCGCCGCCCGTGACACTCTCACGTAATAATGAGTTGGGGTTGTACATGCCCCGGAGTCTCAGGAGCGCTGGCCTCAGGCCCTGGGGCTCCCTCCCACGCCTAGTGGCAGCACTTAGCTCTGCGCTGGTGAGAAGACTTGAAGACCCAAAGACTAGACTAGGTGCTCGACGCGGCCTTTTGCTTTGGATCTCTCTTTCTGTGGCTTTGCTTTCTGGATCTGGACTTAAGTTGAAGCTGAATTTTTATCGATGCGCGCGGGGGGTGCCTTTTCTCGTTCGAGCCGTTTCTTGCCTTCTGGATCTCGCTTGATTTGGGACTCATGTCCATCGCCTTTCCCTCGCAAATCTCCTTGCGAGCCAGACCACGCAAAGTGCACGCTCATCAAGCACGCGCTAACACTGCGCCTGGTGCTCACCTCTTACCGGGCCACCTCAAATGGGGTGATAAGCTCCTCAGGATTCTCAGGAACTCGTCGCCTCATGGCCCAGCCCTAAGCTGGCGCTGACGAAGGTAAACCACGTTGGGGAGCTCACCCCCAGCTTCATGAGCGCACGAGGACACATACCCGCATCGCATAGGAAAGTAAAAACTGCAATTTGCTTACACGAGGGGCTCCACCTCTCAAAATGCTCTTACAAAGTCTTCCAAGGGCCAGGCCTGAGTTTTGCGTGCAGGATGAAACAACAGGCAAACATGGGATCAGCCAGAGATATCACTCGCTACATCACCCGCGGACGCGTCACTCGCGTCATCGTCATCTTCGTCGGTATCGCCGCCGCCGTCGGCGGCGCCCCCATCACCGTCATTGACCACGTCACCTTCATCTGCGACGACCACCACCACGTCATCCTCCGAGGTGAAGGCCCTGACCAACGCATCGACATGGTCCTCTACCCAACACGCCAGGTTGCCCCGGACGGCCGTGGGTATGGGGGCAATAGTGGCGTCGAAGTCGAAGTTGGGGTCGGTGTTCAGAACGTGGCTGAAGACACGGGAGAAGGCGCGCTGAAGCAGGCCACGACCCCTCTCCTCCACAAGTTGTCGAGCTTTGGCAGATTGAGCCTCCAGGCGCGTCACCACCTCGGTGAAGAAGGTCAGGTGGCTGGCGTAGTCATTCGAGTGAGGGGCCGGAGCGTTCTCGTCGCAGATGTAACCCAGGGCGTTGTTGGCCTTGTTCCGAAGGTCTTGAAGCATAGGAGCATGCTCGCGCTCTAGCGTTCAGCGTTGGAGCACTTCCTCCCTATTTTGCCGTGTGACGGCCTCGGCACCGTCAACTCATTTCCGGAGGGAAAGCAGCTCGGCACTGGCAGAGGCCAAGTCCGCCTGCGCCGTAACCAGGATGGCGGTTGTGGCCTCCGCACGCCTCTCGGCCTCGTCCAACCTGGGCCTGAGGGTAGCGGCCCTGCCCGCACCCTCCAGACCGGCGAGCTTCAGCTTCGAGTCGTACCTGCCCTCTAGATCTGCGTGAACCTCGGCCACCCGGCGATTGATCTCCTCCTCGACTCCGGCTTCGCGGGCCCCGACGGCATCTTCTACTTGAGGGACTTGATGCTCCCTCGTCTCTAGTCGCTCGAGCTCAAGGTTGCGCTCCACGGCTTCCAGGGCCAGCGTCTCCTCGCGCTCCCGGACCTCCTCTTCCTCCGCATGCGTCCCCCTCAGTGATGCAAGAGCGGCCCCGCTCGCCTCCACCTGCTGCTCAAGGGACGCGCTCCAGGCCTGAAGCCCCCACGCGTGCTCCTCCACAACCTCGCGGCGGCGATTGTCCTCGCGAGCTTCTTCCAAAGCTCGCGAGCGGGCCTCATTGGCAATCTTGAGGGACGCCCCGGCCTTCGCATTCTCGAGGTCGCGCTGATAGCGACCAAGGTTGATGGCCACTCGCAGCTTGCGCCGCTCCTCCACCAACCGAAGACCTTCAACCTCAAGACGCGAGTCGACACCAGCAAGCTCTTCACCAAGGTGGCTCATCGCGCCCATCGCCTCCAGGAAGAGCTCGTGACGGACTACGCTGTGCTCGCGCTCGAGCTCGAATGCTCGACCTGCCTCGTCCTCCACCTCGGGGGCGGCGGGTGGAGCATCAAGTGGTGCGCCAAATCCCGATTGGGGGCTGGCGTCGTGCCTGACGTCAGCCCATCCTTGCGAGGAGCCCAAGCTGATCGAGGCTCGCTGCTTGAAGAGGAACCGAAGACCGAGGTCGGCCAGCGACTGCTCATGAGCAGAGGAGGAGTCTTGGGCACGCCCGCCAAGCTCCAGGCCAGACCGTGGGCGAGGGGCGGCCAAACCACGGACTCAGCACGTCCCGAAGGCGGGGACGCTCCTCCGACCGACCCTGCTCCAGGGGCGGCAAGCAGGCCAGGAACGCTCAATGCCGACGGGGGAGTTGATGAAGGAGGAGGACGCCTCCCGGAAGACGCAACAACTTCAGCAGAAGGAGCCCTGGAGGACGGGCGTCAGGATAAGAAGACCACGCGCAAAAAGCCACGGCAACAAGATACTTACGTGTCAATAGCGATGTACTTACATTGCTTCAATGGCCCGAAGATGTTGCTGCCACTGGGGGATCCCTTCCTCTTGCAGAGCTCCTCGAAATCCACACAAAGACGAGCGAAGCGCTGGACGTGATGGCCGGTGCGCGGCGGAGCCGAAGAAGACCCAAGAGGGATGGCCTCAGGGGAGCCCGACTGAGGCGAACAGCCCAGCTCCTTCCCATTGTGACCTCCCGAGGCTCCTGGAGCCTCGGCCTCGGGAGCCGCATGCTGCATCTCCTCGGCAACTGACGCCTCAGGAGGGGGGTCACAAGCCCCCGAGGACGACGCCCCCGGATCACCACCCGGCATGTGCTCCTCAGCACCTGAGCCGTCGGCCCCCGTCGC
>NC_041390.1:147876575-147924061 GCF_002162155.2 Triticum dicoccoides
CTGGCACCAGCGGCAAAGAAGGGGACCACGATGACGGGGTTCTCGCGGGGCCCCACCAAGCCGACTGGGCGCAGCCCCCACTTGTCAAAGGAAGGCATGTTCGTGGCAAATGTGACTTTGTTCTCGCAGCGGTACAACATGTAGTTGTTCCTGGGCATCTCGTCTGGCAGAGGGACACCTGATAGGACCATGAGCACTGTCTACCGCGCAGCGAGAGGAAGCCCCTCCTCCTGAAACCTCATGTTGTCCTGTCTGCTGAGCAAGTCCCACATCGGGCGAGAATGGCGCTGGAGTGGAGCAACTCAACGCCTGACGAACTCCCTCACCACAATGGGCGCAGTCACGCCAAGGTCCTTCAACCACCTCAGCCTGGCCCAAACGGGGGCAAGGCAGGGGCTCGTGAGCTTTTGATGACCCCAGCTGGAGTTTGGAATAGCAGGCCCCACCGGAGCTTGGAGTAGAGGGTTGAGCACGCCTGCGTCAACAAACACCCATCACGTACGGAACTCGCTCGTGGATGAAGGGAGCTCGAAGTCGATCCCCGCTCCTGCCGTCGCAGCCACGGCTTGGAAACCCACGCACCCTGAGATCTGCCGGGGACCAGTGAGATGCAACGAGAAGAAGTGGCGGAGGAGTGCCACGGAGGGGGCGATGCCCACCATGGCCTCACACACGAAGGCGAAGACGGCGAGAAGGGTCACAGCCTGAGGATCGAGATGGAGCATGTGGATCTGATAGTGCTCGAGCACCACATTGAAGACGGTGGAGAAGGGAGGAATCAGGCCAGCCCAGAGGGCATCAATGAAGATTGGAACCTCGGTAACTGTCCGAGCCATGCTGGTGCGAGATGCGGGCCAAGCCGGCGTCTCTCCCCACTCGTTGAAACTGGAGGCAAGCATAGGGCGCACCTTTTTCATGGCCTTGTCGTTGAGCACCCGAGGCCGGCCGAGTGCCGGCTCAAAGGATGGAGGCGCGGTTGGCAAGGACAGAGGTTTCTTCCCCTTTTCGGCTTGTTTCGGTGCCATGGCGGTGAAGCGGGCGGAGCACAGGCCGGATTGAAGGCGGAGAAGGGCGTCGAGGCAGCAGGGAGATTGGAAGAGTCGGGCGTGGTGAAGGAAGAATAACTGTGTAAGAGGCGGGACCGCATAGCCAGGCGGATTCAAGGGCAGCGTGTAGAAGCGGAGACGCCCACGTCCAATCATCCACCATGCGTCAACCGAGGCCACAGGCTTTTGGGTCTCGCGGTGCTCCGAACTTGGCCCTTGGCTTCGCCACGAAGCCAAGCCTGAGTGCACCTTGGGCCCGGGGGCTACTGTCGGCGTTCTGGGAACGGGGGTCCCCAGACTTGCCTGCCTGCGGCCCGCTGTGTGGCTGAGCCAGCAGGCCGTACGGCCCATCTTCACCAACAAAGCATCCAAGACCCTCGCGAGGGTCCAAGCCTCGCGAGGCGGATGACACAAGGCCTCCTCTGGAGTGGCCTAGCTAGGCATGCTCACGAGGAGCAGAGATATTAAGGCGGGGCAAACCTCACGAGGCCCTCGTGACGTGAGCCATGACGCACGACACCAGGCGGGCGCTAGGCGGGCGCAAGCGCGCATAGCATCCTTATTTCTTCTATGGTGCTAAGGAGGCCAGCGCAGGCGAAGAGTACCGAGGCATCAGGCAAAGGTTGTTATACTGGTGCAACGAGACCAAGACCAGGAGGACGGCAAGACGGAGGTCATCGTGGAGCCCAAGACGGCGTCACCACCAGAGCTTTTCGCAGGCGAAGACCACTTTTGTCAAGATAGCTTGTACTAGCTGTCCCCCTTTAAATTGGCCCGCCATTGTTGGCTCCCTTCCTGCTCGATATTTGGGAAGAGGACCAGGGCCTATATAAGTAGAGCTAGCCACCATAGTATAGGCATCTCATCTTAGCTTGATCGAACCCGATCGAGAGCCAACTCACAAGAACACCTCAACCTCAGGAGGCTGTTCTTCCCTTGTACTGTTCATCATTAGCCCCAGAGGCAATCCACCACCACCACACTGGAGTAGGGTATTACACCACAACGGTGGCCCAAACCAGTATAAACCTCGTGTCTTTCTGTGTTGCGAGTTCATCGAGTTCGTCCGCGAGATCTTAGCGAGCTAGGGCGTAGATTGGTAGGAAGGAAAGACTTCGCGCGCACCCCAGTGTTCGAACCTTAAGGGTTTGCCGGAACCCCACATCCGACAACCACCACTCCGAATCCCAACTCAACGCTTAAAGGAGAAGAAGAATTGTTCTCAGGTTAGGTTCTGTAGCTATGGTTCATACTTCTTTACTCTTGCATCACTGTATTTACTCAGACCAACTATTTTCAAATTTGAAGGATGGAACTGAAACTCCAATGGCGCAACAGGTATGTTTTAAACCTGTTTCTTTAACTGTTTGCTGTTGTAACTTGCTCTATGTTGATTTCAGTTTCAATTGAATAAACAATTATGTTCTCATGTGTCATGCACATTACAAGTGTTGTTATTGCTCTATAGTTTCCCACACTTATATTTTGTCTATTCTGCTTTGTCTTAACAAATATTATTTGAATTGTGTCTCTATCTTGATTTGGCAACAAAAACTAGAATGATATAGACCATAAAGTGACCATGGTACATAGATATATGTTTGTTTCATGTTGTTATCCTGTGCACTTTACTACTGAACTAGTTTACCAAAATGAGTTTCATATACAACATGGTAAACCTGTGATGTGTCTGCTTGTTTCTCTTTTAGAATGCGGACAATATATTGGAGAACAGTACCCCATTATGCAATGGTAAAGGAAGTAATGCAGATAAGGTTCAAGATAGTGAGACATCCCTGTTGGTCTCCAAGAAAGCTGGTAAAAACTACCTTGACGACAGTGAGAGAACCCAAAAGTCCTATCTTGATGTAGTGGTCGAGTTACTGGCCACTACTACTGGCACAAGCTCTTCGAACTTGCTGCCTGAAAGTTTGTCTTCTTGAGTCTCAGCTTCAAGTTGAAAGAAATCGATCAGATGTGCTGCGACAGGAAGCTGAAGGACTGAGGAAGTCCCTGCATAATTCAGATGCATACTTTCTGGTGCAACAGCAAGCACTGGAGGATTTAAGCGCCAAATAAGAGAAAGTTAATAAGCTTGCTAAGCATCTTGCAAGCATTATGGGTACCCAGGATATTGTTTCTTGAGATCTTCTGAAGTGGTTTCAGTTCTGGACTTGTTTTGTTGCGGCGTTTATTTGCACTGGTCACCAACTTTGACAACCAGTGTATATGACATGCTGCTTTGTTCCCTATATTTGCACTGGTGGCGAACTTTGATGCCTAGTGGATGTAATATGTGTAATAGCCGTGATAGCCTAGCGTAAGTTGCTTGCTTATTTATTTCCTTGTTGTCTTGTTTATTTGTTTGCTTGTAGTCAGTGTTGTTCTTTTTCTCCAGTTTGCTAGTGGCCGCAATAACCTATTTTTTAAAAGTATGCCACAATAACCATGGGCTACATATTTACTGTAGTGACACTGGGCCTTCTATGGGCCGTAGAAACAATGGGCCTTCTATGGGCCGTAGAAACAATGGGCCTTCTACGGGGCATAGAAACAATGGGCCTTCAACGGGGCATATCATCAATGTACCTTCTACGGGTCGTATCATCAATGGGCCTTCTATGGGTCGTATGATAGACTGTCCAAACATGGGCCAATAACATACCGCATTATGGCCGTAAACAGGCTAGAGTTGGAATCGTTCGTTCATGGGCCGACTATAACGGGCCGTCGTTAATTGGCCATATTTGATGACGCTATGAAAACGGCCCAATGTATTAACGGGCCACAAACAGGCCGACTGTAACCACGGTCTGAATGTGGCCCACAAGCAGAAAATGACAGTAATGGGCCATAAGTAACCGAATGCTGGAAATGAGCCCAAGACTAAATGGGCCCTGAGAAGGCCGAAAGATGACATGGGCTGGAAACAGCCCAACGGTATAATGGGTCATTAATGGGTATAAAGTGATACACTATTCATTACGGGCCAGTTTCACCACGGGCCGTTAATGGGCCAAGAGTTACAAAGGGCCTCATATGGTCCGAAAGACTTCATGGGCTATACATGGGCCGGAAGTTAAAACGGGATGGAATCATATTGGACGGCCCAGATGACGCTACTGGACCTAATTCGGATAGGTCGTAACGGGCCCTGGATTAGTGGGCTATAAATGGGCTATACGCGAACAGGCCATTAACAGGCTTTCCGTGGGCCGGCCTTTTCACAGGAATGGGCCTCTGTTGGACCATGCCATATGTCGATGTATCATAGGCGCCTTCGGTCCAATGAGTGGGTGACATCTGTCCCAACGGTGAGCCGACACATGTTTCCTCCAGTCAATGATGATTTTACATGTGGAAAATCCCCATTGGTCGGGGCTGTTAACGGGTTATCGGATCCAAAACCAGACACGATAGTGTAACAGCGAGCCGTTACGGTGGATGCCATGTGTCGGTCACCCTTGACGAAAGCACTTCTATGACGCGGGATTTATTGTCATGGAAGTGGACACTTCCGTGATGATATTTTTGGTAATGTCATGAAACACTTCTACGACAGCATAGGTATGACTATCTTGATTCTGTCATAAATTGTCATGGATGTACATGCATGACAGAAAACGTGACATACTGTGACAAAACATGTATCATCACGGAAGTGCCTTTTTTGTAGTGGATGGATAAGACAATTCCCGAGCTCGTCGCAATGCTAAAGGCTGCGGAGGTAGAAATCAAGAAGGAGCATCAAGTGTTGATGGCCAACAAGACCACCAGTTTCAAGAAGAAGAGCAAAGGAAAGAAAGGGAACTTCAAAGAATGGCAAGCAAGTTGTTACTCCCGTGAAGAAACCCAAAGCTAGACCTAAGCCTGAAACTGAGTGCTTCTACTTCAAAGGGTATGGTCACTGGAAGCGGAACTACCCCAAATACTTGGCGGATAAGAAGGATGGCAAAGTGAACAAAGGTATATTTGATATACAAATTATTGATGTGTACTTTACTAGTGTTCATAATAGCCCCTGGGTATATGATACTGGTTCAGTTGCTATGATTAGTAACTTGAAACAGGAGTTACAAAATGAACAGAAACTAGTCGAGGGCAAGGTGACGATGTGTGTTGGAAGTGATTCCAAGGTTGATAAGATCACCATCACATACTCCCTTTACCTTCGGGATTAGTGTTGAACCTAAAATAAATGTTATTTGGTGTTTGCGTTGAGCATAAATATGATTGGATTATGCTTATTGCAATACGATTATTCATTTAAGTCAAAGAATAATTGTTGTTCTATTTACATGAATAAAACCTTCTATGGTCATACACTCAATATAAATGGTTTATTGAATCTCGATCGTGGTGATACACATATTGGTAATATTGAAGCCAAAAGATGCAAAGTTAATAATGATAGTGCAACTTATATGTGGCACTGTCGTTTAGGTCATATTGGTGTAAAGCGCATGAAGAAACTCCATGTTGATGGGCTTTTGGAATCACTTGATTATGAATCATTTGATGCTTGCGAACCATGCCTCTCATGGGCCAGATGAATAAGACTCCGTTCTCCGGAACAATGGAGCGAACCACTGACTTATTGTAAATAATACATACTGATGTATGTGATCTGATGAGTGTTGAGGCTCGTGGCGGGTATCGTTATTTTCTTACCTTCACGGATGATTTAAGTAGATATGGGTATATCTACTTAATGAAACACAAGTCTGAAACATTTGAAAAGCTCAAAGAGTTTCAGAGTTAAGTGGAGAATCATCGTAACAAGAAAATAAAGTTTCTACGATCTGATCATGGAGACGAAATATTTGAGTTACGAGTTTGACCTTCAGTTGAAACAATGTCGAATAGTTTCACAACTCACACCACCTGGAACATCACAGCGTAATGGTGTGTCCGAACGTCATAACCGTACTTTACTAGATATGGTGCGATCTATGATGTCTCTTACTAATTTACCACTACCGTTTTGGGGTTATGCATTAGAGATAGTTGCATTCGCGTTAAATAGGGCACCATCTAAATCCGTTGAGACGACACCATATGAACTGTGGTTCAGCAAGAAACCTAAGCTGTCGTTTCTTAAAAAGTTTGGAGCTATGATGCTTATGTGAAAAGGTTTCAACCTGATAAGCTCGATCCTAAATCGGAGAAATGTGTCTTCATAGGATACCCAAAAGAAACTGTTGGGTACACCTTCTATCACAGATTTGAAGGCAAGATATTCATTGCTAAGAATGGATCTGATGGGGTTATGTACCTAGGGTAGGGTCATGGACCTGATCCAAGTAACTTACCCTAGGACATCCTTAGAAGAGGTCGCCTTCCAGTCGACCAACGAGGATTCACTCGACTGGCCTGAAGGACTCGACCACGAAGACTCACTCGACCACCAGGAGGTCAAGAGGCACTCTGCACTGCAACGGCCTGTAATCAAGTAGACTTTATGATAGTAAAGGCCTTTATGTGGGGCGTTACCAGTAACGCCCCAGACTTAACTCACCTTAAACCCTCTCCTACGTGGGCTGGCTGGGGTCCTGGCGCACTCTATATAAGCCACCCCCCTCCACAGGCAGAAGGGTTCGGCACCTTGTAGTTCATACACTCATAATCCACTCGACCGCCTCCAGGCTCCGAGACGTAGGGCTGTTACTTCTTCCGAGAAGGGCCTGAACTCGTACATCCTTTGTGCTTACAACCTCTCCATAGCTAGGACCTTGCCTCTCCATACCTACCCCCCACTCTACTGTCAGGCTTAGAACCACGACAGTTGGCGCCCACCGTGGGGCAGGTGTTTTAGCGATTTTGTGGAGAAGTTGCGATTCTTCCGAGTACTTTCATCATGGTGTCTGCCGGAGTTTTGGTCGAGGGTCAAGAGATCCGTCTCGGCACTCTCATCTTCATCGCCGACGACTCCGCATGGCTCCAGGAGGCTCCACTCGACGTAGATGCGCTCCCCGTCCGCGGTGCGACGCATTTTCGCGCATGTGTCCGCGGCGTTCTGCTGCGGTAACCGTCGACCCAGTATCGGTCGGCTCCTCCATCGTCCACCCTCCCGGTCTCCCGCCAGCGCAAGCACTCAGGCCGGTCGAGGCTTCAGCGATGGGTGAGTCACGCGGTGGCTCGCCAATCGGCCACTACCCAAGTTGCGGCAATCGAGCCCAACGAATCTCTCTACGGCTTGTTCGATCAGTCGACTGGCTCCGTAGAGACTGCATCCGAGTGCGGAAGCAGTGATCCAGCGGCAGAAATCTTGATGGTCGACGGGCCCCACATCCCTCCTGGCTTCGCCCGTGGTGGTGGAGCAGGTGACGGCGGCGACCCTACACGAGGCTACGAAGAGTACCAGCCCGAGCCACTCGACTCTCTGCAAAGAGAGGAACTTCGCCGCAGGAACGAGGATCCCCTGCGTATTCCCATCGCAGGAGAAACCCCCGAGGCTCGTGCCTTGGAGGAGGCGCGTCTGGCCAATTTGGCCGAGCGCACTCGACTGGAGAACCTTCAGCGAGCACTCGACGAGCGCGCGCGGCAACGAGTTCCCGACACCAGTCGACGTCAACTCTTCCCGCCGACTCAGGTATATCGAACCCCAATTCAGAATTTAGCAGCTGCGGCCCGTATAGCAGAGTCCATCCAGCCTTCGCAGTCGGAAGCTGGCAGAGGTTTGCTGCAGATCAGGGATCTGCTCCGGGCAGCAGGAGATCAGAATTCAGCCGTGTCTCAGTCGCGCAACAGAATTCACAGTCGATCCGTCACTGTGAATACGGTTCAATCGGCTCACAGCCCCAGATCGCCTCCGCGGCACGAAGGGCGCGAGAATCGGCGAGATCAATATGGCGACAGATTCGACCGAGATGATAGGCGTCGAGTGCCCTATTCCCCTCCGAGGGGTGGGTCTTACGCTCCTCGGCAGCCAGATGATAGGCGTCAGTACAGTACAGGACGTAGGGTTCCAGTTGACCCTAGAGAACCAGGCTTCGACGCGCGGTCCATTATCGTGCAAGGGTTGGTCGACCGGAACAGAGCCCATCGAGGCGCACTCGACAGAGATGTACCCACAAGCAGTCGAGTGCATGTTTCTGGTCCTGAATGTTTCAGCAGAGCTATCAGAGCCGCAGTTATCCCCCCCAATTTCAGGTTGGCAACAGGAGTCAGCAAGTTCACTGGTGAGTCTAAGCCTGAAACTTGGCTTGAAGACTACCGAGTGGCAGTTCAGATTGGTGGTGGGAACGACGAGGTGGCCATGAAGCATTTTCCCCTCATGTTGGAAGGTTCTGCCAGGGCATGGTTGACTCAATTACCTCCTAGCAGCATTTACACTTGGGAAGATCTGTCCCGAGTGTTCGTCAGAACGTTTGAAGGGACTTGCAAGCGACCAGCTGGATTGACAGAGTTGCAAGTCTGCGTGCAGAAAGCTAATGAGACTCTCAGAGAGTATATTCAGAGGTGGATCACTTTGCACCACACTGTAGAGAATGTGTCCGATCATCAGGCAGTCTGCGCCTTCAAAGACGGCGTCAAGAACAGAGAACTGAGTTTGAAATTTGGTCGAACTGGTGACATGACCTTGAGTCGGATGATGGAGATTGCTACCAAGTACGCCAATGGCGAAGAAGAAGACCGACTCCGAAGCGGCAAGCACAAGCCGAGTCAGTCGGAAAAGGGAAACACCAGTCGGAAACAGAAGCGGAAGGCTGAACCGGCAGCTCCTGGAGAGGCTCTGGCCGTGACTCAAGGAAAGTTTAAGGGGAAACCAAAAGGATCCTGGAACCCCAAGAAGGTAAAGGATAAAGAAGGGAACGACGTGTTGGATATGCCATGTCACATTCACACGAAGAAAGACGAAGAGGGGAATATCATTTACCCAAAGCACACCACTCGCCAATGTCGACTCCTGATCCAGCAGTTTCAGGGAAAACAGTCTAAGGACAAGGAGAAGGAGTCGGACAAGGCCGAAGACAAAGAGGACAGTGAGGGAGGATATCCGCATATCAACTCCACTCTGATGATCTTTGCAGATGTGGAAAGCAGAAGTCGACTGAAAGTGATTAACCGAGAGGTGAACATGGTTGCCCCAGCAAAGGCAAATTATCTGAAGTGGTCTCAAACACCCATCACATTCGACCAATCTGATCACCCGACTCATATTGCCACCCCTGGGAGGCAAGCTTTGGTGGTCGATCCAGTTGTCAAAGGCACTCGACTGACAAAGGTGCTGATGGATGGTGGAAGTGGGCTGAATCTGTTATATGCAGACACATTGAAAGGTATGGGCATTCCGATGTCCCGACTGAGCACTAGTAACATGAGCTTTCATGGAGTTATACCAGGGAAGAAGGCCGAGTCACTCGGCCAGATAGCTTTGGACGTAGTGTTTGGTGATTCGAAGCATTTTCGCAAAGAGAAGTTGACGTTTGAGGTCGTGGATTTTCAAAGTGCATATCATGCCATTTTGGGGAGACCAGCCTATGCACGGTTCATGGCTCGACCATGTTACGTGTACCTCAAATTGAAGATGCCCGGTCCCAAAGGTGTGATCACTGTCACCGGTGATAGGAAAAAGGCAGAGGAGTGCTTTCAGAAGGGCTCCAAGATTGCCGATTCCCAAGTGACAGCGGTCGAGTTCGAAGAATACAAGCAAAACGCAGATCCGAGTGACTTGTTGCGATCCAAGAAGCCCGCCACAGAGTCTGCATTCCAGTCGTCCGGTGAGACGAAGCCTGTTCACATTCACCCGACCGACCCCGAAGCAGCTCCAACCCGCATCTCCACAACACTCGACCCAAAATAGGAAGAAGCGCTCATCCAGTTCCTCCGTGAGAACTGGGACATTTTTGCATGGAAGCCCGCTGACATGCCAGGTGTTCCCAGGGGACTGGCTGAGCATCGCCTAAGAGTTGACTCGTCTACAAAACCAGTCAAAGAGCATCTTCAGCGGTCTGCCGTCCAGAAGAGAAAGGCCATCGGTGAAGAAGTGGCTCGACTGTTGGCGGCAGGATTTATCCGAGAGATATACCACTCCGAGTGGCTCGCTAATGTCGTCATGGTTCCTAAGAAGGACAAGTCGCTCCGAATGTGCATTGATTTCAAGCACATCAACCGGGCCTGCCCGAAAGATCACTTTCCTCTCCCTCGCATAGATCAAATTGTTGACTCGACCGCGGGATGCGAGAGGTTGTCTTTTTTAGATGCTTACACCGGTACCACCAGATCCGTCTGTACGGGCCCGATGAGGTAAAAACAGCTTTCATCACTCCATTCGGGTGCTTCTGCTATATCACTATGCCATTCGGCCTCAAGAATGCCGGAGCCACATTTATGCGAATGATTCAGAAGTGTCTACTCACTCAAATCAGTCGGAATGTGGAAGCTTATATGGATGATATTGTTGTCAAGTCACGAAAAGGTTCCGACCTGCTCACTGACCTCGCCGAAACATTTGCCAACCTCAGAAGGTATGATATCAAGCTCAATCCATCAAAGTGCACATTTGGAGTTCCTGGTGGCAAGTTACTCGGTTTTCTCGTTTCCGAACGGGGAATCGACGCTAACCCAGAGAAGATTGGCACTATTCTCCGAATGAAACGCCCTGTGCGAGTGCACGATGTCCAGAAGCTTACTGGATGCTTGGCCGCATTAAGTCGATTCATCTCACGACTCGGTGAAAAGGCACTGCCTCTTTACCGACTGATGAAGAAGGCTGACAAGTTCGAGTGGACTCCGGAAGCTGATGCAGCGTTTGCCGAGCTAAAAGCTCTGCTCTCCACCCAGCCGGTGCTTGCTGCTCCAATCAGCAAAGAGCCTCTGTTGCTCTACATCGCAGCCAAAGGACAAGTCGTCAGTACTGTGCTAACGGTCGAGCGGGAAGAAGAAGGAAAAGCTCTCAAAGTTCAGCGCCCAGTGTATTATTTGTCTGAAGTCTTGACTCCATCCAAGCAAAGATATCCTCATTATCAGAAGCTTGTGTATGGAATATACATGACCACAAAGAAGGTTGCTCATTATTTCTCTGACCATTCCATCACAGTCGTCAGCGACGCTCCACTATCAGAGATTTTGCACAACAGAGATGCAACTGGTCGAGTGGCCAAATGGGCGATTGAACTTCTTCCCCTTGATATCAAGTTTGAGGCAAAGAAAGCCATTAAGTCCCAGGCGATAGCAGATTTCCTCGCCGAGTGGATTGAACAACAGCAGCCGACTAAAGTTCACTCGGAGCATTGGACCATGTTTTTTGATGGCTCTAAGATGTTGAATGGTTCCGGTGCTGGGGTTGTCCTGGTTTCCCCCAGAGGAGATAAGCTCAGATATGTGCTCCAGATTCACTTTGATTCCTCCAACAATGAGGCAAAATATGAGGCCCTCCTATATGGGTTGCGCATGGCCATTTCACTCGGCATCCGTCGCCTAATGGTCTATGGCGACTCGGATTTAGTGGTCAATCAGGTGATAAAAGAGTGGGACGTGAGAAGCCCAGCCATGACTGGATACTGCAGTGCAGTGAGGAAGCTGGAAAAGAAGTTCGAGGGGTTGGAGCTCCATCATATACCCCGACTGAAAAATCAAGCAGCTGATGATCTAGCAAAGATAGGTTCCAAGAGAGAAGCCATTCCGAGTGGTGTGTTCTTGGAGCATATACACACTCCGTCAGTCAAAGAAGATCCCTTCACCGAAGAAACTCCGCAGCCCAAGAGCGCCACAGATCCGACTGAAGTTGAAATCCCAGCGGTGGTCGACTTGATCATGGAGGTTTTGGTGGTCATTCCCGACTGGACGATTCCGTATGTCGCATATATCTTGAGGAAAGAGCTTCCGGAGGATGAGGAAGAGGCTCGATAGATCGTCCGTCGATCTAAGGCCTTTACCATAATCAAAGGACAATTATACAGAGAAAGCGCGACTGGAGTCGGTCAGAAGTGCATAACACCAGAAGAAGGTCGACTCATCCTCAATGATATTCACTCGGGGACCTGTGGTCATCATGCGTCCTCTCGGACCATCATGGCCAAAGCATACCGAGACGGATTTTACTGGCCCAAGGCGAATGAGATGGCAAAAGAGATAGTGGATAAGTGCGAGGGATGTCAGTTCTACTCGAATATGTCGCACAAGCCTGCGTCAGCTTTGAAGACCATCCCACTCGTCTGGCCTTTTGCAGTTTGGGGGCTGGACATGGTCGGTCCTTTGAGAACAGGACGAAGCGGTTTCACACATGTACTGGTGGCAGTCGACAAGTTCACCAAGTGGATCGAGGCTAAACCAATCAAGAGCCTTGACACCGGTACTGCTGTTAGCTTCATCAGGGAACTAATATTCAGATATGGAGTCCCGCACAGCATCATTACGGATAATGGGTCGAACTTTGACTCAGAGGAATTCAGAGCTTTCTACGACTCCCAGGGCACACGGGTCGACTACGCTTCAGTCGCCCATCCGCAGTCGAATGGACAAGCAGAACGAGCTAATGGACTAATTCTTAAGGGATTAAAGCCTCGACTGATGCGTGATCTCAAACACGCGGCTGGAGCTTGGGTCGATGAACTTCCCTCTGTACTCTGGGGACTGCGGACCACACCTAATCGGTCGACCGGAAGAACTCCATTCTTCTTGGTCTACGGAGCCGAAGCGGTCTTACCAAGTGATCTTCTGCATAATGCTCCCCGAGTCGAAATCTACAACGAAGCAGAAGCTGAACAAGCGCGGCAGGACGCAGTCGACCTTTTAGAGGAAGAAAGGGAGATGGCTCTGATCCGGTCGACCATCTACCAACAAGATCTGCGCCGTTTCCACGCCCGAAATGTGAGAGGTCGAGCCTTCCAGGAAGGAGATTTGGTTCTCCGAGTGGATCAGCACAAACCACACAAGCTTGCTCCTTCTTGGGAAGGCCCCTTCATAGTCACCAAGGTCCTCCACAATGGGGCGTACCGTCTTTACAACGTCGAGCATAATTTCGACGAGCCCCGAGCTTGGAACGCGGAGCTACTCCGCCCATTCTACACTTAAGTTTTATCATTCGGATGAGTTGCAATAAAGTACTTTTGTAGTTCATGGACCTCAAAATAATAGTGTCTTAGTTCCTCCATAATATCTGTCACTTTTTATTTTTGTCCAATGAAATTCCCCTCAGTGGGTGACTTAGCTGCGAATCCGTTTCGCCTAAGTTTGTAAAAATCCTACCGAGTGGTGAGCCAGACTCCCACTCGGAGGCTTAGCTGCGAATCCGTTTCGCCTAAGTTATCAAAATCCTACCGAGTGGTAAGCCAGCCTTCCACTCGGAGGCTTAGCTGCAGCCTCGTGCTCGCCTAAGTTATAAAAATCCTACCGAGTGGTAAGCCAGCCTTCCACTCGGAGGCTTAGCTGCAGCCTCGTGCTCGCCTAAGTTATAAAAATCCTACCGAGTGGTAAGCCAGCCTTCCACTCGGAGGCTTAGCTGCAGCCTCGTGCTCGCCTAAGTTATAAAAATCCTACCGAGTGGTAAGCCAGCCTTCCACTCGGAGGCTTAGCTGCAGTCCAAGCACTCGCCTAAGTTGTGAAAATCCTACCAAGTGAAGAGCAATCCTCTCACTCGGGGGCTTAGCTGCGGCCCTGTGCTCGCCTAAGTTACAAAATCCTACCGAGTGAAGAGCAACCCTCTCACTCGGGGGCTTAGCTGCAGCCCAGTGCTCGTCTAAGTGGACTAAAGAATAAGTCGATTGCAGCACAGGCACCTTGCTTTGAACCTGCAAAAGGCATTCCGAGCCGAAGGCAATCGTATTCAAGCGCCAAATTCAAGTTTGAATTGATATCTAAAGGAACCGAAAGTGCTCAGGCGTCAAGCCTGTTAAGGTTTGTCGGTTACAATTCCACTCGGCATACCGAGGCAAATTTAAAGCGTCGAGCCAGAAGAAGTTTTTTACCCCTCCTGTGGAGGGCTGGAAGGTGCAACAAATTCATCAAGGTCAATCCCGTCGGCGATCCGAGTGGCAGCTGCAAGGAAAGTTTCCATAAAGGATCTGAAGTCGTGCTTCTTGGTATTGGCCACCCGAAGGGCCGCCAGCTTCTCTTCTCGCGCATCTTTGCAGTGGACTCGGGCCAGACACAGAGCGACATCTGCACCACACCGAGCCGAGGACTTCTTCCACTCCTGCACTCGACCAGGGATCGTGTTCAAGCGGGCCATCAGCGACTCAAGGTCATTCTGAAGTGTCTCCTCAGGCCAGAGCGTCGAGTCGATGCGAGATGTGGTGGCCTTCAGCCTTGCGAGATAGTCCACGACAGCTGCAACACGAGACTCCAGTCGGAAAACATCCATGGCAACTTCGTCGTTCACCGGAGAATTGACGGGGTCAAGGTTTGGCTCCAGTCGGCTGGTTTCTTCTTCAAAGTTTTGACAAAATTCTGCAAGGGTGATCACTAAGTCAAGGAGATAGTCGAATGGAAAAAGCCACAATTGGAAATATTTGCCAAACATGGAGATTTACCTTCAAGCATAAGGAACAACTTTTTGGCAAGACCACTCAGGAAGGCCTCCAGTTCAGTTTTCTTCTCAGTCAATTTGCTGACTTGGTCGGTCAGGGCAGCTTTGTCAGTTTTCAGTCGACTGACCTCCTTGTTGGCAATCCCAAGAGCAGCTTTCAGATTGGTATTGTCTTGTTCGAGCTTGGTAACTGAAGCTAACTTCTCGTCAGCAAGCTTGATCTTCTCAGCTAGCTCAAGGTCTTTCTTCTGCTGGGCCTCCCTTACCTTACCTGCAAGTTACAGCAAGATCAGATGCTGAAACAAGCAAGGGGAAAAGCAGTCGTCAGTGTCTCACCAAACATACCTTCGGTCTCCTCCTTTGCCTTTGTCAGCTTCTCCTGAACCAGCCTCAAGCTCAGCTCGACTTGAGTATGTTTTTGTTCCAGCTCTGAGTAGCGAGCCACAAGATCACAGGAGTTCTGTGAAGAACCAATCGACTAAATGTCAAATATAATTCACTTCCGAGTGAAAAAGGGATAAACACACGTTTCTAAGACTACAGCCAAATACAAGCATTCGACCGTAGTCTCGGGGACTACACCCAGTGGGTGCACTCAGCGTGCCCCCACTAATCCTGTTGAAGACAAAGTCGACCAGTCGACCTCAAAAAAAAAAAGTGTGCGAGATGCATTCTCTAAGACTGTGATCAACTGCAAGCAGTCGACCACAGTCTCGGGGACTACACCCAGTGGGTGCACTCAGCGTGCCCCCACCGGTTTGTGAAATCCAGTCGACCAGTCGACTGACAGAAAGATTGACATTACAAAGCCTAAGGCCGACTGCCAGCAGTCGACCTTAGCCTTGGGGACTACACCCAGTGGGTGCACTCAGCGTGCCCCCACCGGTTTGTGAAATCCAGTCGACCAGTCGACTGACAGAAAGATTGACATCATAAAGCCTAAGGCCGACTGCCAGCAGTCGACCTTAGCCTTGGGGACTACACCCAGCGGGTGCACTCAGCGTGCCCCCGCTAACACGGAGTTTATTCGACACACCCACTGGGTGACTACTATAAATTCCGGAAAAGAAAAGTTTTTGGTAGCATATCCAACAGAACAAACAGTGGTCGACTGACCTGGACATTGCTTTGGAGGGCAGAACTGGCGTCATAAGCTGCCTGGCTCGCATCCCGGATGGTCTTCAGCTGCTCCATCATGAGTCCCGCCTGGCGTATTGCCTCCTTCGCTGCGCCAGCTTGGTCCTCTGGGACGTGGTGCGTCGTGAAGAGGGAGGGCTGCTGAGCACTCGTCAGCGGATTTGCGAAGGACACCGTGTGTCGAGTGGTGT
Source organism: Triticum dicoccoides (assembly GCF_002162155.2). Classification (NCBI taxonomy): domain Eukaryota; kingdom Viridiplantae; phylum Streptophyta; class Magnoliopsida; order Poales; family Poaceae; genus Triticum; species Triticum dicoccoides. The sequence goes on from NC_041390.1 coordinate 147,892,421, forward strand.
TTTCTTCCTCCACAGTCAGAATCTCAGGCGCCGTCACATCCTGAGGCACCTTACTGGCGGACGCTTTCCGACTCCTCCTGCGTGTCAGTGGTTCTTCATCCTCGTCGTCGTCAGGGAGATTGATAACAGTATTGGGTGGAGCTGCGGAGAAGAATCAGGATCAGAGATCGCGAGTCAGTCGACTAAGAACGGTGTTAAGAATACAGTACCTGGGTTCGAAGTTGCTGCATCTTCCATCTCGTGGTCGTCAGCCCGAGCTGAGGTTTCAGAAGTAGCAGCACTGCAACTCCAAAGGATCAGTCGACTAACTTCAGCGTCGACCAGAGATAAAGTTCACACAGAATAAGAAAATATGAGCAGCACAGTTACCCTGATATGGTGGGGATGGACACCTTCATCTTCGGCAAGAGTTTGATCGGCTTCGACGAGGCCGCCCTGGGCTGCTTCGGCGCCTTTTCAGTCGGCACCGGAGAGGTGGTCCGAGGGCGCTTGGTCGACAGAGTGATGGTCACAACCCCCTTACCACGTTCGGTCGAAGGGTCGTGGACAAGCTTCGACCGCCTTTCTGAGCGCGGCGGTACGACCTCCTCCTCCTCCTCTTCCTCGTCCTCGACATCGTCTTCATCACCAACATCATCATCGTCGTCGTCATCATCCTCTGCAACATCCGAGTCCCATTCCTCCTCTTCCTGGCTCTCGCCCCCGCTCGCCTCGCCCTCCTCAGTCGAAGCTTGTGCCCCATTGGGCATCGAGTACAGCTCGGTGAGGGCCTAGCAGATGCCCAGACAAGGATCAGTCGACCAGTCGGCAGGGTTAACAGACATGAATACGACGAGGGCGCAGTGGAGAGCAGAGCAAGTGTACCTTGTTTGAGTCGCTGTTGTGGTCGAGTGGAGGAATCCTTCTGGCTCCACGTGGGTTGTCCTTGTTTCCGGTGACGGCTACCATCCATCTTTCCAGAGTGACATCGTCGACTGCTTCTGGATGGACTCTAGTCTCGTCTTCGGTCCCACAGTACAACCACATGCAGTGGCTTCGGAACTGGAGAGGCTGGATGCGACGCCTGAGGAATACCTCCAGGAGGTCCATGCCCGTCACTCCCTCCCGAACCAACTGCACCACGCGCTCCATCAACATCTTCACGTCAGCTTTCTCCTCCGGAATCAGCTTCAGAGGGGAAGGCTTGCTCACTCGGTCCATGGTGAACGGAGGGAGTCCACTCGACTGCCCTGGCGTCGACTGGACCTGGCAGTAGAACCAAGTCGACTGCCAGCCTCTGACGGACTCGGGAAAGGTCATGGGCGGGAAGGTGCTCTTATTCCTCACCTGAATCCCCAGGCCTCCGCACATTTGGACGACTCGGGTTCTCTCATCACCTGGGCTCGCCTTCTTCACGGTCTGAGATCGACACGTGAATATACGTTTGAACAAACCCCAGTGCGGTCGACAGCCCAAGAAACCCTCACACATGGACACGAACGCGGCAAGATAGGCAATGGAGTTTGGGGTAAAGTGGTGGAGCTGCGCTCCGAAGAAGTTTAAAAAGCCACGAAAGAAAACACTCGGCGGCAAGGAAAACCCGCGATCAACATGGGTGGCCAAAAGCACACACTCACCCTCTTCTAGCTGGGGCTGCCACTCCTTCCCCGGAAGCCTCGCAGCTCCGTGGGGGATCAAGCCCTCGTTGGCCATGTCGAGGAGGTCATTCTCCGTGATGGTCGACTGGATCCAGTCTCCTTGGACCCAGCCCTTCGGCAGGCGGGATCTGGACGAGGACCCTCCGCGGCTGGTGGATCTCCCCTTCGCCTTCTCCGATGCCGGCGCCTTCTTTGCACGCTCCAGCGCCGCCGTCTTCTCCTTGGCCATGGTCGCCAGCGAGATGCGCGAAGGGAAGTGGTGCGGGGGCGAGAGCGAGCACGCTGAGCAGGGAGGAAGGAAGCACAGAGAGGGGGAGAATGCTAAGGCGCAGCACAGAAATCCTCGCCGGGCACATTTATAAGGTCCCTTCCGAGTGGATGACAGGTGGGCCCGGTCGATCTAATCATATCTGGAACAGTTATGCAGACGGGATACGTGGCGAAAAAGGCGTCGCGGAGATCGAGGCGTCCATGCCCCGTCCCATCCGAACGCCGCGGTCCGCCCCGCTTCGCGCGCGCCCCAAAATTTCGCATCCCGCGGAATCCGCGAGCAACAAATCAGTTTGTCAGGCGCGGTGTTTCCGGCGATCCGTCGCTCGGAGATCGTCGAAGCCTGAAAGATCACTCGACGCAAAAACAGAATGGATCAAGTCGACTAAAGACAAGTTGTTTCCTGTCGACAAAGGGATTCTTTGGTCCAGAACAGCGCACAACCGGAGCGCAAAGGTTAATCGGAAACGACATCAACTCCTTCTTCACTCGAAGCCTCAATCCATTCGGGGGCTAATGATGGGGTTATGTACCTAGGGTAGGGTCATGGACCTGATCCAAGTAACTTACCCTAGGACATCCTTAGAAGAGGTCGCCTTCCAGTCGACCAACGAGGATTCACTCGACTGGCCTGAAGGACTCGACCACGAAGACTCACTCGACCACCAGGAGGTCAAGAGGCACTCTGCACTGCAACGGCCTGTAATCAAGTAGACTTTATGATAGTAAAGGCCTTTATGTGGGGCGTTACCAGTAACGCCCCAGACTTAACTCACCTTAAACCCTCTCCTACGTGGGCTAGCTGGGGTCCTGGCGCACTCTATATAAGCCACCCCCCTCCACAGGCAGAAGGGTTCGGCACCTTGTAGTTCATACACTCATAATCCACTCGACCGCCTCCGGGCTCCGAGACGTAGGGCTGTTACTTCTTCCGAGAAGGGCCTGAACTCGTACATCCTTTGTGCTTACAACCTCTCCATAGCTAGGACCTTGCCTCTCCATACCTACCCCCCACTCTACTGTCAGGCTTAGAACCACGACAGGATCCTTTCTCGAGAAGAATTTTCTCTTGAAAGAAGTGAGTGGGAGGAATGTAGAACTTGATGAGGTAATTGTACCTTCTCCTGAATTGGAAAGTAGTTCATCATAGAAATCAGTTCTAGTGATTCCTACGCCAATTAGTGAGGAAGTTAATGATGATGATCATGAAACTTCAGATCAAGTTACTACCGAACCTCATAGGCCAACCGGAGTATGGTCCACACCAGAGTGGTACAGTAATCCTTTCTGGAAGTCATGTTACTAGACCATGACAAACCTACAAGCTATGAGGAAGCGATGATGAGCCCAGATTCCACAAAATGGCTTGAGGCCATCAAATCTGAGATGGGATCCATGTATGAGAACAAAGTGTGGACTTTGGTTGACTTGCCCAATGATCGGCAAGCCATTGAGAATAAATGGATCTTCAAGAGGAAGACAGGTGCTGATAGTAGTATTACTATATACAAAGCTCGAATTGGCGCAAAAGGTTTTCGACAAGTTCAAGATGTTGACTACGATGAGATTTTCTCACTCGTAGCGATGCTTAAATCTGTCCGAATCATGTTAGCAATTGCCACATTTTATGAAATTTGGCAAATGGATGTCAAAACTACATTCCTTAATGGATTTCTTAAAGAAGAGTTGTATATGATGCAGCAAGAAGGTTTTGTCAGTCCTAAAGGTGCTAACAAAGTGTGCAAGCTCCAGCGATCCATCTATGGACTGGTGCAAGCATCTCGGAGTTGGAATATATGCTTTGATAAAGTGATCAACGCATATGGTTTTATATAGACTTGCGGTGAAGCCTATATTTACAAGAAAGTGAGTGGGAGCACTACAGCCTTTCTAATAAGTATATGTGAATGACATATTGTTGATCGGAAATGATGTAGAATCTTCTGGAAAGCATAAAGGAGTGTTTGAAAGGAGTTTTTCAAAGAAAGACCTTGGTGAAGCTACTTACATATTGAGCATCAAGATCTATAGAGATAGATCAAGACGCTTGATATATTTTTCAATGAGTACATACCTTGACAAGATTTTGAAGTAGTTCAAAATGGAACAGTCAAAGAAGGAGTTCTTGCCTGTGTTGCAAGGTGTGAAGTTGAGTAAAGACTCAAAACCTTACCACGGCAGAAAATAGAAAGAGAATGAAAAGTCATTCCCTATGCCTCAGCCATAGGTTCTATAAAGTATGCTATGCTATGTACCAGACCTATTGTGTACCTCACCAAGAGTTTGGCAGGAGGGTACAATAGTGATCCAGGAGTGGATCATTGGACATCGGTTAAAATTATCCTTAGTGGAATAAGGATATGTTTCTCGGTTATGGAGGTGACAAAAAGTTCGTCGTAAAGAGTTACGTCGATGCAACTTTTGACACCGATCTGGATGACTCTGAGTCTCAATCTGGATACATATTGAAAGTGGGAGCAATTAGCTAGAGTAGCTCCGTGTAGAGCATTGTAGACATAGAAAAATTTGCAAAATACATACAGCTCTAAATGTGGCAGACCCATTGACTAAATTTCTCCCACAAGCAAAACATGATCACTCTTTGGGTGTTAATCACATAGCGACGTGAACTAGATTATTGACTCTAGTAAACCATTTGGGTATTAGTCACATGGAGATGTGAACTAATCATATAAATATGTGAACTATTGGTGTTAAATCACATGACGATGTGAACTAGATTATTGACTCTAGTGCAAGTGGGAGACTGAAGGAAATATGCCCTAGAGGCAATAATAAAGTTGTTATTTATATTTCCTTATATCATGATAAATGTTTATTATTCATGCTAGAATTGTATTAACAGGAAACTTAGTACATGTGTTAATACATAGACAAAATGAGTGTCACTAGTATGCCTCTACTTGACTAGCTCGTTAATCAAAGATGGTTAAGTTTCCTAGCCATGGACAAGAGTTGTCATTTCATGAACGGGATCACATCATTAGAGAATGATGTGATTGACTTGACCCATCCGTTAGCTTATCTCTATGATCGTTTAGTTTATTGCTATTGCTTTCTTCATAACTTATACATGTTCCTATGACTATGAGATTATGCAACTCCCGAATACCGTAGGAACACTTAGTGTGCTATCAAATGTCACAACGTAACTGGGTGAGTATAAAGATGCTCTACAGGTGTCTCCTATGGTGTTTGTTGAGTTGGCATAGATCGAGATTAGGATTTGTCACTCCGTGTATCGGAGAGGTATCTCTGGGCCCTCTCGGTAATGCACATCACTATGAGCCTTGCAAGCAATGTGACTAATGAGTTAGTTGTGGGATGATGCATTACAGAACGAGTAAAGAGACTTGCCGCTAACGAGAATGAACTAGGTATTGAGATACCGACGATCGAATCTTGGGCAAGTAACATACCGATAATAAAGGGAACAACGTATGTTGTTATGCGGTTTGACCGATAAAGATCTTCGTAGAATATGTAGGAGCTAATATGAGCATCCAGGTTCCGCTATTGGTTATTGACCGGAGATGTGTCTCGGTCATGTCTACATAGTTCTCGAACCCATCGGGTCCGCACGCTTAATGTTCGATGACGATTTGTATTATGAGTTATGTGATTTGATGTACCGAAGGTTGTTCGGAGTCCCGGATGAGATCACGGACATGATGAGAAGTCTCGAAATGCTCGAGACGTAAAGATCGATATATTGGAAGGCTATATTTGGACATCGGAAAGGTTCCGAGTGGTTCGGGTATTTTTTGGAGTACCAGAGAGTTACGGGAATTCGTCGGGGAGAAGTATTGGGCCTTCATGGACCTTAGTGGAAAGGAGATAAGGGCCACAAGGGGAGCCCCCCCTGGGCTGGTCCGAATTGGACTAGGGAGGGGGCGGCGCCCCCCTCTTTCCTTCTCCCTCTCCTCTCCTTCCTTCTTCTCCTACTTGGACTAGGAAAGGGGGAAACCTACTCCTACTAGGAGTAGGAATCCCCCCCTTTGGGCGCGCCCCTTGTGGCCGGCCCTCCTACTCCTCCCCTCCTTTATATACGGCGGGAGGGGCACCTCATAGACACACAAGTTGATTGTTTAGCCGTATGCGGTGCCTCCCTCCACAGATTTTCACCTCAGTCATATCGTTGTAGTGCTTAGGCGAAGCCCTGCGTCGGTAACTTCATCATCACTGTCATCACGCCGTCGTGCTTACGAAACTCTCCCTCGGCCTCAGCTGGGTCTAGAGTTTGTGGGACGTTACCGAGCTGAACGTGTGCAGATCACGAAGGTGCCGCACCTTCGGTGTTAGGATCGGTCGGATCGTGAAGGCGTACGACTACATCAACCGCGTTGTCATAACGCTTCCGCTTACGGTCTACGAGGGTACGTGGACAACACTCTCCCCTCTCGTTGCTATGCATCACCTAGATGGATCTTGCATGTGCGTAGGATTTTTTTTGAAATTACTGCATTCCCCAACAACCCTTACTTGTGCATAGGCAGTGGCAGCCTTCCCGACGGCGGGGCTTGCCGGAGAACTACTCTAAAAAAGACTCAAGACTTGGTGTGCAAGACCAAGTAGAAGATCTCAAGACAGGTCATTGATAAGTACTAGCTTAGTACTGAAGATCAAGACTTTGGTTGCCGGTAAGCTACTTGACGGCAAACAAAGAGCCGGCAAGCTCCGTGTTGGCAAGCTTCCATTTACTGTCCACCGCTCCACCTCAACGATGCACAAGTCATTTGTCAAATAGGTGTTGAGCGGGCAGGCTATTTGATGAGCTCTGTCTGGGCACGTGTCAGCTCGCCGCCGAAGGATCAACTTTAGTGACACTCGTCATGGAGGCGTGTCAAGATAATAGGAGATGATTGGGCGAACGACACAGAAGGAGAGACAACCCTTCCCGAAACGCCTCACCAGCACAACACCTCAGGGCGCATTTAATCCATTTGTCCTAACTCGTCAGAGTTAGTTATTTGGCAGTGTAGCTACTATTTATCTTGTGTAAAGACTGTTTTGCCATTATGGTGGCCCCTTTGCTTTATAAAAGGAGGCCCATGACTACCTTTACAAAGGTCGACACCTTGTTTAATTACACGTGTAGCTGCACTTCTTGCGCACCTTGCCGGCAAGTTGCGCTCCTTGTACTTGAGCTTACACATCCAATACAATCAAAGCATGAGTAGAGTTTTACGCTTCACGGTGGCCCGAACCTGGGTAAAACACTTGTGTTGATTGCTGGTTCCGCTCTTTGTGCGCGTTGATCCTCACGACCGAACAACAAAGGGATTTTTGCTGGTTCCATAGATCGGCGTACGCACAACATGGGGCTAGGCAGTGACGATGCTCTGCGCCATTATCCCTCTTGGGGGGTTGTCTAGGAGCTTAGGTGTCCTAGGGTGTTGTGTGGGGCTATTTTCGGTTTCTCATGTGTTCTTCTTCGGCGGGCTAGTTGCTTGTCTTCTTCGTGGCCCGGATAATGTAGGATCTGTTTTGTAAGAGGATTGCCTCACCATCTTGTATTGTTGGCCGTGTATTTTGTTTTGTTTGTGCTTTTATTTAAGAAGAGGGGCGAAAGCCTGTTGTTTCAATAGACATAATAAGCCAAAGAAAAAAAAACGTTTAGTTGAGGGTCTGCAGTTCTGAGCAAAATCCTGATCAAGCCTGCAGCAGGCCCTTCACCAGCCACAATGTCAGCGATTTGATTTCAGAGCACGCCAAGTAGGACAGTGACCAGCGTCGTCTCTTCGACCACGAGGAGGAGGATGCTGGTTTTCCCGGCGGGCAAGCGCAGACAGAGCGCAACACCTGGTTTTAGACTACCCACAGTGGGAGTAACATAGATAGTAACATCACACATATCTAGATAAAATAGATGATGTGGCAAGCAATAAATAAAGAAAGAGAGGCATGTGGTAACATAGCTAGTTACTACAAGTATGAGTAATATCACACATATCAAGGCAAGATGAGTCTATAGCATAATAAATAAAGTGTTGCATGTTACTACACATATGTTGCTCCCCACTATAGAGATAGTAACATAGAGTAGTAACATGCCCATGTTACTACTCTATATTACTACCCATTGTGACTAGTCTTATATACTGCTCGTAGTTTCGTTTGCCCTGCCGCCATGTGGGTGCCGGTGGCAAGCCGCAAGTTGCGCCGCGGCAGCTTTTGGTCGATCGCATACATATTCACATTGCTCTCTGGCTTCCTCTTCTTTATTTCGAAACGGAGCTCTCTGGCTTTTATTCCTCGGAATCTGCTACAGCTACAGCTACAGCTACGGGAGCAAAGCAGAGGGATCCGCATGTGTCGCCTCGCGGCTCACCCTCACGCACGCCTTTGCATATTCACCGGAACACTTGGGTCACGCCGAATGCCTAGTGGGATCTTGATTCTGTGCAGATCACGGCGTATCGTGTCGTGGTTCCGCAGGGCTCGCCCGGCGCTGGTGGAGATCCCGGCGGATCGCCGTCGATCCATCTCGTGGGCGGGAGCGACACCCTTTCGGCCATGGATCGGGTCGAATCGCCTCCTCGGCCCCCGACTGGCCCTGTGATAATAATGGCGTTGTAACTGACCACTGTAGTGTGTTAGCTGATCCGGGTCACGGTGAGGAGTCACGCATCGAAAGTTCGGAGAGACTGGCCGCTGCTTGTCAACTTCTGATCCACAAACAAACGGATCCGGCCAGTTGCACAAGTGGGGCTCATGGTTTTCTCAGCTTTCGCCCGCATGCTCATGCTCCATGCATTTCCTTGCCGAAATATGGTCTGTGTTGGGGTGACCCGATGCATTGGATTTTAGGTGAATTGGAGGGATGGAGGAACGAATCTGCACGTGTCGTCTCCATCCGGTTTCTTCTGGCTCTTCTAGGTTGGCAATTTGCTTCCTTTTTCTTAAGGATGGTTGGCAATTTGATAGTTTTCACATCTTTGATACTCCCTTCATTTTCATAATATAGTGCGCCCACGTTTTTTAAAATTTAATTTTGATCGTAAATTTAACCAATATGGGCAACTGCCGCAGAGCATGGCAGATGCCTTTGAATTCGTATTCAAAAGAAGTTTTCAAAGGTATAATTTTCCAATAAAATGATTTATGCATTACTGGTCTAATTTATGTTCAAAGTTAAATCTCAAAAAACGTGGACACGCTACATTATGGAATGAAGGGAATACGTCGTCAGAGCATCTACAGTCGGGCACCCAGACCTGGTCTGGGCGGACGATCCGGTCACCGACAGGTGACGAAATTTAACCCAGACGGGCGCCTTAAACATATCTTAAATGCCCAGGCTGACCAGCATCCCTCATGTCCGTCCCAAATATGGGGAATATGGAGCACCGGGGCGCTTCCGCCACGTCGAACGCGGCCCACGCTGGCCCACCCGATCTCACATATACTTCTCTCCATCCGCTCGCCGGACCAAATCCTAGCCACTTCACTCCATTGCACTCCACTCCTTCCTGCCACCCAAGCTCTTGTCTGGCGATCTCCGGCATGGCGGGCAGCGGATTTGAATCCTTTAACTCCAGATCCGTTGACCCCAAACTTATTCCACGCGGCCCCGAGAAGAAGATGGTCGTCCGGCTTGCGCTCCGCCGCTCCCGGGAAGACGCCCGTGCGAGGCAGCGCTTGGACTTCTTCCGTCGAGTATCCATTGCGTCCGCCGAAATGACGCATAGATCCGGCGCTTGGTGTCCATCGACTCAAACATGGTGCGGCGTGCGTGCCGTGCGAGGCAAGGCGAGGGAGGCAGCGACGGTAGCCCTCGCGGCAGTGGACGTCGGCGCGGCGGAGTCGCATTCTCCGACGCCCCGTATGGTGCACCAATCCCGGCGTCACAACCGCGTCGTGGTGGATGTTGCTGGCTTATCTCAGGACGGATCCATCATCGACCGGATGTACATCGGCACCGTCTGAATTCCGGGCTCCGACGAGGAAGAATAGGGTATGGGAGACGTCGGCGCCTTGAGTCATGTGAGCCGGCTCGTGTCCCATGCCGTACTCTACCTTGCCGGTGACCGGACCAGCTCTCTAGCGAGCGCTGCCGGTCGCCGGATATGGACACGACGAAGTTGAACGAGTTCTCCTTAAAGATCGGTTCACGTTGCATGTAATGATATGGATTTAAGGTTTTAATTTAAAATACTGGATTGTAGAATCAAATATTTGAAATGTGACTGATCACTGTTCACGAACGCGTTCGGACATGTTCGTGCAGACGTTCTAAGGAGTTGGATTTGCAAGTCTGACCGTAGATGCTCTCAGTGCCCCTCCTATGAATGTAATTTTGATTTGTTTATTATTATCTAGCGAGCGGCATGAGAATAGTCTGAAGTTATCAGATCCGCGTGGAATCAAAGGCGTCCAGCTTAAGTGCTTTAGCGAAATGGACTGTGAGTTGGTCCATCAGGAGGCCAACTTGCTCGTCCGATGATCCCAGGAATTGCAGTGTCAATGGACCAAAAAATGTTAGAGCATCTTTAATGGCTTGTGTATCCTATAGTCTATGTCAAATATAGACTATCAGAGGCCAAAAAATGTGTCCAGCAGCTTGTGTATGTGCTAGTCTAAATGTTAGACATCCACCCGAATCGCTACGCATTGTCCATATTTAGACGACGGAGCGAGGATGTCCAAACAGAGTTGCCCCTTCGCGAGCTCGCTCCCGCGCCGATCTGGAGAAGTTGGAGACGAGAAGACGGCCATGCCACTGCCCCGAGGAGCTCGCCGTCGCTAAGGTACGCTCTGGTTTTTCCGATTCAGAGAGAGGGAGAGTGATTGAAGAGACAGGGCAGGGAGATGGGGCCGATGGATCTGAGGCCAAATCCGGCCGCCGCCGGCGGCCACTGTCGCCCTTGCGGATTGGGCAAGAAGATGCGAGAGAAGGGGCAGGGGGATGGGGCTCCGGTTGCGAGCGCGGCGCCGGCGGCGAGCATGTGCGCGAGCGGCGGGTGCGCCGGCTGCGAGCGGCGGGTGTGAGGGGGATGCGCGAGCTGCGGGTGCGAGCGTGTGCGCGAGCGGCTGGGGCGCCGGCTGCGAGCAGCGGCTGTTAGGCACGAGCGCGAGCGGCTGGGGCGCCGGCTGTGAGGCGCGAGCGGCTGGGGCACGAGCGCGAGTGGCTAGGGCGCCGGCTGCGAGCGGCGGTTGCGAGCAGTAGCGTGTGCGCGAGCGCCATCTCTCTGAATATTGCTGCCGCTCCTTGTATCTGAATATTGCTGCTGCTCCCTGTATCTGAATATTGGTATTGTTCTCTGAATATCTGAATATTGCTGCTGCTACTCTTTGTGTGCAGATGGAAAACTCATATGAGTTGGACTCACAGATCAACAACTCCTCATTTCTGGACATGATGAATGTAGGATCGAGTGACACAAATTGTTATGGAACAGCAGATTGTAGCCCACTTGCGGAACAAGTGACGATGCCTCCACAAAAGGGGGGGAAATCTGCGAAACCAAAATCAGCAAAAGGAGCCTCCACAAAAGGGAAAAATTGGTCAACTGCTGAGGACTTGGTGTTGATTCAAGCATGGGCAAACACTAGTCTGGATGCGGTGATCGGGACCAATCAGAATTTAAGTACATATTGGGGTAGGATTTCAGATCACTACGACGCTCACAAAAAAACCGTCATGGCCGGGGCGTGGTTCTAATGGACTCACCTGTCGTTACAACGTTATTTCAACGCTCACGAGCAAGTTCTCTGCATGTATTCAACATATATTAAATAGAAATTGCAGCAGAATGACTCTCTTTGATAAGATATGCATCTATCTTCTAATTCGCTTCTAATATACCATGTGTTGTATGGAAGTGTTAACTCTTCATTTCCTTTTTCAGGAAAGAGATGCACACCGCATGTACATTGAACTGGATGAGAAAAAGAAGCCATTTACATTAATGCATTGCTACATAAAGTTTGAGAAGTATCCAAAGTGGCAGACACGTCCGCTTCCTCAGAAGAAACAAAAGAAGACCTCGGATGCAAGTCCGGGTACAACCTTCAACGATGAAGACTTCGGCACATGCACTGATGCTTTTGAAGAAGAGCTAAGACCTCCTGATACGAAGCATGACAAGAATGAACGTTTGAGAAAAGGTAAAACGGGATTGCAGAACTCCAAAGGCTCGTTCCATATCCTTTCTAGCCGCCTCTTGCCTTTGGGCAAAATGTTTCTTCTTTCTTGTTTCTAGCCGCCTCTTGCCTTCTTCCACATCCTTCGCCGAAATAAGTTTTCGGGATAGCGAGGACTTTCTTTGAAGTAGTCATTTCATAGTAGAACAAATCCTGCATCTCTTGCTCGATTGATTGTCTGACGTCCATGCTTGGAACCGCCATGGCGTCGACGGTTCCTCTGCTCTTTCTTCTCGCGCTCTGCGAATGCTACAAGAATGAGTTCGTCATCGTCAGATGAAGACGACGACGAATTCATGAGCATATCCAAAGAAGAAATATTTCCACTCATCATTCTGTTGTGTGAGAGAAGACAAAGGAATTCAGGAGAGGAATGAGAAGGCACAACCAGGATTGGTGAATGAGAGGTGGGAGGGGTGGTATATATAGACCTGGAATATAGTCGTTGAAAATATAGCCGTTGGAAATAGAGCCGTTGGAAAGTAGCTGTTGAAAATATAGCCGTTGGAAAAGTAGCTGTTGAAAATATAGCCGTTGGAGACATAGACTATCAAATTTAGACAATCCACTGAAAAATTGAGGTTGTCTAAAATGAAATTTTTTTACACCATTGTGTATGTGAAGATATAGACTACCAAATTTACACAAGCCATTAGAGATGCTCTTAGGTTGGGGACGGTGTCAATGAACCAGGCACCAACTCGGAGCTCCTTTGTGAATAATGTACAACTTTTTTTGCGGGGGAAATAATGTACAACTTGACGCAAATGTACACGAGAACTGGACAATTTTTCTCCCATCAAAATCATGCATTCAAAAAAAATTTAAATCACCAAGCATCTCCAAAACATGATCTAAAATGAAATTTAGAGTTTGGAGTACAGCCACATCTCCCTCCTGAGAAAAATAGTACCACGTTGGCCCTTCGAGAAAAATAGCACCACGTCACCACGTCGAGCAAACTCGTTCACGTGCACACACGCGCACCACCACATGTTCCCGAGCCCACCGCCCCTGACAGACGGGACGCAACAGCGACTGGCGAGTGACCTGCCCCTACTGTAGAGTCCCTCGAAGCACGTACACCGGTGACTGGCCCGCGACTGGCCAGTCGTCACCGACGACGCGCCGGTCCACACGTCCTCCCGCCACCACGCACACACACACACACTACACGAGAGATCGGAGCGACGGTACGTGTCGCGAGCCCGCGGCGGGCGCGCGCTGGCCGCGGCCGGACGAGGAGCCGTCCGCGTCGCCCGCCCCACTTGGCCCCGCCGCCGTCGCCGTCACTCCTTTTCCTCCCGTCCCGCTTCTTCGTGGCTGGCGAGTGGCGATCCCCCGAGTCACCTTCCTGCCCCCTCTCCTCGCGCGCGCGGCCGCAGGCGCCGAGGGCAGCGCGGCCATTTCCCCCGCCCATCCCGAGATATTTCCCGATCGACCGGGGCGTCCGGGCCACGGATCACCACATGTTGTCAACGCCGCCCGCGTCGGCTTCTGGGTGACGCGCCGCGGCCACAGGAACGCAGGAGGGCGCGACGCGATCCGGCCGATGGGCGCGCGGTGGGCGCGGTGATCGCGTCGGAACGGTTGGCTGCCGGCCCGGTGTTTGCTTTGCTTGGCGTGGGCGAGTCGCCGGGTTGGGCGGTCCGGAGAGCGCGCGCGTGTACTGATCGTCCGTCCGTGTACTGCTTACGCGGTACGCATGCACGTGGTGACCGTGAACGCGCGGCACGTACTGCGTACGGTGGAGGCGTCCCTGAGGCCGTCCACGCGTCCGGTGGCCAGCTCCCAGCGCGCAACGGCCGGCACAAGCCTGGTCGTGCGACGCCGTTGGTCCATGCGACGAAGAGTATACCGCGAGCGAAGGATGTATGGCTGTACACATCCGGGAAGCAAACACCTTTGCCGGTCTCCGGCATTTGTTTTCTTCTTAATTTTGTGTATGCAGAAAGCAGTCAACTGCTGATCAGGCATTCACATATGCTATAGCTCCACTTGGCTAGCTCCTCAGCATCTCCAAGAATCTTACTCCCTCCGTAAACTAATATAAGAGTGTTTAGAATACTAAAATAGTGATCTAAACGCTCTTATATTAGTTTACAGAGGTAGTATTTTGTTATCATTCAGACACATTTCCTGAGAGAGAGAGATCCTGTCCGTGGACCTCCGGTGCTAGCTTTTGATCCGCAGCCACTTTTTTCTTCTGTTTTTTTGCGCATGATCTGCAGCCACTTGCATAACCACAGCTCTGAATAGAACCACGCACCACGCGTTTCCTTCGCATCTTTATTAACCAAGCTTCTCCGAAGCCCCTACGACCACGCCACGACACGCCTCGCCATATACTAGTGCTGCTTAAATCGCATGGCTGTCAGCTGCCCGACGGAGATTAGCCCGAGGTACCGACCACACGCCGAGTCCACTCGAGCGCATCTTTAACAACGACTTCATCCGCGCCTAATCGGAGTAGTATAGTATACTGACTGCCTGGTCTGGGCCGTGGCATGGTGTCACCTCTTCGGCCCAGATATTTCATGGCGTGCATCGCCGCGGCGTGGAGTAGACTTGCCAAGGCACGCAACCATAGCATGCATGATAAACTAAACTACTCCCTCCGTTCCGAAATAATTGTCTTTCTAGCCATCTCAAATGGACTACAACATACGGATGTATGTAGACATGTTTTAGAATGTAGATTCACTCTTTTTGCTTCGTATGTAGTCACTTGTTGAAATCATCCACTAGCTAAGATCTTTCTAACGACAAGCCTGTTAATTAATCAGTGGATGCCATCAGCTGAGCGTGGTCACTAGCTAGATCACCAGTTTGCCCGCCAAAAAAAAGCCAGATCACCAGTTTGCCCGCCAAAAAAAGCTAGATCACCAGTTTGCCCGCCAAAAAACAAAGCTACTAGATCACCAGTTAACTATGCATGGCTCACATCAGTTTGCCAGCCGGTTGTAGCTTTTATTTTGGTTTCTTAGCTCTTTGTGAGCAGCTTTTGTTTGAGACTTTAAGATTATTGTTGAACCTTTTTACTTGCTAATAAAGGTGGCCGTATGCATCTTTTTGATGCAGAGGCCGGGGATGTCCTCTTTTTAAAAAAACAAAAAAAATCAATTGAGGTTTTCGTTTGAAGTTCTAATTTCGACTAAATGGTTGCTTTGCAATATATACAAGGCCCTTTTGTGTAAGTTGGTCCCCATGTGGCCATGTGGCAGCTGGATTAGGTGCATCAAGCCTATCTGCAGCACTAAAAAGGAAAGTGATCAGCACCCAAATGGACCAATCCGTCAGGATATGTCCAAGAAAAAAGCATGATAAAAGGAGGAACTAGACTGATAACCATACATGACCAAATAAAGAAGAAATATTTGTTCTTGAGAAGAACGATTTGAGAGCGGATAACATTTCTCAAGCAATAATTCAAGCAAGATTCCATCACCCATGACCCCATGCAGGAGAGAGAATATCATATATTTTTCTCTTCTTTTGGCCGGGAGAGAATGTCATGTCTCATCATACATATCTATTGTATTTTTCCGATCCAACCCCAAAGAGGATACATAGCAACACAAGGCAGTGTATGAGTTAGACTTCTAGAATGAGAATATTAAACTCTTTGGGTGGGACTAGGTTTTGTGGACATGGATCGCTCGATGAGTTTCTGCCACCAAAACCAACGGCTCGCGTTGATTCTGCCACAAACTACACACTCCGTATGCTTCCATGTCTTCTTGGGTCGTTTAACCCTGTCCGTTTATCAAAGCCGTATTATATTCTCCACACCAAATCAAGAAGCCTTGGGGCATCTCTACCACATACCTCATATCTTAGTTACCCATCCTATTTCTCATCCTTAGTTCCCCCTTTTTGTAATTATACTTTGGGTCAAGTACCCCATCCGTTAAAACTTAATTCACTAAACAAAAAATATTTCGCCGATTCATCATAAGTTTGCATACAAACTCCAATTGAACATATATTATTATTTAATTCAAAACTTGAGAATTCAAGTAGGCCCAATTCAAATATATATTAAAATTCATGTTTTTACACCATTCAAATTCAAATTAATAAATGGCCCAAACGAAATAAAGAGAACATCACATCTCATCATACATATCTATATATTTTCAATCCAACCCCAAATAGGATACATAGCAAACGAAGCAACCAAAAAGTAATCTGTGAGTTCTCCTTCCAGAATGAGAATAATAAACTCTCCGAGTGGGGCTAAGGTTTTGTGGACATGGATCGCTCGACTAGTTCGTGCCACCAAAACCAATGGCCCGCTTTGCCTCTCCCGTAGCCATTTGATTGTGCCACAAGCTACACATATGTTTTTATGTGTCCTTTAACCGTGGCCGCTTATCAAAGCCATATTATACTCTTCACATCACATCAAACAAGAGGCCTTAGAATACTCCAAGTGTCCCATGGTAACAACACCTGAGTGATAGGATTTGATCACAAGTGGTAATTACAAGTGCTATTTCTTTTTTACGATAGAATGGTTGTGACAAGAACGGATGTGAGAGTTGATAGGCTAGAGAAACATGAAGTATATGCCATGTCGTTGGCAAGTACGAGCTTCAACTATAGGAACATAGAATAGTGTTTTAGCGGTTGAGTTACCATCGTAGGGCCTGAACGGTGTGTCGAGTTCAAGCATTCTAACCAAATTTATCAACTTACATGATACTCCCTTCGTCCGGAAATACTTGTCATCAAAATGGGTAAAAGAAGATGTATCTAGATATATTTTAGTTCTAAATACATCTTTTTTTATCTATTTTGATGACAAATATTTTCGGACGAAGGGAGTATATGGTATGACAATACATCATGGGCCATAGATACTACATCCACCGTGTGGTTATACCTCAACTCAACATGAATTAAATTAAATCACAGTTTGAACCTTTAAAAAAAACACATTTTGAAGTATCATGTGTTGCGGTGGATTATATCTTTCACTAAGGTGACATTTTCGCTAATAGTTGATGATTTCGTCAATCTTGTAGCTCCCCCGCTCGACTCACATGTAGTTGTTGTGTGATTGTATCTGACTCTTTCAATAAGTGAAACTAAACTCATTAATGATGAACAAATGTGTGTCTACGCTGTACTCAAAACTTTGAATCTGCCATACAGACATGTGTGACACCCTAATTCATGTCCATTCGACGCAATGAGCGGGATGGGGAGGGGAGCGTAAGGAGCTAGGAGGAAGAAGGAGAGATGATGGACGAGGAGCGATGGGGACTCGATGGCAATGACCACCGAGGCTAAAATGATAACCGACTAAGATAAGGTCAGCAAGCTACCACAGGGGGTGTAAAGAGCACACATTTGGTGTTCCCGGAGCAGCAGGGCCGCTGGATCTGCGATCCGAAGGGCAATTGTCTACGTTTCACAAGGTTACCAGAAAACATCCCATAAGTCCCATAATTGCGCGTATGTCCAGTGCTCCGACCCTGGCCCCCGGATTTATGATCCAATAGAACAGGACGACAGGCTACGTCCTAATCCCTACGGTAGAGGACTGATCAAATCCTGACCCTCCATCTCAGATCAAGCGGCTCCGTTGAGTTGCATTTATGGCGGCAACGGCACCGGCCGCCAGCTAGCCCCCATACTCTCTACCAGAATACTGCCCACTTGCATCGGCGGAAAATATCTGGGTGTACAACACGGCGGGGAACGTCAGCCACAAATAAGATCTAGCCCCACCCAACACCCCGACCCCCGCCGTCCACACACTCCCAAACGGAAAACCGCACGCTCCACATTCTTTTTCTCCACGGCCCGCCGATTCATCAATCGCACGGCCCCGGTGAGCAGGAGCAGGACTACGCTTCCCCGCTAGGAGCCACTGGTCTCCATCCCAGGCCAGGGGGCCTCTTTAAATATCCTCCACCCGACCTGCCTGCCGACTCCAAAGTCCGTCCAAACCCATCTCTCCCATCTCACCTCACCTCCTCCCCCACGCCGCGGTTTCCCGACCACCGCGCAGAGAACAGGTCTTCCGTCCTCCCTCTCCGACTCGCGGTCGCCGCTGGCTTCCTCCTTCCCGGAACGCGCGGGCCACGCTAGCTCCGGCGGGCTTGGTTTCATAGCCGCGAGCGATCCATCCACCCCCCGCCTAGAGGCTGCAGGCGGAGGACCGAGAAGAGAAAATTGTTGTTCGTAATGGCGGGCGACAGGTGCGAGGGCGCGATCGCGGGGTGCGAGCTGTGCGGGGGCGTCGCGGCGGTGCACTGCGCGGCGGACTCGGCGTTCCTCTGCGTGCCCTGCGACGCCAAGGTGCACGGCGCCAACTTCCTCGCCTCCAGGCACCTGCGCCGCCGCCTCGTCCACGCGGCCGCGGACGAGGACGCCGGATCCGCGGGCTCGGGCTCGGGCTCGGAGTCGTCCTCCAGCTCCTCCTGCGTGTCCACCGCCGACTCGTGCGCGGCCGCCTCCGCGGCGACGCGGGCGGCGGGGAGGAGGAGGGCCGGGTGCAAGCACCGGCGAGCGCGGGCGGAGGTCGTCCTCGAGGGGTGGGCCAAGCGGATGGGCCTCGCGGCGGGAACGGCACGCCGGCGGGCGGCCAGGGCCGCGGGCGCGCTCCGGGCGCTAGGCCGTGGCGTCTCCGCCTCCCGCGTCCCGCTCCGCGTCGCGATGGCCGCCGCGCTCTGGTCGGAGGTCGCCGGATCCGGCTGCGCGGAGGCCGCGCTGCTCCGCCGGCTGGAGGCAAGCTCGCACGTGCCGGCGAGGCTGGTGGTCACGGTGGCGTCGTGGATGGCGCGCACCGCGGTCAGGGCCCCCGCCCCCGCCCCCGCCGAGGAGGGCTGGGCCGAGTGCTCCTGAGCCACGGCCACGGCCCGGGCCCATCTCCCTCCCGATGACGAGCCGAACAAGGAAGGAAGCGAGCCCGAGATAGAATTACACGTAGAATGTAACATGTGAAGCAAAGTTCGTTTGTTTAATTTCCCCCGCCTTATTCTAAGCACGATTATACATATTGTTATTAATATTCCTTCATCATGAATTCATCATGGGGGCAAAAGATCTTCCCATCTTTATTATATTTTTTGTTTTGGGGGGGTGGAGGCAAAAAGATCTTGTGGTTAGGAAGCGCGAGACAAGGTCCACACCCGAATGGATGGGAGAGTTTGACTGCCTGTGCGTTATGATTAAATAGAGTAACTAAAGTTGATCTTGGTTAAGACTTATGTGGTCGAAGAATGTCGATGATACCTTCCGTGCTGGCCTCCGTTGGCTTCGCACGTCGTGTGCGTTCGATTGGTGGCTGTCGACGTTAATCTTTGCTAACCACAAATCGCCGCGGCGTACTTGCTCCAGGAGAGGGATCGAGCTCATGGTTCCGGCTGACCTCGTCGGTCGCTGTCTGTCTGTCTTCCCCCTCGCCTCGCCCTCGCCCTCGCCATCGGTTTTGAGTAAGTGCATGCACACACACCGTCCTCCCCGAGAGCGAGCGTGGACCTGGTACTCTGTACGGGTGGTGGTGGAGCTTGCCGTGAATATTTCGTTCGAGGAATGGATGGTCTGGACGGGCCATCTCCAGAAAACATGGAAATTGAATTGCAATTTACTACTCTTGTGTATTGCTGTACTCCCCTTAATTTTTCTTCAGGGAAAATGAATTTTATTTGGACGTGGAGTATTTGCTCCCGAGTTCAAATGCATCATGCTTAACAGTAAAAAAATGAGTATTTTTTTGATAAACTTTGACAAATATTTTGTATGCTCGCAAAGTTTCTGAATAAAATCACATCCAAAGAAGGCATGGCAAAAAAAATTTGATGCTCCAAAAAGAATAGTTTTAAAAAATATTTTGGACTATCAATTTTTGTTTTTTTGCCACAATTTTCGGGAATGTCATTTTGTGCTAAAATTTGTCAAGCATACAAAATATTTGTCAAAATTTAGCAAAAAAAACATAATTTCTTTTACTATTTTTTCAATTTTACTGTTCATCAAGGTGCATTTGAGCTCACAATCAGAATGAGACTTTCGATTTTATCTCATAATTAAAGCATCTGCTTTTGAGGCGTTCATAATTAGAGCATCTAACCAATCACAAAAATGTGACCCAATCGGGCTCCTCAAACTGACACTATACGTCTGGGTTGACCGGCGCCCCTCATATCCAGGATGGATACGAGGAGTCCTGTTGCATCCCCCCCCCCCCTCCCAATTTATCGGGCGAGCCATTTACCACTCCTCTCTCCTCCTTCGTCCATCGAGGCCAAGCTCCACCGCCATCCTAACACCTCAGCGCCACCACCGCCGCCGCAAACCTTCTCCCCGACCGTCTCGCCGCCCTGGACACTGTTGTCGCCTCGAACACCGGTACGGTACGTCCAACTATTCTCGGACCGCACCTTGCCCTATGTGTTTGACAAATTGTCTGATCTATCTTTTGTGATTGTTTTGTAGGAAAGTGAACGATTCAGATGGCTCGTCGAATGAGGAGTATAAAAATATGTCTGAATAAGTTGAATTCTAATTTAAACTATTTTATTGAAAACTTCATGTCTGAATTTTAATATTTATCTTTAGTTATTTTGCGTGTTCCGAATATAGAAAAACAAAGACAAACATTCAGCGGATTGGATGATAGACCCACTTTCGTTGTCCGCATACATGTCCAAACGTGTCCATGAACATATTGTATGTTTGTTTTGACACACACCACTAGAGTCGCCCTAAGCATGCCGTTAGTCTTTCTACAGCAAGAGAAGGCCATACGCATTCGTTTTTCGTGTTTTGTCAAACACCCATGCATCCAAACGCAAGAGCATCTCCGACATTCTCCCTGCTCCAAAAAATGTATGTATAGGAAGAATTGAGTCAAAAAAACTGTCCCAACAAGTTTTACTACCCCTTCCTCCCCCCAAAATTGATCTCTCCTAAAAACATCCCATATCTCCTCAAATCTCCCATAATTTTCTAACCCATGTCACATCAACATGCCGCCGCCATAGCTACTACCCACCATACCGTCGTCCATCGTCACGCCCGCCACGCGACTCCCCGTCGTCGCCGCTCGCTGTTACGCCACACCACCGCTGCTTCGCCACCACCGACTCTGCCATGTCAACGGTCGCCATAGCTTCGCCGATGTCTTACGTGGACACATGAGAAAGAGAAAAGAAATTAGTCACTGTGCGACTCACGTGTTAGGGTAAAGTTTATGGAGAAGTTTACAAAGGAATTGCTACAGTCGCACACCTTTCATTCATACCCAATATTTTTATAGAAGATCTCCTGAACACACATATAAGGAGAGATTCTTAGAGATCTTAATCTTGTTATTTATGACCACTGTAATAGAGAGAGTAATCAGGTAGCTTATGAACTAGTTAGGTTAGCTACGTTCTCTCCTCCTAATGTGTGGATGGAGTCACCCCGGAGGCGGTGGTTTCTATGATTATAAACGATGTAAAAATTCTAATAAATGAATAAAGGAGGAGATAATTATTAAAAAAATTGCTCTAAAAGCCTAAGAGGCAAGCTATCGTTTGAGAAAAAACAACCGAGGCTGAAAGAGAGTCTCAAAAATAGGTCAGCCCACATAGTGTAGGCCTCTCTTTAGGGCTTGGTAAAAGGTTTCAGCCATGTGAAGCCCAGCCCGTTACATAAAAGGTACCCCGCCGAAGCCCAGGAACACGCCCCCCTTCCGTACCATCCCGACCAGGCGACCACCGCCTCCGCTCACCGTCGACGACTCCAACTCCAACTCGAAACAAACCCCAAAGCCGACGCCGCCGCCTGCCCCCTGCCCCTTGCCCCCGCCGACCGCGCCGAAAACATGGACTCGCTTCTTGCCACCTACGCCTCTTCCGACGAAGACGCCGACGAGAGCATCCCCACACCCGCTCCCGCGACCCGCCGCAGCGAGGCCAGCGGAAAGCCCGCCGGCAGCATCTTCTCCGCGCTCCCGCAACCCAAGTCGGCGCCTATCTTCTCCTCACTCCCGGCGCCGAAATCCGCCCCGACCTTCTCCTCCATCCCGCCTCCCAAATCCTCCGCTTCCTCCGGAAACCCTAAGCGCGTCGTCCAGTTCCGCCCGCCGCCGATCCGCCAGACCACCGGGGTCAGCTCGGACGAGGAGGATGACGCCGAGAAGCGCCGTCCCAGCGCTAGCGAGGCGCCCCCGCCCCCGTCTGCTGGATCGGGGCCGGTGTCTTCGTTCCTCCCGGCGCCCAGGCACTCGCTTGGCTTCGGCTCCGGCGCGGCCAGGAGGTCGGCCGTAGACACCGCCGGGCCGGAGAGGTCAAATCTTGGTGCTGCTGGCCCCTCTAGCTCGGCTGTCAACAGAGGAGCGCCAGAAAGGTCCGATACTGGCCCTGCGGACGAGGACGATCCTGAGGAAAGCAGCGATGAGGACGGCATGCCTGCTCCGGAGCAGCAGCAAGAACAACAGGATCTTGGTGCTGGAGCTGGAGACGTCCAACACCAGGGCTATGATGCTGGAGTTGGAAACGCTAATGGGTACGAAGGCTATGCATGGGATCCAAACTATTATGCATATTATGGTTTGGATCCGAATAGCAATTTGAATTATGGGGCTGAACCACAGTATGGAGCATATGGAGTAGAGCAAGGTGGTGGGTATGCAAATGGATATGGCGGGGAGCACAGTGGTGGATACGAGCATTCGACAGCGCCTCCATGTGGAGGGGAATATACTGGAGGTTACAGTGCTGAGGCTGTGGCAATGGCAGCGCCACCAATGCCGGAGCCGGCACTGCCACCAGAATTGGGCAGGATTGGAGTGAAGAGAGGTAGTAGGGATATGCCTATGGAGATTATAGAGGTGAATCAGGCAGAACTGGTCAAGAACCGTCCGAGGGAGGACAAATCCAAGCTCACGGGGATGGCCTTTGGTCCTAGTTACCAGGTACAGACAAATCATTCCTTGATAACTTGGCATCACCTTTGCTTAGCTCTTGCTACATTGTTATTGTGCTCAGTTCACTGTACTTTCTTTGGTTTTCTTTCACCTTATATAGCCACCACCATTACTACTATCTAGTCAATGTTAGATAATTGTGTTTTTATTTTGTCAAGTGATACACCGCTACTGTAGTATGCATGCAGCATTGTCCATTCAATTTAGGCCCTGATACCAGTCCCCAGCAATTATTCTTGGTAATAGGTTTGTGTTTGTCACAGTTTTAGTTTTAAATTTGCAAGTCATCACCAATAAGGCAAACAAAGCAAGTACTGTACCTAACAAGTGAAGAGTCACCACTCATAACTTCTCCAAGCTGTAATTATGCTAGTAATGCTTTCAAGGGTGTTGTCAATGTCATCAGATCATCACTGGAGTATTTAACTATATAATTATGTTTTGTTACAAAAGGAACCATATGATTTGTCAATTCATATATATTCATATTTCCTTAAACTTAACGATAAGTATACTAGCTAATCTCCATTTTACTACCCTGAACAAAGTTGGTGGTTCACATTACCCCCTGATCTATTTTTCGGTTCACTTACCCCCCTAAACAATCCCATACCGGACAAAAAAAAAATCCCTGGGTGGTTTTTCTGGACTTGCAGCTGACGTGGTGCTGGTCAATGGTGGTTTTGACCTGCGGGTGGGTCCCACTTGTCAGTTTTTTAAAAAAAATCTAAGAAATATAAAAGAAGTACTGTACCTGGGCCTTACCTCTTGTAAATTTTGGCCCAGCCCAACCCAGCGAGGGGCTGGGTCGTCTTCAACCGCCGGCGCTGCTCGTTGAAAGCACGCTGCCAGGGGTAGCCGTTTGCATCTACGCGGCCAACATCCACTCCTCGTCAGCAAACCTTGTCTACGAGGGCCTCCTTGCCCTAGAAAGCTCAAATGCCGACTCAATCGATGGATGACGCCCAAAATCGACTGAATCGAGCTCATCTTCCTCACTTCCGACCATCAGTCGCCGCCATCAATCTGTTGCCTCTCGAGTCTCCCCAACCTTTGTGACCTTGCCGCGAGATCCATGTGGTGCCGCCGATCTTCCAGACACGTCGTTGATGAGCGCCTCTTCGTCCAACCCCCTTCCCACGATGCCTCACTCCGTCGACCGCAAGCGAGGTCCATGCCCTCGCCATGGGCCCTCCCCACCCCATTCTACTGCTCTGGCATGCTCACGGTCAGCGCCTAATGCCGGCGCACCCCTCTCCCCTCTTCCATGTGCCTTGTAGTGCCCTGCCACCTAGCTTCGAACGGCTCCGTCGCTGTCCTCGGCCATACCTGAGGGTCTGACCGTCCCCGCTCGCGCTACCACCCCCATTCTACGCGGAGCGAGCCCAGGAGCGCGCAGGACGAATCCACCGGCCATTTGCTTGCCGGAACAGAGCTCCCACGCCCTATGCTGTGACGTATGCTCACCGAGGGCCTTAACGCCGGTGGTTAGATTAGGATCAGTGTTAGGTTATGCTAGTCTTGGGTCACTGATCACAGCCCCCCATCTAATTAACTCTTGTGTTTAATCACCAAGCCAATGACGTGTGGACCCCTGGTCAGTTTGACTAGTCAGTGCTGACTTTTTTAACAGGTGGGCCCCTCTCTCACTGGTCAAATACCGCTTTGACCTTGGGGAAAACCATCCAGGGACTGATTTTGTCCGGTATGAGATTGTTTAGGGGGTGAAAGGAGCAGAAAAAAAGATCAGGGGGTTATGTGAACCAACTTTGTTCAGGATAGTAAAATGGACTTTTTTCTAAAAAGTTACCATTCTGTTCAGTAAAGAACTATCGAAGCTATTACTCCGTTTGAATAGTTCTTTGAACTTCAGTTGTCACAATATATTATGACATTTTGCAGAAGATTTATTTTACTCGTAATGTAGTCATATAAATTTGTCTGAACTATCTAACTATTTGACTGTACCCTTTTTCTGATGTGTCAGAAAATTGTGACCAAACGAAGTACATAGTTGTTATTACAATGTACTCCTCCGTTCATAAGATGTTTTGGATCTTTCAATATGGACTACATACGGGTGAAATGTGTGAACAAACACACTAAAACATGTCATACATCCAATTTATAAAAAAGTTAGAATATCTTATAATAGTGAACGGAGGGAGTAACTATTATTTTGTATTGAGTATGTACCCTCTTAATGGGTTTGCTGATTGCCTATACCAGATGGGGCTTGTGAGCTAAGACAAACTTGCTTTAGTTTAGGTTATATTAAAGTACAGTTTGTTGGATCAAACGGTCAGCTTTACTGAGCAAAATCGCACTACATGGAATTGACCAGACTAGAGCAGGTTCTGTCTGTAATCAGACAAGATTCACACAGCGTTCAGTTGATTAAACTAAAATATTACTTTGTAAGCATGAATAAAAGAATAAGGTGATGATGTGACGTGGTTGTTCTTGATGTTGTGGGTAACTGGGTGTTGGATACTCCCTCTAATTGAAGACTTCTACATACATTTGAAATACAGACAAGCTAGAGTTCTGTTTTTCTTGTGTTAGGTCACCCTAATCCAGGACCTTATGTGGTAGGGTGTAATGGTGGTCTTGGGTTACGTCTTCACAGTCCATGTCTAGGAAAGGGATATGCTAGGATAGTAGAACTTTGAGATCACAAACTACAAATCAATGGTGAAAAATAGAAGGATGGCTAGTGTCAAAATACGGTCTTGTTAATATCTGATGATCCTACCAAAGGTAGACCTTTTTGATAATATAGGTTGATGATAATTGATATATGGGCCTATAGGACTGTATAACCCATGGTGCATTAGAAGATCTCATCATATCGCTATCAGAACTTAGAAGCATGTCTTGAATATATAGTTCTCCCTGTATTGTTTGAAAATTGTAGCTGTGAATGCCTATTTCTCCCTGGTATCAAAACCATCAGCCATTCAGCCATTTTCACATGTCCCTGTCTTGTTGCTGCTGTTCATCATCCAAACTTCTGCTTGTGACATCAATTTAGAGTAGGCTACTTCTACCGAATGAACATAGCTGCTCTCTTCGACATTACTCGATGCTCCAATGTGCGTATTATCCTGACCCAAGATTTGTTCTATGTCGTGTGTAGGCCGCCCCTTCGGGGAAGGGAAAGCCCTCCAAGCTGCAGAAGAGAAAGCATCAGATCGGTTCTCTCTTCTACGACCTGAAGCAGAAGGAGATGGAGCTTACCGAGAGGCGTGCCAAGGGCTTCCTCACGAAAGCGGAGACTCAAGCAAAATATGGGTGGTGAGAATGGTCACGAAGACAGCCTTGTATATCAGAAATTCAGAATCGAGCTGTAACTGTTTATCTATCTTGTTGTTTAACATTTTGTTGTAGTGCCTGGTGATGTGAACCCGTTGTACGATTATAACCAAACAAATAGTTCATTCAATGCATCAATTTTTACGGACCATATAAAGAAGGCAAAGTGTTCCTGCGATTCCTTTGACTCTGAAGCTCTATTTTGGCATCTCTAAACATCTGATGTTCAATTTGGCTCTACGGGTCATATGCTCCTGGACCTCCAAAACACTTCTACTCCCTCCGTAAACTAATATAAGAGCGTTTAGATCACCACTTTAGTTATCTAAACACTCTTATATTAGTTTACAGAGGGAGTACGAATGTTAAAAGTATATAAAAAAAATTAGACTTGTCCATCATTGAGGCTCCTTATGTGTCATCTCAGTTAGATCAGGCTCACTTGTCAGCCCAACTCTCCCCGTCACTATCCCCACTGATCCGGACATCACTGAGGCTCCTTAAGTGGCATCTCAACTTTTCCCACAAAAAAAGAAGTTGCATCTCAACTGATCCGGACACCATTGAGGCTCCTTTATGTGGCATCTCAGTTAGATTTGAGCATTGCAAGTCTTGAACTCTTAATACGCTGACGAAATTTGGGTCGCTCGGAATACAGAAATGAAATCCATGAATTCCAACCCAAATGACAGGAGCCAAACAAGGTGTATCATAGCAGCACCAGCTCCTCACACCATCGTCTAGGCAGTGATTGTCCTCACTGATGCTTGACCACCGTCATAGATCAAGCGTGCCACTGTCCCCACAACAATTTCATTTGTCCCAGCATAAGCAAATGCTTCTCCTACATTCCCACAATGTCTGTGAGTTCGCAACCTAGGAACCTCGTCAGTCTACCTTCATCAGCTATGTACATTTTACGATTTCTCGCTGGCAACCAAACAGTGGGAGAGCATAAAGACCACATAACATCATGAATCGATGTATCACACGCTTCTAAGTTGAAAGGTTGCAGTGTCAGGGATTCAAGCAAAATACTGATATGGAAAAACAGCCCAATGGATAAAGCTGAAAGACAAGGTTATGTAACATAAAAGGCATCACAAGAATGCAAAACCATTGACACAAAATCAATGGGAGTATACTGCAAAGAACTTGTACTCAATTCGCTGAAAATATTTTTAATCACAATGCATGCACTTCCAGTTTGAAGTTGCTTATGACAGGACACAGAGGAACATAACAGTGGACTAGACAGTCCATTGCTGCCTTCCGACACAAAATAAACCAGCCATCAAATAGACATCAACTCCAGGTAGCCCATCAGTAGAAGAAAAACGGAGAAAACCATCCTAAATCAACCGTAGATAAGCTCTCCTGCACAACATAGATAAAGGTGGTGAGGACAACTGAAGGGTGCAGAAGACATCTCATGCCAAAAAAACAATGCCTATATTGCACATGTTTACAGCTCAATAGTGTCGCATAACATATAACTGCTGTAGTACACACAATATCACTTACTCCCTCCTTCCATCTATATAGGGCCTAATGCGTTTTTCAAGACCGCCTTTGACTATTGATAATATTAATAGTACATGACATGCATAATGTAAAAATTATATCACTGAAAGTTCCTTTCACATACGAATTTGATGGTGTGCTTTGCGTAAGTTGCATGTCATATATTATTAATCTAACATTTGGTCAAAGTTAGCCTCGAAAAACGCATTAGGCCTTATATAGATGGAAGGAGGGAGTAACGCAACATCAGGTTTATCCTTCCGCTGTTTTTGTTGGTATCAATACGTAATAATTATATTTATCAATCTTCTTAGACGGGTACATAGGTCTTAGGCTCTTAAAATACAGAATGTAAGTCACACTGTTGTTCCAACACAATTTAGTTATAAGAAAGGTTCTGTCAAAACTATCATGGAATTAAACTACTTTTAAGTCGTTGTCACTTCCACAGGGAGCAAAACGACTTTCACATGTCAATGAATAATGATTCCATTCCTCAAAAGTGTCAAACTCTGCAAAACGCCTTCAAAAGGACTTAAATCCATATGCACATTTGAAGTTCAACAGAACATTAAACCGGTTTGCTAAACCATTTTTCTGACATGTCATCTGATAACCATTGACCTAACCTACTAACACAAAACGTGAATACAGCTAATAGATCTTACGCCGCTATTTGGAAGTATCATATGGTGCTATGCAACTTCATAAATGCACAAAATGGTGATCCAAAAAGATGGCCTGCAGTAACTTGAAGGTTGATACAGCTGTCACCACAGTCCCAAACTATGCATAGCCAACGCAACACACTGTGTGATCTATAATCACACATGATACCCAACAAATGTGTCATTCAACAGTTTCATTTGCTATTCGAGAACTATAACAGCATAGTGTAAGCCATATAAGTGATCGAACTTTGTAAAGCTCAAGGATGTCTTCATTGAGAATTTGCATCGCTGGTGCAATATATACTAGTAAAACTCAGAAGACAGTGCCAAACTATACCCTGGCTGAATGAAATGGCTGTGAAACAGATTAACAGATAACGCCCAGGTAATTCAGATCCGCATACAGTTCCACTATTGGCGGTCATATAGACGAATCAATTGCCACTACACAAGTGATTCAAATGCACAATTGCTCACAGACCCCGCCAGAACATTTTGCATCTAATCGTACCGCACACCACGTCCATGCGACCTTATAGTTAAATTAAACCACACGCCAATCGTCAAGCAGACGGGGTTCAATCCCCGGAAAATAATCTCATCGCACCACCGGATCGGATCAGGAAACAGAAATGGTACAATCGAACCCTAACCTGCGCGAGGCGGATCCGGATCTAGTGGCCGCCGTGCTTCTCGAGGTGCTCGAGGTGGCGGCGCTCCTGGGGCAGGCCCACGAGGTAGGCGAAGGCCATGCCGCCGAAGCAGACGTGGAAGAGCGGGTCAACCGAGCTGGTCTCGATGTACTTCTCGATGTAGCGGTCCACCGCCTGGTCGGTGCTCTTCTTCACGTTCTCCCAGGTGAGGCGCGGTTTGAGGTACGCCGGCACATCGCGCACCTTCATCGCGCGGATCTCGTTGTACAGCGCGCGCATCGCCATGGCCGCGACCTGGAGATCTCCCTCTCTCTCTCCTCGTGCGCTCGGAGTCTAGGGTTCGTTCGGTCGTTGGCTTCGGTGGGGAGGGGAGGATGGAATGGCACAGGAGGTGGGGGATTTGTTTGGGTGGCAATCGGCGGAGTATTGTATTGGGTTGGGCTAGGTTGGGCTGGGCTTAAATGATACGGTGACAAGAATGACGGGCCTTCGGTTGACCAATATGTTGGGCCATCTCGTTAGATATACCGCCCCAAGACGGATCTGAAAAAAACAAAATTGATGATTCTCAAAAAACATATATGAAAAAACAAAATTGATATTATCACCGCAGCTCTTTTCACTTCTCAAAAAACAGCTTGTCAAAAAAAAAAATCTAAAGTAACGGTCTTCTAAAAAAATCATCTTTTTTTCAACATAGTACAAACACGAATGCTCATACATGCTAGCATACACACATCCCTATGAACGCATAAACACATACCATACCCCTATGAGCTTTGTTTAATTAAAAAAATCATCTAGAAAAGCATTATGTTCACAGGTTGCAGCTTTTTTCTTGCATCCCCTCTACCTATTGCTTCGGAAGCTGGTGGCAGGAGGAAGAATCCTGATATCTCAGCTCTGACTAGTAGACAGGTTAGGGATGTTAGTCCTCATAGATGTTACGTTTGGACGAATGGCGGCACTTATTGTTCGAGTCAGTTTTCCATGCACCGATTCTCGTCAAACTCCCCCTCGAGGCGGATTAGACAAAGCTTCAGTGTAAATTCCTGACGGCTCCTCAGGTCGACGAGTTAGGGTTTTCTGTCGTGCATACATAACAGCGAGATTTGGTGTCGGATTTTTCAGATTGATTCAACGATGACTCTACGACACCAGGGTGCTGGCCTTACAAGCGTGGTCATGAAGACTTCCCATCTGTCATCGATAACGTCAGGCCGGCTGCAGTATTGAAGTGGCACAGTGGATCATTTTATTGGTGATAGTGGTTGTTTGATAGTCCAAAGATCATAATAAATTTTGTTTTGTGGTATATTTTTGGTGAACCTTTTATATTAGGTCTGAGTCATTTTCATTTTTTTATAATGCATGTTGGCACTCGCGGAGCTACTCACAGGCAAAACCGTGGCCCGCCCAGCAAAATCGCCAATTTCTTTTATACATATGCTCATAGCCCAGCCCACAACCACATAGTTGGCCGCCCATAATGCATAGCGGCATGGCCCAAAGCCCCAAACGCTCAGTCCAATAGAGTAGCACATGCGCACATCTATCCACTGCTCGGCGGACGCAAAAAAAAAATCCATCCACTGCTTGGTATGTTGGGGAACGTAGTAATTCAATAATTTTTTTATGATTACGTAAGATCTATCTAGAAGAAGCATAACAATGAGACGGAAGAGTGTGTCCACGTACCCTCATAGACCGGAAGTGAAAGCGTTTAGTAACGCGGTTGATGTAGGCGAACGTCTTCACGATTCAACCGATCCAAATACCGAACGTACGACACCTCCGTGTTCAGCACACGTTTAGCACGATGACGTCCCTCGAGATCTTGATCTGGTAGAGGGTCGAGTGAGAGTTCCGTCAGCACGACGGTGTGATGACGGTGTTGGTGATGTGATCCGCGCAGGATTGCGCCTAAGCACTACGACAATATGACCGAGGTGGTAAACTGTGGTGTCACGCCCGGATAATTAAGTTACAGTAATTTCATGCTAATGATGCCATGTCACCTTGGTTACTGTTGTTAATCTCACGATGATTCAAAAACAATTTAAATTTTCAAATTTAAAATAAAGACAAAAATTAAAAGTTTTCAAACATTAAAACTAAAATATTCAAACTGGAACAAATAAATCCTAAGTAATAATTATGAAGAAACCACACTTGTATAAAGTGTGTAAATACTCAAAAATGAATAAAATAGTAGCAAAAACAATTAGTTAAATTATTGTAAAATAATAAACAATTACAAACTATTTTATATTAGTTGCCAACTTAATCATGGTAGTGGCATAAGTATTAATAATATTTTAGGTACAACTTGGGTATTTCATAAAAACAAAAATTTAATAAAACAAAAAAGAAGAAATAAAAGAAAATAGTAAAATAGAAAACAAAACAAAAACAAACAAAATAAACAAAAGATCCCCCTTCCCTGGGCCGTTCGGCCCAACCGGGCCACCAGG
>NC_041390.1:147924407-147939419 GCF_002162155.2 Triticum dicoccoides
GAGCGCGCCCCCTCCTCCGATCTCCCTTCTCCCCGCAGTCATCGCGCTCACTCCCCCTACACGCGCTAGTTGGCGCCCAGAGCGTGCGCCCGCCCTCGCCTAGCGCCACCACGCCGCTTGCTCGCTCCCCTACACACTGCTCGGGGTGCGCCCTGCACGCGCCCACCCGCGCCCCGTGGTCGCGCCCTGCCTCGCCCACGGCCACCGCTGCCGGTCGCCCTTGTCCCGCGCCCGCCTGCGCCCCACCGCTCCTCACCGGGGCCAGCCGGAGCTCTGCCGCTCCACTCGCCGCGGCCACCCGCACACACGCGCGCCCCTCCTCCCTGCCTGCTCGCAAGCCCCTGCTCCACCGCCGCGTGCCGCTCTACTTTATCCCCCACTCCGGCCACCGCGCGCCCGCGCCGACCGCCGAGGTCCCCTGCCCGCTGTTGCCTCACTCGCTGCGCGTCGTCGCCATCCGCCGCTGCCGTTGCCTGGGTCGCGCCTGACCACTCTCGGGCCACCCACGCCCGACGCCCGCAGCACCCGCAGTGCCTGCGCCCGTAACCCGCCTGCCCGCTAAGGCCCCCTAGCCAATGACAAGTGGGGCCTGCCCCCTGTGAAACATTTTAAAAAAGGATTAAATAAATAAATGTAATTAAATAAATAATTAACTTAATTAACACTATTTAATCAACCTAATCACTTAATTAAACTAACTAGTTATGTTTAGGTAAACCGAGTAAATGACAATCGGGCCCCATCGTCAGGTTGACCGGTCAACGGTCAGAATTGACCGATGACGTCATGCTGACACCACGCTGACACAATAAACGATTTTTCAAATTAAATGAATTTAATAATTCTAGAAATTGATTAAATCTTTGTAAATTATTATAAAATAATCCGTAACTTAGATGGAAAAACTTTGTACATGAAAGTTGCTTAGAACGACGAGACGAATCCGAATACGCGGTCCGTTCGCCCGCCACACATCCCTAGCGTACCGAACCCGCAACTTTCGCCCTCCGGTTCATCTATCCGAAAACGCGAAACACCGGGGATACTTTCCCGGTTGTTTCCCCCTTCGCTGGTATCGCCTCCTACTGCGTTAGGGCACATCTAGCACCGTTATTTGTCATGTCATGCATTGATATGCATCTGTTTGCATTGTATTCATTATTTCTCCCCCCTCTTCTCTCCGGTAGACTACGAGACTGACGCCGCTGCTAGTGCCCCGATCGACTACTTTGTTGACGACCCCTCCTTGCCAGGGCAACCAGGCAAGCCCCCCTCCCCCGTTGATCAACTCGATATCGCCTATTCTTCTCTCTACCGCTTGCATTAGAGTAGTGTAGCTTGTTACTGTTTCCGGTTAATCCTATTTTGTTGCATAGCCTGTCATTATTGCTACATTTGTTGATACCTTACCTGCAATCCTAAATGCTTAGTATAGGATCCTAGTTTATCATCAGTGGCCCTACATTCTTGTCCATCTGCCATGCTATACTATCGGGTCGTGATCACTTGGGAGGTGATCACGGGTATATATTTATACATAATATGTGATACAGGTGGTGACTAAAGTCGGGTCGGCTCGTAGAGTACCCGCAAGTGATTCTGATGAGGGGGCTGAAAGGACAGGTGGTTCCATCCCGGTAGAGGTGGGCTTGGGTTCCCGATGGCCCCCGACTGTTACTTTGTGGCGGAGCGGCAGGGCAGGTTGAGACCACCTAGGAGAGAGGTGGGCATGTGTTGGGGAACGCAGTAATTTTAAAATTTTCCTACGCACACACAAGATCATGGTGATGCATAGCAACGAGAAGGGAGAGTGGTGTCTACGTGCCCTCATAGACCGTAAGTGAAAGCGTTATGACAACACGGTTGATGTAGTCATACGTCTTCACGATTGACCGATCCTAGCTCCAAAGGTATGGCACCTCCACGATCTGCACACATTTGGCTCGGTGACGTCCCACGAACTCATGATCTAGTAGAGCTTCGAGGGAGAGCTTCGTCAGCACGACGGCGTGATGACGGTGATGATGATGCTACCGGAACAGGGCTTCGCCTAAGCACTGCTACGATATGATCGAGATGGATTATGGTGAAGGGCACCACACACGGCTGGAAACAATCAACTTGTGTGTTCTAGGGTGCCCCCTGCCCCCGTATATAAAGGTGCAAGGGGGGAGGCCGGCCGGCCTTGGGGCGCGCCAAGGAGAGGGGAAGTCCTCCCCCTAGTAGGAGCAGGACTCCCCTTTTCATATTCCAACTAGGAAGGGGAAGGGGGAAGGAAGGAGAGGGAGAGAGAGGGAGGAAAGAGGGGGCGCCGCCCTCCCTCCTTGTCCAATTTGGACTCCCAAGGGGGGCACGCGGCCAGACCTAGGCCCTCTCCTCTCTCTCCCACAAGGCCCATGTTGGCCCATTAGTTTCCCCGGGGGTTCCGATAACCCTCCCGGCACTCCGATAAATATCTGGTGACCCCTGGAACTCATCCGGTGTCCGAATATAGTCGTCCAATATATCAATCTTTATGTCTCGACCATTTCGAGACTCCTCGTTATGTCTGTGATCACATATGGGACTCCGAACTATCTTCGGTACATCAAAACACATAAACTCGTAATACCGATCGCCACCGAACGTTGAGCATGCGGACCCTACGGGTTCGAGAACTATGTAGACATGACCGAGACATGTCTCCGGTCAATAACCAATAGCGGAACCTGGATGCTCATATTGGTTCCTACATATTCTACGAAGATCTTTATCGGTCAAACCGCATAACAACATACATTGTTCCCTTTGTCATCGGTATGTTACTTGCCCGAGATTTGATCGTCGGTATCTCAATACCCAGTTCAATCTCGTCACCGGCAAGTATCTTTACTCGTTCTGTAATGCATCATCCCGCAACTAACTCATTAGTGATTAGTCACATTGCTTGTAAGGCTTATAGTGATGTGCATTACCGAGAGGGCCTAGAGATACCTCTCCGACAATCGGAGTGATAAATCCTAATCTCGATTTATGCCAACTCAACAAACACCATCGGAGACACCTGTAGAGCACCTTTATAATCACCCAGTTACGTTGTGACGTTTGGTAGCACACAAAGTGTTCCTTCGGTATTCGGGAGTTGCATGATCTCATAGTCATAGGAACATGTATAAGTTATGGAGAAAGTAATAGCAAAAAACTAAACGATCATCGTGCTAAGCTAATGGATGGGTCAAGTCAATCACATCATTCTCTAATGATGTGATCCCGTTAATCAAATGACAACTCATGTCTATGGTTAGGAAACATAACAATCATTGATTCAACGAGCTAGTTAAGTAGAGGCAAACTAGTGACACTCTGTTTGTCTATGTATTCACACATGTACTAAGTTTCCGGTTAATACAATTCTAGCATGAATAATAAACATTTATCATGATATAAGGAAATATAAATAACAACTTTATTATTACCTCTAGGGCATATTTCCTTCAGTCTCCCACTTGCACTAGAGTCAATAATCTAGATTACATTGCAATGATTCTAACACCCATGGAGTCTTGGTGCTGATCATGTTTTGCTCGTGAGAGAGGCTTAATCAACGGGTCTGCAACATTCAGATCCGTATGTATCTTGCAAATTTCTATGTCTCCCTCCTTGACTTAATCACGGATGGAATTGAACCGTCTCTTGATGTTCTTGGTTCTCTTGTGAAATCCGGATTCATTTGCCAAGGCAGTTGCACCAGTATTGTCACAAAAGATTTTCATTGGACCCGATGCACTAGGTATGACACCTAGACTCCTTCATTTGCTGCTTCCGAAGTAGCTATGTATTCCGCTTCACACGTAGATCCCGCCACGACGCTCTGCTTGGAACTACACCAACTGACATCTCCACCATTTAATAAAAACACGTATCCAGTTTGTGACTTAGAGTCATCCGGATTAGTGTCAAAGCTTGGATCAACGTAACCGTTTACGACGAGCTCTTTGTCACCTCCATATACAAGAAACATATCCTTAGTCCTTTTCAGGTATTTCAGGATATTCTTGACCGCTGTCCAGTGATCCACTCCTGGATTACTTTGGTACCTCCCTGCTAAACTGATAGCAAGACACACATCAGGTCTGGTACACAGCATTGCATACATGATAGAGCCTATGGCTGAAGCATAGGGAACACCTTTCATTTTCTCTCTATCTTTTGCAGTGGTCGGGCATTGAGTCTGACTCAACTTCACACCTTGTAATACAGGCAAGAACCCTTTTTTTGCCTGGTCCATTTTGAACTTCTTCAAAACATTATCAAGGTATGTGCTTTGTGAAAGTCCAATTAAGCGTCTTGATCTATCTCTATAGATCTTGATGCCTAATATATAAGCAGCTTCACCGAGGTCTTTCATTGAAAAATTCTTATTCAAGTATCCTTTTATGCTATTCAGAAATTCAGTGTCATTTCCGATCAACAATATGTCATCTACATATAATATCAGAAATGCCACGGAGCTCCCATTCACTTTCTTGTAAATACAAGCTTCTCCAAAAGTCTGTATAAAACCATATGCTTTGATCACACTATCAAAGCGTATATTCCAACTCCGAGAGGCATGCACCAGTCCATAAATGGATCGCTGGAGCTTGCACGCTTTGTTAGCACCGTTTGGATCGACAAAACCTTCTGGTTGCATCATATACAACTCTTCTTTAAGATATCCATTAAGGAATGCAGCTTTGACATCCATTTGGCAAATTTCATAATCATAAAATGCAGCAATTGCTAACATGATTCGGACGGACTTAAGCATCGCTACGGGTGAGAAGGTCTCATCGTAGTCAACTCCTTGAACTTGTCGAAAACCTTTTGCAACAAGTAGAGCTTTGTAGATGCTACCTCTTGAGCTTGCGTTGGATTTCCCCGAAGAGGAAAGGATGATGCAGCAGAGTAGCGTAAGTATTTCCCTCAGTCTTTGAGAACCAAGGTATCAATCCAGTAGGAGGCCACGCTCAAGTCCCTCGTACCTGCACAAAACGATAGCTACTCGCAACCAACGCGATTAGGGGTTGTCAATCCCTTCACGGTCACTTACTAGAGTGAGATCTGATAGATATAATATTTTTGGTATAGAGATGCAAAGTGAAAAGTAAAAGGCAAAGTAAAAAAGCAAAGCAAGATTAAAGTGATGGAGATTGATATGATGAGAATAGACCCAGGGGCCATAGGTTTCACTAGTGGCTTCTCTCAAGAGCATAAGTATTCTACGGTGGGTGAACAAATTACTGTTGAGCAATTGACAGAATTGAGCATAGTTATGAGAATATCTAGGCATGATCATGTATATAGGCATCGCGTCCGTGACAAGTAGACCGAAACGATTATGCATCTACTACTATTACTCCACTCATCGACCGCTATCCAGCATGCATCTAGAGTATTAAGTTAAAAACAGAGTAACGCTTTAAGCAAGATGACATGATGTAGAGAGATAAATTCATGCAATATGAAATAAACCCCATCTTGTTATCCTTGATGGCAACGATGCAATACGTGCCTTGCTGCCCCTTCTGTCACTGGGAAAGGACACCGCAAGATCGAACCCAAAGCTAAGAACTTCTCCCATGGCAAGAAAAACCAATCTAGTAGGCCAAACCAAACTGATAATTCGAAGAGACTTGCAAAGATAACTAATCATACATAAAAGAATTCAGAGAAGATTCAAATATTATTCATAGATAGACTTGATCATAAACCCACAATTCATCGGTCTCAACAAACACACCGCAAAAAGAAGATTATATTGAATAGATCTCCACGAGAGAGGGGGAGAACTTTGTATTGAGATCCAAAAAGAGAGAAGAAGCCATCTAGCTACTAACTATGGACCCGAAGGTCTGAGGTAAACTACTCACACTTCATCGGAGGGGCTATGATGATGTAGAAGCCCTTTGTGATGACGGCCCTCTCCGGCGGAGCTCCGGAACAGGCCCCAAGATAGGATCTCGTGGATACAGAAAGTTGCGGCAGTGGAATTAGGTTTTTGGCTCCTGTTCTGATCGTTTGGGGGTACGTAGGTATATATAGGAGGAAGGAGTACGTCGGTGGAGCACCGAGGAGCCCACGAGGCAGGGGGGCGCACCCTAGGGGGGTGGGCGCGCCCCCACCCTCGTGACCGCCTCTTTGACTCCTTGGAGTAGGGTCCAAGTCTCCTGGATCACTTTCGGTGAGAAAATCACGTTCCCAAAGGTTTTATTCCGTTTGGACTCCGTTTGATATTCTGTTTCTCCGAAATACTGAAATAGGCAAAAAACAGCAATTCTGGGCTGGGCCTCCGGTTAATAGGTTAGTCCAAAAATAATATAAAAGTGGAAAATAAAGCCCAATATAGTCCAAAATAGTAGATAATATAGCATGGAGCAATCAAAAATTATAGATACGTTGAAGACGTATCAGGCACCCCCAAGCTTAATTCCTGCTCGTCCTCGAGTAGGTAAATGATAAAAAGAGAATTTTTGATCCGGAGTGCTACTTGGCATAATTTCAATGCAAATCTTCTTAATTGTGGTATGAATATTCAGATTAGGAAGATTCAAGACAAAAGTTCATATTGACATAGAGAATAATAATACTTCAAGCAAACCAACAAAGCAATTATGTTTTCTTAAAGTAACATGGCCAAAGAAAGTTCATCCCTACAAAAATCATATAGTTTAGTCATGCTCCATTTTCGTCACACAAGAATGCTCTCATCATGCACAACCCCGATGACAAGCCAAGCAATTGTTTCATACCTTAATAATTTCAAACTCATAAACTTTCACGCAATACATGAGCGTGAGCCATGGATATAATACTATGGGTGGAATATAATATAATGATGGGGGTTATGTGGAGAAGACAAAAAGGAGAGTGTCTCACATCAACGAGGCTAATCAATGGGCTATGGAGATGCCCATCGATTGATGTTAATGCAAGGAGTAGGGATTGCCATGCAACGGATGCACTAGAGCTATAAATGTATGAAAGCTCAACAAAAGAAACTAAGTGGGTGTGCATCCAACTTGCTTGCTCACGAAGACCTAGGGCACTTGAGGAGGCCAATTGTTGGAATATACAAGCCAAGTTCTATAATGAAAATTCCCACTAGTATATGAAAGTGATAACTCAAGAGACTCTCTATATGAAGAACATGGTGCTACTTTGAAGCACAAGCATGGAAAAAAAGGAATAGTAGCATTGCCCCTTTTTTTGGGCCTTCTTTTTTTGGCCTTTTTTGGGACAATGCTCTATTGAATGATGATCATCACACTTCTATTTATTTACAACTCAATGATTACAACTCGATACTAGAACAAAGTATGACTCTATATGGATGCCTCCGGCGGTGTACCGGGATATGCAATGAATCAAGAGTGACAAGTACGAAAAAATTATGAATGGTGGCTTTGCCACAAATACTATGTCAACTACATGATCATGCTAAGCAATATGACAATGATGAATGTGTCATGATAAACTGGATGGTGGAAAGTTGCATGGCAATATATCTCGGAATGGCTATGGAAATGCCATAATAGGTAGGTATGGTGGCTGTTTTGAGGAAGATATAAGGAGGTTTATGTGTGAAAGAGCGTATCATATCACGGGGTTTGGATGCACCAGCGAATTTTGCACCAACTCTCGATGTGAGAAAGGGCAATGCACGTCACCGAAGAGGCTAGCAATGATGGAAGGGTGAGAGTGCGTATAATCCATGGACTCAACATTAGTCATAAAGAACTCATATACTTATTGCAAAAATCTACAAGCCATCAAAAACCAAAGTATTACGTGCATGCTCCTAGGGGGATAGATTGGTAGGAAAAGACCATCGCTTGTCCCCGACCGCCACTCATAAGGAGGACAATCAAATAACACCTCATGTTTCAAATTTGTTGCATAGCGTTTACCGTACGTGCATGCTACAGGACTTGCAAACTTTAACTCAGGCACTTCTCAAATTCACAATTACTCTACTAGCATGACTTTGATATTACTACCTCCATATCTCAAAACAATTATCAAGCATCCAACTTTTCTTAGTATTCAACACACTCAAAAGAAAGTTTCACAAATCTTGAATACCAAGCATGTTATTATTAAGCAAATTACCATGCTATTAAGACTCTCAAAATAATTTAAGTGAAGCATGAGAGATCAATAGTTTCTTTAAAACAAATCCACCACCGTGCTCTAAAAAATCTAAGTGAAGCACATAGAGCAAAATTATAGCGCTCAAAAGATATAAGTGAAGCACATAGAGTATTCTATCAAATTCTAATTCATGTATGGCTCTCTCAAAAGGTGTGTACAGCAAGGATGATTGTGGCACACTAACAACCAAAGACACAAATAATACAAGACGCTCCAAGCAAAACACATATCATGTTGGTGAATAAAAATATAGCTCCAAGTAAATTACCGATGGAAGTGGACGAAAGAGGGGATGCCTTCCGGCGCATCCCCAAGCTTTGACTTTTTGGTGTCCTTGGATTATCTTGGGGGTGCCATGGGCATACCCAAGCTTAGGCTCTTACCACTCCTTGTTCCATAATCCATCACAAGAATTCACCCAAAACTTGAAAACTTCACAACACAAAACTTAAAGTAG
Organism: Triticum dicoccoides; assembly: GCF_002162155.2. Taxonomy (NCBI): domain Eukaryota; kingdom Viridiplantae; phylum Streptophyta; class Magnoliopsida; order Poales; family Poaceae; genus Triticum; species Triticum dicoccoides. The sequence goes on from NC_041390.1 coordinate 147,933,037, forward strand.
AAAACTCGTGAGCTCCGTTAGCGAAAGAAAACAAAAAACCACTTCAAGGTACTGTAATGAACTCATTATTTATTTATATTGGTGTTAAACCTACTGTATTACAACTTCTCTATGGATTATAAACTATTTTACTAGCCATAGATTCATCAAAATAAGCAAACAACACACGAAAAACAGAATCTGCCAAAAACAGAACAGTCTGTAGTAATCTGTAGCTAGAGCAATATCTGGAACCCCAAAAATTCTAAAATAAACTTCTGGACGTGAGGAATTTATCTATTAATCATCTGCAAAAAGAATTAACTAAATAGCACTCTCCAAATAAAAATGACAGCAGTTCTCGTGAGCGCTAAAGTTTCTGTTTTTTACAGCAAGTTCAACAAGACTTTCTCCAAGTCTCCCCAACGGTTCTACTTGGCACAAACACCAATTAAACAAAAAAAAACACAATCAAAACAGAGGCTAAATAAATTATTTATTAAATAACAGAGAGGATAAATATTGGGTTGACTCCCAAGAAGCGCTTTTCTTTAAAGCCTTATAGCTAGGCATAATATTTCAATGATGCTCTCATGAAAGACAAGAATTGAAGCACAAAGAGGGCATCATAAAACATGTGACAAACACATCTAAGTCTAACATACTTCCTATGCATAGGTATCTTATAGGCAAACAAATCAAGGCAAGCAAAAACTAGCATATGCAAGGAAGCGGAAAGAAACAATAGCAATCTCAACATAACGAGAGGTAATTTAGTAACATGAAAATTTCTACCACCATATTTTCCTCTCTCATAATAATTGCATGTGGGATCATAAGCAAATTCAACAAAATAGCTATCACACAAAATATTTTCAATACGATCCATATGCATGCAAAGTTGACACTCTTCCAAAATAGTGGGATCTAAAGTTGACACTCTTCCGAACCCACTTTCAATAATATTGGAAACACTATTATCAATATCATATTCATCATGGGGTTTAAATAAATTTTAAAGATCATAAGAAGAATCACCCCAATCATGATCATTGCAACAAGTAGGGGACATAGCAAAACTAGCATCCCCAAGCTTGGGGTTTTGCATATTATTAGCACAATTGACATCAAGAGAGTTTATAGTAAAATCATTGCAATCATGCTTTTTATTCAAAGATCTATCGTGAATCACTCCATAAGGTATTTCATCACAATTTTCAGATTCACAAATTTCAAGCAAAACTTCATAAATATAATCTAGTGCACAAAACTCACTAGCAATTGGTTCATCATAATTGGATCTCTTAAAAAGATTAGCAAGTGGATGAGGATCCATAGATCTTAGGTTCTCTGTTTAGTAATAAATAAACAACTATTCTAACCATACGAGCAAACAAGAAACGGGCAAAAAGAGGCAAATAGAGAAAGAGAGGGAGGATAGAGAGATAGGGCGAATAAAACGGCAAGTGTGAAGTGGGGGAGAGGAAAACGAGAGGAAAATGGCAAATAATGTAATGCGGGAGATAGGGATTGTGATGGGTACTTGGTATTTTGACTTTTGCGTAGACCTCCCCGGCAACGGCGCCAGAAATGGCTCGTTGTCGCGAGTCAAATCTTGACTTGCGCGAACCTCCCCGGCAACGGCGCCAGAAATTCTTCTTGCTACCTCTTGAGCTTGCGTTGGATTTCCCCGAAGAGGAAAGGATGATGCAGCAGAGTAGCGTAAGTATTTCCCTCAGTTTTTGAGAACCAAGGTATCAATCCAGTAGGAGGCCACGCTCAAGTCCCTCGTACCTGCACAAAACGATAGCTAGTCGCAACCAACGCGATTAGGGGTTGTCAATCCCTTCACGGTCACTTACGAGAGTGAGATCTGATAGATATACTATTTTTGGTATTTTTGGTATAAAGATGCAAAGTGAAAAGTAAAAGGCAAATTAAAAAAGCAAAGCAAGATTAAAGTGATGGAGATTGATATGATGAGAATAGACCCGGGGGCCATAGGTTTTACTAGTGGCTTATCTTAAGAGCATAAGTATTCTACGATGGGTGAACAAATTACTGTTGAGCAATTGACAGAATTGAGCATAGTTATGAGAATATCTAGGCATGATCATATATATAGGCATCACGTCCGTGACAAGTAGACCGAAACGATTCTGCATCTACTACTATTACTCCACTCATCGACCACTATCCAGCATGCATCTAGAGTATTAAGTTAAAAACAGAGTAACGCTTTAAGCAAGATGACATGATGTAGAGATAAATTCATGCAATATGAAATAAACCCCATCTTGTTATCCTCGATGGCAACGATGCAATACGTGCCTTGCTGCCCCTTCTGTCACTGGGAAAGGACACCGCAAGATCGAACCCAAAGCTAAGCACTTCTCCCATGGCAAGAAAAACCAATCTAGTAGGCCAAACCAAACTGATAATTCGAAGAGACTATCAAAGATAACTAATCATACATAAAAGAATTCAGAGAAGATTCAAATATTATTCATAGATAGACTTGATCATAAACCCACAATTCATCGGTCTCAACAAACACACCACAAAAAGAAGATTACATTGAATAGATCTCCACGAGAGAGGGGGAGAACTTTGTATTGAGATCCAAAAAGAGAGAAGAATCCATCTAGCTACTAACTATGGACCCGAAGGTCTGAGGTAAACTACTCACACTTCATCGGAGGGGCTATGATGATGTAGAAGCCCTTTGTGATGACGGCCCTCTCCGGCGGAGCTCCGGAACATGCCCCAAGATGGGATCTCATGGATACAGAAAAGTTGTGGCGATGGAATTAGGTTTTTGGCTCCTGTTCTGATCGTTTGGGGGTACGTAGGTATATATAGGAGGAAGGAGTACGTCGGTGGAGCACCGAGGGGCCCACGAGGTAGGGGGGCGCGCCCTAGGAGGGTGGGCGCGCCCCCCACCCTCGTGACCGCCTCTTTGACTCCTTGGAGTAGGGTCCAAGTCTCCTGGATCACGTTCGGTGAGAAAATCACATTCCCGAAGGTTTTATTCCGTTTGGACTCCGTTTGATATTCTGTTTCTCCGAAATACTAAAATAGGCAAAAAAACAGCAATTCTGGGCTGGGCCTCCAGTTAATAGGTTAGTCCCAAAAATAATATAAAAGTGGAAAATAAAGCCCAATATAGTCCAAAACAGTAGATAATATAGCATGGAGCAATCAAAAATTATAGATACGTTGGAGACGTATCAGTAGACAGTAATATTACCGTCAGCGTCAGTCTTCATCTTGAAGATCCATTTATTCTCTATGGCCTGCCGATCATCGGGCAAGTCAACCAAAGTCCATACTTTGTTCTCATACATGGACCCCATCTCATATTTCATGGCCCTCATGCCATTTTGCGGAATCTGGGATCATCATCGCTTCCTCATAGTTCATAGGTTCTTCATGGTCAAGTAACATGACTTCCAGAATAGGATTACCGTACCACTCTGGTGCGGATCTTACTCTGGTTGATCAAGGAGGTTCGGTAGTAACTTGATTAGAAGTTTCATGGTCATCATCATTAGCTTCCTCACTTACTGGTGTAGGAATCACTGGAACTGATTTCAGTGATGAACTAGTTTCCAATAAGGGATAAGGTACAATTACCTCGTCAAGTTCTACTTTCCTCCCACTCACATATTTCGAGAGAAACTCCTTCTCTAGAAAGGATCCATTCTTAGCAACGAATATCTTGCCTTCGGATCTGTGATAGAAGGTGTACCCAACAGTCTCCTTTGGGTATCCTATGAAGACACATTTCTCCGATTTGGGTTCGAGCTTATCAGGTTGAAGCTTTTTCACATAAGCATCGCAACCCCAAACTTTAAGAAATGACAACTTGGGTTTCTTGCCAAACCACAGTTCATAAGGTGTCGTCTCAACGGATTTAGATGGTGCCCTATTTAATGTGAATGCAGCCGTCTCTAAAGCATAACCCCAAAATGATAGTGGTAAACAAGTAAGAGACATCATAGATCGCACCATATCTATTAAAGTACGATTATGACATTCGGACACACCATTACGCTGTGGTGTTCCGGGTGGCGTGAGTTGTGAAACTATTCCGCATTGTTTCAAATGAAGACCAAACTCGTAACTCAAATATTCTCCTCCACGACCAGATCATAGAAACTTTATTTTCTTGTTACGATGATTTTCCACTTCACTCTGAAATTCTTTGAACTTTTCAAATGTTTCAGACTTATGTTTCATTAATTAGATATACCCATATCTACTCAAATCATCTGTGAAGGTGAGAAAATAACGGCATCCGCCGCGAGCTTCAATGTTCGTTGGACCACATACATCATGTAGCGACCCGACCCGAATGGATCAAGTCTCTGTGCTTAGGTGTCATCCCTGGATCGGTATGCTGACACACACAGTACTCGAAGGATTTATAACAGAGGTCAATCACATGTATAAAGTAACGTAAATACTATTACCTCAATCCAAAATAGCGGAAGCAACAAGGTTGCGGGTTCCCATCAACACCAACGGCAAAGTTGAGTGTAGAAATCGTAACCCTAACGTATCACTTACTCGTCGTAAGATAATCCTGCAACATGAGACGTTGCAGCCCGAAACGGGTCAGTACATTGAATGTACTGGCAAATTCACACCATAGAGAAAAATGATGAACAATGGCTATCACTATATGCATATATGGCTGGTGGAAAAGCTCTATGGTTATTAGGTTTTTGCGAAAAGCCAATTTTTCCCTACTGCAAAGGAATAAATTTATTTAACTATCATGGTGGTTGTGAAACATTGAGAATGGTTGACAGCATTCTCAATCCCAATTAAAAATAATTAAAACCCAACAACATTAATTAGAAGTAACATGTTGAGATTCACATGATATTCAAGTACTAGATAATCAAGTTGTCCATAACCGGGGACACGGCTAATCATGATTAGTTTGTACGCTCTGCAGAGGTTTGCGCACTTTTCCCCACAAGACTCGATCGCCTCCGTTTGGTTTCTCGCACTACATGGTGTTTGAGAAGACGGATGACCGAGACACAGTCTTTCAGAAGCAGTAGCACCTTACATGTGGGTAGACCGGTACACCTACTTCCCCTACATCTTCTAGTCTACCCGTAAGAGTTCGCACGACTTAGTCAACTATGCCAGAGCCCATAATGGCTTGTGGCTGCACACGTAAGTTTCTAGTTTGAAAGATCTTATGATCCCTTTGAGCCTGGGTGGCGGTCCGAAAAAAAACAGGCAAGTCCTGATAGACATCAGGTGCCTCAATCCACCCAGATGTGTGTTTAAGTTGCCACCTTAGATAAACCATTAAAATTATCAACTCACATCTGTCATGGTTATCACTCACCCAATCCACGTCTACTAGCATAGCATGGCATAATAAGCAAACGTAGAAGTAACTCCCAAGGGTTTCATAATAATACAGGTAATAGGTACTACCTCATCTACTTCCCATCCCACAATTTAATTAGATCCTAATCATGCAATGTGTGAGGATTGATCTAATGCAATAAAACTGGGTTGTAGAAAAGGTATGATCAAAGTGTGAACTTGCCTGCAATGTAGATGAAGATGATTCGCACTTAAAACTCTTGATAGATCTACTCGTCACACTCCGGTCAATCTATCGTAAGCAAACAATAGTAACCACACAATAAGTACTCATCTAATGCACAAGTAAAACTCGAATGAGAGGACGAACCAGAAGTTCAACTTAAGAACTCCGGTTGCAAAGAAAGAACAAACCGAGCAAACGACGGAAAACAAACGGCGGAAGAAAACAACTCGGTTCTAGCAAGTTGAAACTAGGTCAAATTTTACCATAGCAAAAACTTGTTCAAGTTGATTAGACGGAACGGCAGTTTCGAGACAAAACTCCAGGCGCTTGAATCACCTGATTCTGATAAACGGGCGAGAAGAAAAACTAGAACGAAGATCGGATCTGAGATCACGATCGCGGAATAAATCCAACGAAAAGAAAAAGATGAACGGTTAAACGAACGGGCGTCGTTAACCGGGGAATAATCGGTGATCATGTTCGTTGAGACGAACGGTCCGAAAGAAGAACGAAAACCGATCTAGGGTTTTCGGAAAAGAAACCGAAACGAAAAACCGGAAGAAAACTGGAACGGTTTAGAAAAGAACCGGAATGAAAATGAATCGGAAGAGAAGAAAAGAATCGGAACGGTTTATAAGAAAAACCGAACTGAGGGGATAGGAGAGACGCGGCGCGGCTACCTCGGCGAGGTTCCGACGAGGGACTCCGGCGAACGGCGGCGTTGGGCGACGGCGGCGATGCACAAGGGCGGCGGCGTGGGTGAGGGGCGGCGCGGCTAAGGCGGCGGCGGCGCGGCTAAGGCGGCGGCGGCGGTGGTGAGGGG
>NC_041390.1:147940032-147946790 GCF_002162155.2 Triticum dicoccoides
TTCTTGGGGTAGGGGACAAGAAATAGACTAGGAATAGGAAAACGAAACAAAGGAAAGAGGCAGGGGCGCCGGCCTAGAGTCCAAGCCGGACTCGGCCTAGAGGCGGCGGCGGCTGGCGCTGCCTGCGCCTGGCGCACGCGCGCAGGGAGGCTGGGGAGGCGGCCGGCTGGCTGGGCCTTTGGCCCGGCTGGCCTGGCTCTCTTTTTTTTAACTGGTTCAGCGCGCAGAAAAAAACAAAAAGAGAACTAAACGAACTCCAAAAATTCTAAAGTAAATTTTCTCCGACTCCTAAAAATGAGTCGAACAAAATGAACTTTTCTACGGACCTAAAATGCAATTTTCGAAAACGCGCATTTTTCCCTATCCAAAGAAAATGCAAATAAACTCCGGCAAACAAAATTTGATCTATTTATTAAATCTTCATTTTTACTCAATTTTGGGAAAGTCATATTATTCCCTCTCTTATATTTTTGATATCGGAAAAATAATTGAAGATGAAATAAATAAATCAAATGATCCTCTTTTCAATTCGAGAAAACTCTCAAATATGAAAATAACGAAATCTCCAACTCTCTCCGAAGGTCCTTGAGTTGCGTGAAATTCTAGGATCGACCAAAATGCAAGAAAATACGATATGCATGATGATCTAATGTATAACATTCCAAATTGAAAATTTGGGATGTTACAAACCTACCACCCTTAAAAGGAATCTCGTCCTCGAGATTCGGAGAGGCTAGCAAGAAAAGGTTAGGGTTTGGGGGTCTTCTCAAAATCCATCGATCATCACACGATGTCTGGGGTGCTACCACCCTTGGAATCATTGTTACGGTTTCATCAAAACTCATATACTCCATCCTTATTCTTGACAGTGCCGTCTTCTCAGATCGTAAGGATAATTCCTTTTCTAGGCTCTTCAGGTAGTGGCATAACCTTTTACTCAATTCTTCTGTCATTTCCTCTTAGTAAGGTTATTCCGAGATTGGGTCTTCTTAGCTGACGGGTCTAGCGCCAAAACTAAACAACTATCGATATCTCATGGTGGTCAACAATTTATGGTTTCTCCTGCAGGAAATGGGTCTTGGTTGATCCTCACCGTATAACCTACGGTTGGCACAACTGCCGTGTACAAGGGAAAAAATACTTATACCATTATAAGGTTTAAACAAGGTTTAATATCGCCGTCTCTCTACTATAGGTAAGTCACTCAGATTTACCATCCCATATAGCAAGGCAAATAATAAGAGTAAGTCGGTATGGTGATCAATCCATCCCGCACCCAAATCATTTCCTTGTATACGGTTTAGCGAATCTCGCATTGAAACACTCGGTCATCCTCACAAGCATTACAGAATTTCTCTCATCGACGAATCAAGTTCGGATATATCCATAGATTCTGCAAGCCAGACAAACATCTATTGTTCCTTCACAACTCTCAGGTTTTGCGTTACTCCTATAAAATCGTCTATCGACAGAGGTATATCCTCTTCCAGGGTCCTTCCTTCAGCAAGTATGTGCTTGCTTCTTGGCAGGTTCTGGAGCATGTGGGTTATAGCCCATCTCCTCACTTGTAATCCTTGAACTCATCTTCGGGCAACTGATCATTAGTCCAACTTCCAACTTCCTAGTATTCTTAAATCCATCCAATTGTATTGTCTTCCTTCCTTCTATTGGCACCAAACTAAAACGTGATTACTCAATCTCATCATGGAATTTCCATTGATCCATATTTCCAACATCATACCTCCTTTATATCCAATAGTACTTCATCTCTTCATCCTCGTGGGGTATCCCTCATACCGAGATAAAAACTTATACTTATGAAGTCCATATTCCACTTCGTGGAACATCATTATCCTTTCCAGGGTCAAGCGTCCTTACATGGGAATATTGGCCATCTCTGCATGGCACTTCTTCAACTGGGAAACATGAAACACATCTTGAACTCCTGACAATCCTTCGGGTAACTCCAACTTGTATGCCACTTCTCCCATACGCTCCAAAACTCGGTATGGTCCTACAAATCTCGGGGCAAATTTTCCCTTAACTCCAATCCATTTAACTCCTCGCACAGGGGACACGCGAAGACATGCTCTGTCTCCAATTTCATAGACTACCTCCTTGAGTTTTGAGTCTACATAACTCTTCTGCATGGACTGAGCTACCTTCAGTCTATCTCGAATCAACTTAATAATTTTTTCTGACTCCTTGATCACATTTGGTCCAACGGACGGTCTCCAACTTCATCCTACTTACTCTTAGGGTATCACACATATCGAGACAAAACTCGTATTCATTTTGTCCGAAATCCACTCAGTGGAGTATGCTTATCTTTTCCAGGGGTCAACGGTTCTTACAGGGTACTACCACCCTTAAAATGCTCCAATATTTTATAGACCATATTTCTCATATCCTCAAAAAATGGTCAACATCTTTCCTCATAGAGTAACTCATAAAATCCAAATCAGTACCAACACTGCTAACTTTATTGATTCTCAAATTATTACAATCTCCTGTTTTTCCATTACATGCCTCAACTCAACACCTCAATATAAAGGAAAATGTTCTCACTACTACGACTATATTTCTTCTGTTACAAACTCAACTACTTATCACAAGTCTCCTTCTCCTTCGGACAATCTCTGGCAAAGTGCCCTACTTTATTACAACTAAAACATATTACTTCTGACAAGTATCGAGGTTTCCTTTTTGGGCAACTGCTGAGGTAGTGCCCTGACTCCTTACACCTGTAACAGGTGATATGACTCAGGTTCCTCCTGGGCTCCAATCGGTTTCTCTTCCTGGTCTTTTCCATTCCAATCAGGGCTTCTATTTCCTGTGGGTCATACTCTACTTCCTCATCCGGGAATTCTACTAGATCCCCATTCATACAATTCTGGGAGATGTGTCCTTCTTCTCCACATGAATAGCAAGACTTGGTGTAGGGTTTAATTGGTTCTTCTTTGGGTGTGTCCTCCACCTCTTTCTTCATCACAAGTTCTTCTAAACTTTCCATAAGAGCTCCTTTCATTGCTTCTTCCTTCTGCTGGATGGTTCTTTGTACCAAGGGGTAAATGTGACACTGAGCAGGGTAATGGGTAGTCCCTTCACACAAGCAACAAGTAATCTTCCTGGTTGGGCATTCTTCAACTGGGTGACTTCCTTCACAGTTAATGCATTCATCCTTGTCTGCTTTATGGGTGTAGCCTATTTCTCCACAAATCTTGCATGCACAAGGTTTCCTTATATCCTTTCCATAAGACTTCAACTTCTGGGACACAAGGTGATATCTTTGTAGAGTCAACTTTAATTCTCTCCAAGTGGTTACTCCTTGCCATCCATTCATGGTTTGGTACATCCTCCACCAAGTAGCAGCACCTCTTTCAAAGCATTGAAGAGCATGCTGGGCCATATCCTTTCCGACTATAGGGTTGTTCTCCATATGATCCTCCATGTTCCGAATCCATCGGTCTGTCTCCAATTGACTCATCGGTCCAGAAAATACAAGCTCATCTCCATTCATCATCTATTGGGTCCATGGGTTTGGGGTGAGATAAGAGAAATAGAGAGGGATGCACACAATGCAAACAACAGTTTTGAAAAGACAGATTTTATTGTGGTTGTCGAAAAACAACAAACAAATGACAGCTCACAATCATCGCATCTAACGTAGGTATATAACAGGGGTTTGGTCTTCTAAAGGTCAATAAATCTTCAACGTCTCCAAACTCTTCAAGCCTTGTTCATGCCTCCAATGGCTTCTTCCGATCATGCTTGTCTTCTCAAGTTCTTTTGCCAGATCAACTCGGTTGACGCGAAGTCTCTCGTGACATCCTTGAATATTCTGGAATTGCATTCAAAACTTCTAGGTTTCAACATCCTTGGCATGAGCCATGGTCATACTGTCCTTCAGTTCCTGACAAATCTCCGGTATCTCGAGGTTGTAGCTCCTCCATCTTGGCTACTTTCAGCTTTTGGTTCCTGAGTTCTTCACGAAATGCTTCCTTATCAAATACTGCTTCCTGCAGATCCATCTTAACTTCCTGATGTAACACTCCAGATCCTGGTGATACACCGGCTAAGGTTAAAACTTCATCTTACTAATAGGTGCTCCATCAGCCTTCTTCCATCAAATCCATTTTGATGACATGCATCCATAACTCAGCATGGTGACAATAGCATCAGCGCGAGATAACTTCTTGGATAGCTGTGTTTCTGCTCTTGTCATTACCATGAGCTATCATTCCATAGTTGATATCTCCTGCCTTAGGGTTTTCTTGATAAAACTTTGAGTTCTCATGCTCCTTGCTTCAGTCTTTCTCCGATACACCTTGATCTCGGGTATTGACAACTTCCATAGTCTGCCAAGTTCCATAAGGGTAGCCTTCCTAGGTCATACTCAATCTGGAAATTCTTTAGAGCCTTCAAATCCTACTTGTCTTCGGTCTTCAACCGTTGTAGTTTCCATTGTTCAGATGCACGGAAAATACTTCTTCATTTCGAAGTGGTCTTAGTTGTCCGATATCTTGTACTTCTTGGAGTGGTCTCATCAGTCGAATCTTCGAGTGGTCAAAAGGGGAAAGGGGTATGGTCTCACTAAAGAGAATTTTTGAATAAGCTCAGAAGAGAAGAGAGGTAAAAGATCTTTTTGAAGGGAAAAGTTGTAGAGAAAAATCTTTGCTATGGGCTTGCCAGTTTCTAGGGTCACGTCCTACAGTCAACATGTGCTCTGATACCATCTTGTAGCGACCCGACCCGAATGGATCAAGTCTCTGTGCTTAGGTGTCATCCCTGGATCGGTATGCTGACACACACAGTACTTGAAGGATTTATAACAAAGGTCAATCACATGTATAAAGTAACGTAAATACTATTACCTCAATCCAAAATAGCGGAAGCAACAAGGTTGCGGGTTCCCATCAACACCAACGGCAAAGTTGAGTGTAGAAATTGTAACCCTAACGTATCACTTACTCGTCGTAAGATAATCCTGCAACATGAGACGTTGCAGCCCGAAATGGGTCAGTACATTGAATGTACTGGCAAATTCACACCATAGAGAAAAATGATGAACAATGGCTATCACTATATGCATATATGGTTGGTGGAAAAGCTCTATGGTTATAAGGTTTTTGCGAAAAGCCAATTTTTCCCTACTGCAAAGGAATAAATTTATTTAACTATCATGGTGGTTGTGAAACATTGAGAATGGTTGACAGCATTCTCAATCCCAATTAAAAATAATTAAAACCCAACAACATTAATTAGAAGTAACATGTTGAGATTCACATGATATTCAAGTACTAGATACTCAAGTTGTCCATAACTGGGGACACGGCTAATCATGATTAGTTTGTACACTCTGCAGAGGTTTGCGCACTTTTCCCCACAAGACTCGATCGCCTCCGTTTGGTTTCTCGCACTACATGGTGTTTGAGAAGACGGATGACCAAGACACAGTCTTTCAGAAGCACTAGCACCTTACATGTGGGTAGACCGGTACACCTACTTCCCCTACATCTTCTAGTCTACCCGTAAGAGTTCGCACGACTTAGTCAACTATGCCAGAGCACATAATGGCTTGTGGCTGCACACGTAAGTTTCTAGTTTGAAAGATCTTATGATCCCTTTGAGCCTGGGTGGCGGTCCGAAAAAAATAGGCAAGTCCTGATAGACATCAGGTGCCTCAATCCACCCAGATGTGTGTTTAAGTTGCCACCTTAGATAAACCATTAAAATTATCAACTCACATCTGTCATGGTTATCACTCACCCAATCCACGTCTACTAGCATAGCATGGCATAATAAGCAAACATAGAAGTAACTCCCAAGGGTTTCATAATAATACAGGTAATAGGTACTACCTCATCTACTTCCCATCCCACAATTTAATTAGATCCTAATCATGCAATGTGTGAGGATTGATCTAATGCAATAAAACTGGGTTGTAGAAAAGGTATAATCAAAGTGTGAACTTGCCTGCAATGTAGATGAAGATGATTCGCACTTAAAACTCTTGATAGATCTACTCGTCACACTCCGGTCAATCTATCGTAAGCAAACAATAGTAACCACACAATAAGTACTCATCTAATGCACAAGTAAAACTCGAATGAGAGGATGAACCAGAAAGTTCAACTTAAGAACTCCGGTTGCAAAGAAAGAACGAACCGAACAAACGACGGAAAACAAACGGCGGAGAAAACAACTCGGTTCTAGCAAGTTGAAACTAGGTCAAATTTTACAATAGCAAAAACTTGTTCAAGTTGATTAGACGGAACGGCAGTTTCGAGACGAAACTCCAGGCACTTGAATCACCTGATTCCGATAAACGGGCGAGAAGAAAAACTAGAACGAAGATCGGATCTGAGATCGCGATCGCGGAATAAATCTGACGAAAAGAAAAATATGAACGGTTAAACGAACGGGCGTCGTTAACCGGGGAATAATCGGTGATCACGTTCGCTAAGATGAACGGTCCGAAAGAAGAACGAAAACCGATCTAGGGTTTTCGGAAAAGAAACCGAAACGAAAAACCGGAAGAAAACCGGAACGGTTTAGAAAAGAACCAGAAAGAAAACGAATCGGAAGAGAAGAAAAGAATCGGAACGGTTTATAAGAAAAACCGAACCAAGGGGATAGGAGAGACGCGGCGCGGCTACCTCGGCGAGGTTCCGGCGAGGGGCTCCGGCGAACGGCGGCGTTGGGCGACGGCGGTGATGCACAAGGGCGGCGGCGTGGGTGAGGGGCGGCGCGGCTAA
>NC_041390.1:147947227-147950916 GCF_002162155.2 Triticum dicoccoides
GGGGGGTTTCTTGGGGTAGGGGACAAGAAATAGACTAGGAATAGGAAAACGAAACAAAGGAAAGAGGCAAGGGGCGCCGACCTAGAGTCCAAGGCGGACTCGGCCTAGAGGCGGCGGTGGCTGGCGCTGCCTGCGCCTGGCGCACGCGCGCAGGGAGGCTGGGGAGGCGGCCGGCTGGCTGGGCCTTTGGCCCGGCTGGCCTGGCTCTCTCTTTTTTTAACTGGTTCAGCGCATAGAAAAAAAACAAAAAGAGAACTAAACGAACTCCAAAAATTCTAAAGTAAATTTTCTCCGACTCCTAAAAATGAGTCGAACAAAATGAACATTTCTACGGACCTAAAATGCAATTTTCGAAAACACGCATTTTTCCCTATCCAAAGAAAATGCAAATAAACTCCGGCAAACAAAATTTGATCTATTTATTAAATCTTCATTTTTCCTCAATTTTGGGAAAGTCATATTATTCCCTCTCTTATATTTCTGATATCGGAAAAATAGTTGAAGATGAAATAAATAAATCAAATGATCCTCTTTTCAATTCGAGAAAACTCTTAAATATGAAAATAACGAAATCTCCAACTCTCTCCGAAGGTCCTTGAGTTGCGTGAAATTTCTAGGATCGACCAAAATGCAAGAAAATACGATATGCATGATGATCTAATGTATAACATTCCAAATTGAAAATTTGGGATGTTACACATCAGTATGTATGATTTCCAATAACTCTGTTGCTCGCTCCATTGTTCCGGAGAACGGAGTTTTAGTCATCTTGCCCATGAGGCATGGTATGAAAGTACCAAGTGATTCATAATCAAGTGATTCCAGAAGTCCATCCGAATGGAGTTTCTTCATGCGCTTTACACCAATATGACCCAAACGGCAGTGCCACAAATAAGTTGCACTGTCATTATCAGCTCTGCATCTTTTGGCTTCAATACAATGAACATGTGTATCACTACTATCAAGATTGAGTAAAAATAGACTGCTCATCAAGGGTGCATGACCATAACAGATATTACTCATATAAATAGAACAACCATTATTCTCTAATTTATACGAATAACCATCTCGCATCAAGCAAGACCCAGATATAATGTTCATGCTCAACGCTGGCAACAAATAACAATTATTTAGGTCTAAAACCAATCCCGAAGGTAGATGTAGAGGTAGCGTGCCGACGGCGATCACATTGACTTTGGAACCATTTCCCACGCGCATCGTCACCTCGTCCTTAGCCAATCTTCGCTTAATCCGTAGCCCATGTTTCGAGTTGCAAATGTTAGCAACTGAACCAGTATCAAATACCCAGGCACTACTGCGAGCATTAGTAAGGTACACATCAATAACATGTACATATTTCTTTGAAGTTAATGGTCGATATTTCATTCTTAGACTGTTGGTTATCGAATCACCATTCTATCATTGACCTTACTACCTAAGCCCATATTTCGGGTGCACCTTTCAACCAATGTTTAATTGTGTATGTTTTCCTCGAGCATACCCCATTATATCATTTGATCTAACATTGTTATCTCCTTGTTCACATAATTGTGGAATCCATCTTTTGGGAATCTCAATGGATTGTCGCTGAGTTCATCAGCCACCTCCTCATCCTCTCCTTGGTTTAATGATGAACTGATGATTTGGAACTTGCTTCCATATATAGTTCATTTCTCGATGATCTTACAATGTCATCTCGTCAATATGTTTTGCACCTTTTTCTTCTCAAGCATCCTGAGTCTGAGGTATCTTGACACCAATCAGATCTGAATCTCGGTCAGATATGATGGTTTGAACATATTTCCAGAAGTTATAAACGTCGGTCCTTATATGACCCGGTAAGGTGATGTCACGCCTAACACACTTGGTCGGAGGACCTATTGGTATAGTTTACTTCTTGGCAAGGTTATCCATTCTTTCATGAGGAAATTGTAACACTTATTCAATAAGTTGTTCTTGATGGGTCCTTTGTGTATCCAAAGTCTAACCTTTGCTTGAAGACCATGTCAATGCTATCTCGAAGCATATCTGTGGTACTCTGATTTTCAATATGAACATTTGAAGCACAATGCTAAATGTTTCTTGATCAGTTATCCAAACAACATTGTATGGGTACACATCATGATTCTTCTTACCTCTTTTATCTGAATGGTCATGCCTTTGGTCTCTTGTCCTGGATATCATACTCTACTTGTCCTTGCGAAGGATATACCACTGCAATATGTGTTTAAACACATTTTCCTTTCCATTATTCGGTTTAAACTGATAATCATATTTTCCTTTCCATTGTTTGGTTTAACCTATCTTCTGATCTATATGATCTAAGCAATAATATTCTCCTGCTTATGTAAACACCTCAGTGTACAACTTTGTCAGTAAGACCTTGTTACTATTGTTGATAACATTGCGGTAACCACCGATGGACAAGAACTTTGCCTATTGGCCTGCCTCATTTCAACAAGCAGGAAAATGGTTCTCTTCGTCCCTCGCCCTTGGTACCAATGTTCTTGTTGATATAACTGACATGCTATCCTCTGACATGCCTTGCTTACATGATCGTGCAAGACGTCATCACCCTTCCTACTTTTAACCCACATAGTGGGCCCATAACCCACAGTTCCACATGATCGAAACCTGACTATCTTGTACACCCCCTTGTTCCCAAAGCTATTCCTCGCACATGGCCTCGTATGTAATTCACGAACCACCTTCCGAGAGATCATCAATTCTGGTATCAGACTCAATACTTATTCACATTGCTTTGGACTCCTTTCACACTCTGTTTCAGGCATCAAATGCTTGCCTACCCACTCGAAACTTCCCATGATACCTCCTTACTTTGCTCTCGATAATTTCTTATGTTTCAATTCGAGAGTTACTTTCTGCCACCTTCCCCGATGTTATCGACCAGATACTCAACCTTGCAAAGGCCCGTTCTCTCGGACTACCAACCCTTTATTCTTTCGTAAGTACGATGGAGTTCCTGAAGAAAGGATACCAACTTCATCTTGATGACCTTAAGCAGGGAGATGAAGACATCAACGAGAATGGACAACCTCTTTGAGAAGAGCAGGCAAGACCAAGAACACTCGCTAGAATTTCATAACCAGAACCTTCCCCCTTACTCCCCTCCTAAATATCGAGACAAGATTTCTTATAGTGGAGGAGAATTGTCATGCCCGGATAATTAAGCTACAGTAATTCCATGCTAATGATGCCACGTCACCTCAGTTACTGTTGTTAATCTCGGGATGGTTCAAAAATGATTCAAATTTAAAATAAAGACAAACATCAAAAGTTTTCAAACATTAAAACTAAAATGTTCAAACTGGGAGTCTGGGACAAATAAATCCTAAGTAATAATGGTGGAGAAACCACACTTGTATAAAGTGTGTAAATACTCACAAATGAATAAAATAGTAGAAAAAACAATTAGTTAAATGATTGTAAAATAATAAACAATCACAAACTATTTTATATTAGTTGCCAAGTTCATTGAGGTAGTGGCATAAGTATTAATAATATTTTAGGTACAACTTGGGTATTTCATAAAAACAAAAATTTAATAAAACAGAAAATAAGAAATAAAAGAAAATAGAAAACAAAACAAAAACAAACAAAAAAACAGAAACCCCCCCTCCCCTGGGCCGTTCGGCCCAACTGGGCCACCAGACCGGCCCACCCCGCCT
>NC_041390.1:147951119-147962466 GCF_002162155.2 Triticum dicoccoides
CCCACTCCCCCCTGCGCGATCTGGATCGGGAGCGCTGAGGGAGTCCTGGACTAAGGGGTCCTCGGCCGTCCAGCCTGTTAACTATGGGCCAGACTGATGGGCTGTGAAGATACAAAGATCGAAGACTGCACCCGTGTCCGGATGGGACTCTCCTTGGCGTGGAGGGCAAGCTTGGCGACCAAACATGTAGATTCCTTTCTTTGTAACCGATCTTGTGTAACCCTAGATCCTCCCGGTGTCTATATAAACCAGAGGACTTAGTTCGGAGAGGAGAGATTCATTACCATAGCCATACAAGCTAGGTCTCTAGGGTTTAGCCATTACGATCTCATGGTAGATTAACTCTTCTAATACTCATATTCATCAATATCAATCAAGCAGGATGTAGGCTATTACCTCCATAGAGAGGGCCCGAACCTGGGTAAACATCATGTCCCCTGTCTCCTGTTACCATCAACCTCAAACGCACAGTTCGAGACCCCCTACCAGAGATCCGCCTGTTTTGACACCGACATTGGTGCTTTCATTGAGAGTTCCACTGTGTCGTCGTCAAGAGGTTCGATGGCTCCTTCAGTCATCTACAACGATGTTGTCCAGGGGGAGTCTTCCTCCCTGGACAGATCTTCGTGTTCGGCGGCTTCGCACTGCGGGCCAACTCACTTGGCCATATGGAGCAGATCGAAGCTACGCCCCTGGCCATCAGGTCAAATTTGGGAGCTTGAACCACATCATGGACATCCGTGGATATTTGGTCTTCACCGGATTTGAGACCGCGGCGACCGCTCTTGGTCACCTTGATGAACATGACCTAAATTTGTCGTCGGACCGCGTTCAGGAGATAGCTCCTGCAACTGCTCTGGCCTTAGATCCGGAGCATACTGCACCATACAAGGATCGGAGGCTCAACCCCACCACGGAGGCCACAGATTCCCTGGCATTGGAGCCGCACATGGACTTAACCTCACACGATATCTGTGTCACCGGAACTCCGCACTCGTCTCCGTCCATAAGTTCCGAACCATGTGAGCCCGCGGATGCCGAACTTGATCGTCTATCAATCTTCGAGTTCAGCGCTGCAGACATCTTCCAGCACTCGCCCTTGGGCGATGTGCTAAATTCATTAAAGAACCTGTCCTTGGTGGGGTACCCATAGTCGAACTATGTCCGGTTCAAACTAGGGCCTGACGGCGGAAATTTTCGCTCCCCACCCGCCACCCACTTTATAGCCACTGTCGAGGATTTAACCGACATGCTTGATTATGGCTCCGACGACATCGATGGTATGGACGACGATGCCGGATAAGAAGAGGCCCAGAACCCGCCGTTCACCGGATGTTGGAAGGCCACTTCCTCGTATGATGTATACATGGTGGATGCACCAAAGGAGAACATCGGCGATGACAAGGAAGACCCAGTAGAGGATAAACCTTCCGAAATACAATCAAAGCACAGACGTCAGCGGCGCCGCTCTAAGTCACGCCGTAGTAGAGACAGCAACACCGGCACAGGAGAAGATAATACTCCGGAAGGTGCCGAAGACAACGAAGACCCCGTTGACGCAGTTACTGAGTAGGATGAACAGGAAGATGGGCAGGTTAGCCCTGGAAAACAGGCCACGCACAAAGACTCAGAGGACGACAATTATCTTCTGCTCTCCGAGGACGAGGCGAGCCTCGGCACCGAGGATTTCATCGTGCCCGGGGAACCTCTTGAGCAGGAGCGCTTCAAGCGCCAGCTGATAGCCACTACAAGGAGCCTGAAAAAGAAGCAACAACAACTTCAAGCTGACTAAGATCTGCTCAACGATAAATGGACCGATGTCCTAGCATCCAAAGAATACAGCCTCAAGCGCCCAACCAAAAGCTACCCCAAGCACAAATTGCTACCTCAGTTCGACGATGAGGCGTCGGAATACATACCACCATCGCACAATGCGGCTGACCAAACGGCAACTCAAGTCGAACACCAGCCCGCCCCGCCTCATCACAAAGGCAGAGGTAAATTAGCCCACGGACATACATATGACCTTCAGCAGGACCTGAACAATAAAGCAGGACATACCAGATCGATCTACGGATCACGAGGACGTGCCCCGACATGCGACGACGACCATCTATTTAGACGTGACAAACCTAGTCATGCGCGGGCCGAAAGCCGCAGATGGACTCCATCAGAGCTACGTCGCGATACAACCCGATATAGAGGCGCCGCACACCCTCATTGCTTCAGCGACGAAGTCATGGAGCATGAATTCCCAGAAGGGTTCAAACCCGTGAACATAGAATCATACGACGGAACCACAGACCCCGTGGTATGGATTGAAGACTTCATTCTCCATATACATATGGCCCGCGGAGATGACCTCCACGCCATCAAATACCTCCCTCTAAAGCTTAAAGGACTAGCTCGGCACTGGTTAAATAGCCTGCTTGAAAACTCTATCGGCAGCTGGGAAGACTTGGAAGAAGCCTTCCTCGACAACTTCCAAGGTACATATGTCCGGCCACCAGACACCGATGACTTAAGGAACATAGTTCAACAACATGGAGAGTCATCCAGGAAATTCTTAACTAGGTTCCTAACCAAAAAGAACCAGATCATTGACTGTCCGGATGCCGAAGCCCTAGCGGCCTTTAAACATAGCATCCGCGACGAATGGCTCGCCCGCCACCTCGGCCAAGAAAAGCCAAAATCTATGGCAGCCCTTACGGCACTCATGACCCGGTTTTGTGCGGGTAAGGATAGTTGGCTAGCCCATCGCAAAAACAATGCAAGCGACGCCGGCACCCCTGAAGTTAAAAATAACAAAGACAAGTCTCGACGCAATAGATACAAGCCACAAAAAAAACAATGACAACACCGAGGATACGTCGGTCAACGCAGGATTCAGTGGTTCTAAGTTCGGTCAGTGGAAGAGGCCGTTTCAAAAGAACAATTCGGGCCCATCTAGCTTGGACCGCATACTTGATCGTCCATGCCAGATTCATGGCACCCCAGACAAACCACCCAATCACACCAATAGAGATTGTTGGGTTTTTAAACAGCCGACAAGTTAAATGCCGAAAACAAGGATAAGGGATCGCAAAGCGAGGATGACGACGAGGAGCCCCGGCTGCCGAACACAGGGGGATAGAAGAAGTTTCCCCCTTAGGTCAAAACGGTGAACATGATATATGCTACCCACATCCCCAAGAGGGAGCGCAAGCACGCGCTCAGGGACGTCTACGCGATAGAGCCAGTCGCCCCAAGATTTAATCCATGGTCGTCATGCCCAATCACTTTCGATCGTCGGGATCATCCGACCAGTATCCGTCATGGCGGTTCAGCCGCACTGGTCCTGGACCCAATAATTGATGGGTTCCACCTGACGCGAGTCCTGATGGATGGTGGCAGCAGCCTCAACTTGCTCTATCAGGACACAATGTGCAAAATGGGCATTAATCCATCACGGATCAAACCCACAAAGACTACCTTCAAAGGAGTCATACTAGGTGTAGAGGCCCGCTGTACGGGCTCAATTACACTAGAGGTTGTCTTCGGATCTCCGGACAACTTCCGAAGCGAGGAGTTAATCTTTGACATAGTCTCCTTTCGCAGCGGCTATCACGCACTGCTCGGACGGACCGCATTCGCCCGATTTAACATAGTGCCACACTATGCTTATCTCAAGCTCAAGATGCCCGGTCCACGTGGCATCATAACAGTCAATGGAAATACGGAATGCTCCCTCTATATAGAAGAGCACACAACTGCCTTAGCAACAGATGTACATAGCGGCCTTCTCAAGCAGAACCTTTATTCGGCTGTCGAGCCCACGGACACCATCAAGAGGGTCCAAACTACCCTACAGCAGGACATCTCGGCTCGTCAGGAGCTCGACTAGCAATCCGGCCTCCGTCTCAGTCACGATCAAGTAGTGGCATTCGTGCCACGTGTACATAACTACGCACTCAAAATTCCATGGGCATCGACGGAGGCATAGCTAGCCTGTGATCCAAATTACGGCTCAACCGACACCGGATACACACATACTGTCACTTTAATTCGTTAACTTTTCAGGTTTCAATCCCGCAGGCCCCATCGGATGGCCTGATCATCGGTACTCTTGAAGGACAAACACACCAAGGCAACAAGAAGCATTGATGTACTGGGGAGTCTTTAGGTGGTTTCTTTAACGACCCCTTTACCTGTTTTTCAGGACCCGCACGCAGCTCTCCCTTGGTTAAGGCATAGTAACCAGCCTCCTGCTTATTGCATTACTTGTATAAATGCGCTTTAACGCACCAATGAAATTATAGTAAGAACAGTTTGCGGCTCAAATTTTACGGCCCTAGCTTATCACTTGTTCTTCTTTTTCTTCCTTTTTTGTCTTTTCTTTTCTGGTAAACCCTATCAGGTAGCACCCGTACACTTTGGTACGTTTGATGTTTGCCAGGGGCTTCATAGCACCCACACTACGACAACAAAAGTCCGAACACTTTTTAAAAGTATAGTTCGGCACCCCGAATTTAGCATTATATGCATTGGCTCCGAATCATGTCTTTGATCAATAGTTGGGTTGCCCGGCTCCTGTGCTTGCTACCTTACGTTCCACTATATCGGCTAAGGTAGTAAAGGGAGAACTACTGCGATTGTGCCTTGGTTTATCCAAAGGAGCACTTCAGTAGAGAAAGCCGAAAACTGACTGTCATGATGCAGCGAGAGCCGGCCAGCTGTTCGGAGGTTGCAAATCGTTGGAGATTTCTTCTGCATTACGCGAAGGATTGGTACTTCCCGGTCAAACGCTTATAGCACTCTAGTTTGGATACTAGGGGCTGCGCCCATGTTTTTACTGTCGAACTCCTATGGCTAAGTGAGGGCGTTAAAGCCGCATAGTCTGGTTGCCTGGTTCGTTGCGCTAAACAACTCCGTCAAGGACCATATAATTGGATCAAGATTGTTTAGATACCATCCCGAACACCCCCGTACTACCTACGTGGGGGCAGAAGCCGACGAATGACCAACCCTCAGATTTCATACAACACGACCACACAGGAGGAAAAATTTAAAAACATAACAACCATTATACTACAAACCCACTTTGTTCTATCATACAAAGTCGAAGGAACTTGAATACATTCATTCAAAGATAATATCCTGCGAACACTGCGTTGCTACAATGCGAGACCCCTCTAGGACATCTTCAAAATAGCGCTCGGGTGTGTGGTGCTCCTTGCTCTTCGGCGGCCCCTTGGTCAGCTCGACGGCATCCATCTTTGCCCACCACATCTTGCAGCGGGCGAAGGCCATGCGCGCACCTTCAATACAGGTTGGTCGCTTGACAGGGTCCAACCGAGGACAAGCGTTTACCAGCCGCTTCACGAGTCTGAAGTAGCTGCCGGGCATAGCTTCGGCTGGTCACAACCGGATTATCAAATCCTTCATGGCTAGTTCGGCCACCTATTCAGCCCCACTAGCTGTTTCAGCTGATCGGTGAAGGGCACGGGATGCTCTGGCGCAAGATACTGCGACCAGAACAATTTCTCCATGGAGCTCCCTTCTTCGGCTCGGAAGAACTCCGCGGCGTCGGACACACTGCGCGGCAGATCTGCGAAGGCTTCTAGAGAACTCCGAATCCGGGTTAGTAAGAAATATTTCTTCTTCATATATTTGCTTTGCATACTAAATGCCTTACCCGCCGCGATCTTCCTGGCCTCCTGGATCTCCTAGAGGGCACCCTGGGCTTCAACCCGGGCTGCTTCCACGCTTTGACGAGCCTTGGAGATTTCGGTCTCTCGAGCCGAAACTTCGCTCTCCAGGGTCTCGTACTTCTTCACTGCATCCTGGAGCTCTTGCTGGACCTCGTTCAGCCGGGCCTTCAGCTTCTTGCGAGCGGCCTGCTCCTTGACAGCTTTCCCCCGGGCTTCGGCCAGGGCCTTTGTCAGGGCCTCGACCTCGGTCATCGCCCCTACACATATAATGACACTACGGTCAGTATACATCATTTACTCTTTCCAAATATATAGCGAGCCATTGCATACCTTGCTGGTCTTCTAGCTGCTTCCTCGCCTGGCCGAGCTCTTCTTCAAGCCGCTCCAGTTTCTGCTTTAGTCCGGAGACTTCGGCAGTATGAGAAGTCGCCGCCAACAGCGATGCCTGCTTATTCACATCAGACACAATTTGGTTAATTTCCTGCGAAATTTAATTGATCCTCTGTCCGGTTTTTCTTTTTGAACACCAGACAGTGTCTCAGGGGCTACTGCCTATGTGGGGATTTTTCTCGGTTATACGTCGCTTACCTCAAAACCTATTAGCAGGCTGCTGCAGGCTTCGGTTAGTCCGCTTTTAACGGACTGAACCTTCTCAATCACCGTACCCATAAGGATACGGTGTTCTTCCACAATGGAAGTGCCTCGTAGCGCTTCCAATAGATTGTCCGGCGCCTCTGGTTGGACAGAGGTTGCTGGCGGGATGGGCACGCCCCCTTCTCTTGAAGGAGGTTGCTTGTCGGACTCCAGGGCCATATGGGTCTCCGGATCCGTGCTCAGAGGTGGGCCGAATTGAGTACGGCTCCCATCATCAGTCTCCATGGGGGACTGTTCCCCATGTGTCCGGCGGCCGAGGTATCGCCCACCGGCGCCGCCTTGACGGCCTCCTGAACCTCTCCATGGCCTGGGAAAGTCCTTCGGGACAGCACCTCGACGTCTCCCTTGGCCTCGGGAGAGTAAGCGGCCGGCGGTATCTCGCTGGACATCTCCTTTGAGTCCAACGACCCTCTTGATGAGGATCGCTGGGAGCTATCATGGGCCGGACTGCAATAGCATAAGTAATCATGTCAATACGATAAAGAGGAGAGGTCAGTGGGCATGTACGAGTCTTAGCACTTACGATGCGGCCCGAGGCTTAGTGCGGGGGCGTCGCTCCGGATTGCTGTCGACGTCCCATGCAGAGCTACCTGCAAGCGGGCCTTTCCCCTTCTAGGGCGCCCCCGCCTCCAGAGTTGTGGAGGCCGCCCTCTTCTTCCTCCCCCCATCAGGCGGAGAATCGCTCTCCTCCTCCTCCTCATCGTCGTCTTCGGCGGCGGAGGAGCGGGTCTTGTCTTCGGATGCGCCCTTACGGCGGGGGACACTCCGGACCCCGTTGGCCTTCCCTGCGGCCTTCTTCTCCAGTGCTTTATAGGGCACCGACACCAGCATCTTCGCTAAACGCGAGATGACTGGTTCTTCAGGCAGCGGAGCCAAACATTGGATCCGCTTCGCCTTCTCCATCTAGTCCCGAAGAAGCCATAATAATGAAAGCTTAGATATGATCCTTGAAATAAGCCAGTAGAGGATGCGGTAAAGATTTACCTTGTTGGCGGGGCGATTAATGCAGTACCTGCGGTCCGAGTCTGTGGCCAGCAGTATCTCGTTGCCCTTGAAGAGCAACTTCCAGGCATCTTCATGGGTTGTTTCGAAGAGCCTCTCCAGGGTTTGGTGCTTCTTCGGATTAAACTCCCATAGAGAGTGACTTCGGCTTTGGCAGGGGAGAATCCGGCGAACTAGCATCACCTGGATTACATCGACAAGTTTGACATCTTTGTCCACCATGGTTTGAACGCGCGTCTACAGCGTTGTCAGCTCGTCTGGCGAACACCAGTCCAGGCTCTTCTCGACCCAGGAGGTGAGTCGCATGGGAGCGCCAGAGTTGAATTCGGCAGCCGCGTCCCAGGTGGCACCGCGGAGTTTTGTCATGTAGAACCAATGTTTCTGCCATTCTTTTACAGTCTCCACGAAAGTGCCGTTTGGCCAGGAGACATTGGCCAGCTTGCTCACCATGGTGCCTCCGCACTCCGCGTGCTGGCCATCCACCACCTTCGGCTTCACGTTGAATACCTTGAGCCACAACCCGAAGTGGGGTTGGATGCAGAGGAAGGCCTCACACACGACGATGAACGCTGAGATGTTGAGGAAGGAGTTCAGGGATAGATCGTGGAAATCTAGCCCGTAATAGAACATAAGTATAACACCCTCGATGCGACTATATCTCCCACGTGTCGAGGCACGACTTAGAGGCATAATCGCATTGAAGGCATATGTCGCAAGTTAGGCAATCTTCACAACATCCCATGTACTATAAATAAATAAAGGGGAGATAACATAGTTGGCTTACACTCGCCATGTCAATCAAGTACATAAATAACATTACATCATCCAAACACTCATGGCCCGACTACGGCGCCAAAATAAAAGAGAACCCAACAAGCGACACGGTCCCAATCACCCCACAACTGGGCACCACTACTGATCATCGGGAAAGGAAACATAGTATCGTTGAGAGTCTTCGTCGAACTCCCACTTGAGCTCATATGCGTCTCCTGGAGCGGAATCATCGGGCCCTGCATCTGGTGTAATAGTAATCTGTGAGCCACAGGGACTCAGCAATCTCGCACCCTCGCGATCAAGACTATTTAAGCTTATAGGTAAGGCAAGGTAATTATATGTGGAGCTGCAGCAAGCGACTAGCAAGTATGGTGGCTAACTTACTCGCAAAAGAGAGCGAGAAGAGAAGGCAAAGCATGAGCGAGAAACTAGAGAACAACCTGCGCAAACATTACTCCAACACTGTGTCCACTTCCCGGACTCCGCCGAGAAGAGGCCATCACGGTAACACACTCAGTTGATTCATTTTAATTAATTAAGGTTCAAGTTATCTACAATCAGACATTAACAAATTCCCATCTGCCCATAACCGCGGGCACGGCTTTCGAAAGTTCAAATCCCTGCAGGGGAGTCCCAACTTAGCCCATGACAAGCTCTCACGGTCAACAAAGGAATAGACCTCCTCCCAAGACGTTCCAATCATACTCGGTATCTCGGTAACTCAAGACACTTCGACAGGTTAAAACAAGACCAGCAACACCGCCCAAATGTGCCGACAAATCCCGATAGGAGCTGCACATATCTCTTTCTCAGGGCACACTCAGATGAGCGCTCCATACAACTAAAACCAAACCTCGAGTTTCCCCGAGGGGGCGCTGCACAGGACTCTAGTTTGGACCAACACTCAGAGGAGCACTGGCCCAGGGGGGTTTAAAATAAGATGACCCTTGGGCTCCGGAAACCCAAGGGAAAAAGAGGCTAGGTGGCAAATGGTAAGACCAATGTTGGGCATTGCTGGAAAGCTTTAATCAAGGCAAAATATCAAGGGGTTCCCATTATAACCCAACCGCGTAAGGGACGCAAAATCCGGGAAGATAACACCGATATGACGGAAACTAGGGCGGCAAGAGTGGAACAAAACACTAGGCGAGAGGCCGAGCCTTCCACCCTTTACCAAGTATATAGATGCATTAAGATAACAATATAATATGATGATATCCCAACAAGTAAATAAATGTTCCAACAAGGAACGGCCTTCAATCTTCACCTGCAACTAGCAACGGTATAAGAGGGGCTGAGCAAAGCGGTAACATAGCCAATCAACTGTTTGCTAGGACAATGGTGGGTTAGAGGTTTGACATGGCAATTTGGGAGGCTTGCAAGCAAATGGTAGGCATCGTAGCAATGGCATAGCAAAAGAGCGAGCAAACTAGCATAGCAAAGATAGTAGTGATTTCGAGGGTATGATCATCTTGCCTGCACAGTTGTCAGAGTTGACTGGATCCTCAAAAGCAAACTCAACGGGCTCCTCGTTAGCGAACTCTTCTCCCGGCTCTACCCAAACAAGACAAACAAGCAACAAGGATACAATCAACCACGTGCAAGACCAAGCAATATGATGCAATGATGATATGCTATGCGGGATGCGATGCGGGATGCAAAATGCAAGATATGACAGGAAATGCATGAACCTGGCCTCAACTTGGAAATCCAAGTGTGCCACTGGAAAGGTGAGACAAAATCGCTTGAAAACGATATAAAGAACGCCGGAATCGGAGTTACGGTTTGAAAATGGCAAGCGATTCAAATATGGCACCGGTCTGCGATTTACAGCAAGTAGGCATCCAAATGCAATGAGATGAACATGCTACATCACCCAAACATGACAAAAAATACATGGTAGCGATGCATTCAAGATGATTAACAAAAGTCTAGCACTGAGCTACGGCCAATTCATCCATTAACAGGTTCAAACAAGCATGGCAAAAATGCATATGACAAACAGATCTCAGACTTAGTGAAATTAACACTTGTCTGGAATTTCAGATCAGGTAGCCCTCTTCGGAGACACAAAACTACATGTTACAGGACCTGAACATGGCAAAGTAAAGCATGGCATGGAGATACTCAAAGAGCTTAACAAAAGTCCCTTAGTGACCTTGAGCCAAAAGGGATCAGAAAATACAATTGCAAGCATGCGAACATAGCAAAAACATAATCAGTTTTCAGACTTAGTGAAAACTGGCACATGCTGAAATATAACTCAAGTAGGCATGTTTACGAACTCGATGCACTCACTACGCTGCAAGGCATGGCAAGACAAGCATACACCCATCAAGAAGGCACAAAATGCAAGCTAGACATGGCAAGAACAATAGCATAGCATGCACGGATCAACTACAACATCACCGGCAAAATTGCAAACAAGTTGACAATCTGCCCAGATTCACAAAGTTGCAAAAGTAGAGCTCGATCGACTCAAGCTAGGGTGCTCCATAATTGCAAACAAAGATATGGATGGATAGATCACTACAATATTAACAAAACTCCCTTACTGATCATCCTCAAAAGAGGCACGGATCACTAGGAAACAACATGAACATATGGCATCGTGAGATAAACAGCTCCAGGACTTAGTGAAATTACTAAGTCCCTGAAAACAGACTTAGCAAGTGCACCACTTTGCAAGCTTGCACAAGTCACAACACACATCAGAAAAATACATGGGTTGCACCTCTGGAAAGATGACAAAACCCTTAACAAAACACATGTAGAACTCATGGGCATAGCATGCACATATTAATCATGGCAAAAATGACAAAAGCCTAAACGGGTTAGCAGATCTGACAATTATCTCAAGTAGCCCTCTTCTAACAGCATTTCGGGCATCAAGATGAACTCAAATGAAAATGATGCAATGGAATGTAATGATGTGCTCTCTGAGATGAACATTTTGATATGCTATATGCATGAATCGGAGCTACAGATGCAAAGTTACGGAGCCGCGAACATGTGCACATGGACTGAAATTCTGGGACTTAGACGAAAATTTGACCTAGGGTTTTTTGGATCTAGATCTCGCGCACGGAAATCGAGGCGGCCCGAGCACTGTCGACCGGCGGGGAAGGAGCTCGCCGGAGCCAGCGTTGACGGCGGGAGGCAGCGGGGCGAGGCCGGCGGCCGGGCGAGGCGGCGGCGCGGGGCGCGGCGCGAGGCGGCGGGCGGCT
>NC_041390.1:147962805-148017178 GCF_002162155.2 Triticum dicoccoides
GGAGCTAGGAGAGTCCAAATGAGGTGCGGTTTTCGGCCACGCGATCGTGATCGAACGATCTAGATGATGGAGCAGAGTTTGGTGGGTTTTGGGCCAAAATGGAGGGGTGTTGGGCTGCAACACACACGAGGCCTTTTCGGTCCCTCGGTTAACCGTTGGAGTATCAAACGAAGTCCAAATGATACGAAACTTGACAGGCGGTCTACCGGTAGTAAACCAAGGCCGCTTGGCAAGTCTCGGTCCAATCCGGAAATGTTTAAACCCCACACACGAAAGAAAGCTAGAAATGACCACCGAAGGAGAAACGAAGCGTCGGAATGCAAAACGGACAATGGGGAAAATGTTCGAATGCATGAGACGAACACGTATGCAAATGCAATGCACATGATGAAATGATATGAGATGCATGACAGCGACAACAACACACGGAGACAAAACCCTAACCCGAGAAAATAAATAACTTAACGCCGGAAACGACAAAGTTGGAGTACAAATTGGGAAAGTTACATCCGGGGTGTTACAATAAGCCCGCGGATGAAGGGGTGGAGTGGAAACCGTGGCCCGCGGAGGAAATGAGGGACGAATACTACCCTCTCACTGGGCTTCGGTGTGGGGACGATTTTCCCCTGGGCTGGAAGAAGGTGGGTAATTTCCTTCGCCAGGTACCCGGCCGCCCGAAGCTCGGGAATGTCCTCCTCCTTGACGGAGGAGGCCATCCACTTGCCTTGACCCCCGGACCCAGACATGGTTGAGTGCTTGCTGAAAGTGGGAAAAAGATGAGAACTTGGGCGCTGGAGCTCAAGAGTGGAAGGGCATAGGATGAGAGAAGGTGTGGGAGAAGAAAGGGGATTCTTATCTCCTTATAAGGGCAGTGAATATTGAATGCCTCCCCACTCGCCTTAGAATTCGCCTACTCCCAATGGCTGTGTAAACGACACAGTTGGGTTACCCACGCCCGTATTGATGAGAATCCCGCAATAAGGGGACACGATCTCTG
Organism: Triticum dicoccoides; assembly: GCF_002162155.2. Lineage (NCBI taxonomy): Eukaryota > Viridiplantae > Streptophyta > Magnoliopsida > Poales > Poaceae > Triticum > Triticum dicoccoides. The sequence goes on from NC_041390.1 coordinate 147,963,803, forward strand.
CTTCGACAAGACGTGCCAATGGCAAGCGCGTCTCGAAACCTGGAGCGGCAGACGAAAAACGGTTCGAAATTATGACCGGGTAGATGTAATGTCATGTTGTAAAAAGTTGTCAGTAGATTGGACTCGTGGATTATTATATTCTCTCTGCGGTTGTGTGTGGTGTGTTTGTTACAGGTCCGGACACGATCAATACGTCCGAAGACTATCTTGGAGTTCGGAAGGAGGAACCCGCCTTGCAATGCCGAAGACAGATCTACGCGTCGGATACCTTGTCATTGAAACTAGGTTCAGGGGCTACTAAGGGAGTCCTGGACTAAGGGGTCCTCGGGCGTCCGACCTGTTAACTACGGGCCAGACTGATGGGTTGTGAAGATACGAAGACCGAAGACTGCACCCGTGTCCGGATGGGACTCTCCTTGGCATGGAGGGCAAGCTTGGCGACCAAACATGTAGATTCCTTTCTTTGTAACCGACCTTGTGTAACCCTAGATCCTCCCGATGTCTATATAAACCGGAGGACTTATTCTGGAGAGGAGAGATTCATTACCATAGCCATACAAGCTAGGCCTCTAGGGTTTAGCCATTACGATCTCGTGGTAGATCAACTCTTGTAATACTCATATTCATCAATATCAATCAAGCAGGACGTAGGGTATTACCTCCATAGAGAGGACCCAAACTTGGGTAAACATCGTGTCCCCTGTCTCCTGTTACCATCGACCTCAGACGCACAGTTCGAGAGCCCCTACCCGAGATCCGCCGGTTTTGACAGTGACAAGCGCCCCGACGCTCACCGCCCCGATCCCTTCTCCGCCCGGAGTCCTCGTCATCAACCATCACTGCCTGTGGTCTTCGCCGACGCCGCCATCGCCCCGCGTGCCTTAGCCTCTTCCTCGCCCTATGCTGAGGCAGTCGTTCCTGCGCCATGCCCTCGACCCCGCCGCCACGCTGCCCTTGTCGCCGACGGCCATCGCCGCCATTCGCCGGACGTCCCCGACCTTCCCCTCAACGGTCCTCACCGACCCTTACCGCCCCTCGTCCCGGCACCGCAAGTGAGCACGCCCGCTCCTCCGACCTCCCTTCTTCCTGCAGTCACCGCGCTCACTCCCCCTACATGCGCTAGTTGGCGCCCAGCGCGCGTGCCTTCCCTCGCATAGCGCCACCACGCCGCTCGCCCGCTCCCCTACACACTGCTCAGGGCACGCCCACCCGCGCCCCATGGCCGCGCCCTGCCTCGCCCACGGCCACCACTGTCGATCGCCCTTGTCCCGCGCCTGCCTGCACCCCTTGATGCCCGCGCCCCACCGGTCCTCACCGGGGCCAGCTGGAGCTCTGCCGCTCCGCTCGCCGCGGCCACCCGCACACACGCGCGCCCCTCGTTCCTGCCCGCAAGCCCCGCCTCCATCGCCGCCCGCCGCTCTGCTTTCTCCCCCACTCCAGCCACCGCGCGCGTGTGCCGACCGCCAAGGTCCCCTGCCCGCTGCTGCCTCACTTGCTACGCGCCATCGCCGGCCGCCGCAGCCATTGCCTGGGTCCCGCCTGGCCACGCTCGGGCCACCCATGCCTGATGCCCGCAGTGCCTGCGCCCGTAACCCACCTGCCCGCTAAGGCCCCCTGGCCAATGACAAGTGGGGCCCGCCCCCTGTGAAACGTTTAAAAAAGGATTAAATAAATAAATTTAATTAATTAAATAATTAACTGAATTAACACTATTTAATCAACCTAATCACTTAATTAAACTAACTAGTTATGTTTAGGTAAACTGAGTCAATGACAACCGGGCCCTACCGTCAGGTTGACCGGTCAACGGTTAGATTTGACCGCTGACATCATGTTGACACCACACTGACACAATAAATGAATTTAATAATTCTAGAAATTGATTAAATCTTTGTAAATTATTATAAAATAATCTATAACTCAGATGGAAAAACTTTGTACATGAAAGTTGCTCAGAACAACGAGACGAATTCGAATACGTAGTCCGTTCCCCCGCCACATATCCCTAGAATAGCGAACCCACAACTTCCCCCTTTGGTTCATCTATCCGAAAACGCGAAACACTGGGGATACTTTCCTGGTTGTTTCCCCCCTTCGCCGGTATCACCTCCTACTGCGTTAGGGCACACCTGGCACCGTTACTTGTCATGTCATGCATTGATATGCGTCTGTTTGCATTGTATTCATTGTCTCTTCCCCCTCTTCTCTCCGATAGACTACGAGACTGATGCCACTGCTGGTGCCCCGATCGGCTATGTTGTTGACGACCCCTCCTTGCCAGAGCAACCAGGCAAGCCCCCCCGATCAACCCTATATCGCCTATTCTTCTCTCTACTGCTTGCATTAGAGTAGTGTAGCTTGTTACTGTTTCTCATAGAGGCGAGGGTGTCCCGATCTTTCGATGAGATGATAACTATCGATTTGGTGGAGACGACTTTGACGATCCGACTACAAACGTGGACGACGTTGCGCCTTAGCAATCACTAAACCAATCTCCTGAGGTTACTGACGATGCTGGAAGCACGGTCAGCCTGACCACGAAGGTCTATTCCCACAAGCAATCAAAGAACCAGCAAGAATATGATAAAGCAATCTGAATATTGTGAATATATATGAAGTATTGATAATGGTGGGGATCCGTAAGCGGTCTTGGTCTGGTCGTTGGACACAAACGAAGTACACGAAGTTGCAATGGCTAACTTTTAACTAAACAAATCCCAAGGAAAAAGCTACTAGATGAATCTACTTATATAGGAGCAAGGGGTGGCGGCCAAGGAGGTGGGAGGACGTCCCAAGTCAGCCTAAAACTAAACCTAGGTCGTACAAGGCTCATGGGCCCAAGTGGAGGTGATGCAACACCTTTGGGCTTGTAGTTTGACTCGGATTCTGCTGCAATGTCAGATTGTTTCGTCCATAACTCAACGCTCTGGACGAATTTGAAGGTGAATACAATTGGGTTGGAAAGAGCACGAAATATAGTTTCCAACAAAAAAAGAATCACCCAATTCGGAGTCCGTATGAAAAAGTTGTTGGCATTTTGAGTCAGGTATCTCTGTGTAGTCCGAATCTGAATGCAGAACGTGAGAGACTTGGACTCTATCTTCTCTTGGGCCAAAAGTGACGTGAGAGAACTTTTGAATAGAAAGTAAACATCTCTTTCTCCCTTATCTTCATATGTGGATTGTACAAATGTCCCATACACCTGCAATTAGACAAAACACAAAAGTGTGTGAAGTATTTTTGTTCTGGATAACATAAATAGATTATTGAATAGTTTGCATTAGAAATCACCTGACAAATATGCATGTATGCAATATTTTTGGTTGTATCCAAGGTAGTCATGTCCTAATCATCCTCCCCTTCTTGAAAATAAAGCCGTCCTCGGCGTTGCTTAATCTGAAATGTGGCTAACAAAAGAGACAAGGTGTACATGTTGTATATGTATATGTCATCCATTTTAACTTCCCTTGACTTTTGCACATATGACACATGTATACATGAGTAACTTTCATTGTTCATAAAATCTAAAGCCAAAAAATTATCACAAGAAGTAGAAGGCATGAAAATATTGCAACTCAGTTTGCACATATAAGTGAAGCTCTTATTCATTTCAAAAGATTGGCAATGTTCATCATTAAACCATCCTAACTTCGACGAATAAACCTTACTTGCATCAAATTTACATGCTACAACATGCTTAAATAAGCAAACATGCAATAAGTCATTGGACACAGAATCATCATCAAGATTAGAGGTCATATCAAAATGATTAAACATTGGTTCTTTTGCATCAACAATTAATTCAATGGGTGCACTCAAAATTGTTGATATTTCAGTTGTTTGATCACATGACGCATTCATGACAGTAACAAGAGTCTCTAAAATAGGTGGTGTGCTCAAATCAACAGGTAACTCAACACATGATGCATTCAAGTTAACTAGGCATGCATCATTCTCGTGTGAAGTTATATCATCAATACCTTTACTGTTACCTTATCGCAGAGATGTAGCTGATGTAGGTACGGACATTGACAATGTACCATACTCTTGAGATGATATCGCGCTCACAATCCGAGGTGGGGCTGCTCTAGTAGGTGCAACAGTGGAGTAACCAACCGGCGGTGGTGAGCATGAACTGGAATAGTAGTTGGTGTAGTCACCCAATGCATCCTCCTGTATCTGTCTCTCAAAGGTACAAGCACGAACATACATACCAGTAATGCAACAAGGAATATACCGAAATCTTGCCTGAATATCATGGTTCAAACCACCAAAAAAATCTATTCATTGTATCATCCTCAGATTCTTCTATGTCACAATGATGCATATAAGATTTGAACTCTTGGTAGTAAGCATGAACAGTGTTACTGCCTTGTTTTAATTGCTCCAATTTAAGACGCAATTCATGATGATAGTAAGGAGTAAAAAATTGTTGTCTCATTACAGCTTTCAAAACTTTCTAAGTTGTGGGTTGGTTATCAATGTTTTTCTTACAATGTACACTCCACCAAACAGAAGCAAAACCAGTAAATGCTCTAGTGGTAGCTCGTACTCTCTCAAGTTCAGAAAAATCATGGTGACTAAAAACTTGTTCTACTTCAAGCTCCCAAGCTAGATAAATAGTAGGATTAAATCTACCCTCAAATGATGGTAAAGAGATAACCTGACCAAATGCTTGTGTGTGTTATCCCAACTCTCATGATGGTGAAGATGTGTCCGTCGTCCAAGAACTTCTATCTCTGGAACCTGTCATGATTAGGAGAAACAAGAACCAAAATTCGAGAATAATGTTCCTATAAACTACTAGGATGTGGTTGTAAAGTGCTCACAGTAAAGCAAATATCAATATCTTACAAGTTCTTACCATGTGGCAGGTGGTGACAGGCAACCAGCGGTGTCAAATAACTCTGAAGATTGTGTAAAGCGATTGCCAGGGGAACATACGTATACACGGTGTAGAAATATGTGGAGCTGGTTGGTTATATATGATAGCAAAAGATTAGCAATAATCAATTCAGAGATGCAATATTGAATAAACACTCAGCGACGGTACTGTGCTGATCCTAGGCTAGATTGAACTAGAGACGCGAGCCTAGAACACTAATGAGGTCACGTCGTAGCACAACTAGCATCAATGAAGGATACTAAGTAACTCTGGACAGCAAGATATAAGTGAAGATCACAACGGCAGTAAAGATAATGATGTGAAACAACAGCCAAGCAGGATATATCAACAACTCTGTCTCCAACTTTCCTCGGAAAAAGTTTGTGCCGTTTTTTTGATTTTTTTCCAAGAATGGTATTGACTCAAGCTTTCAAACACAAAAGGAATCACTCAATTCCAAGTTGATATGAGGAGTCAAAAAATTCTAAAACTGTCCTGAAAAACTGGAATAAGCTGTGTTCATGAACTTCGGAGGGCAAAAAGACCTATTTAGAAGCCAATTTTGAGGTGCCAAATATTGAACAATCTTCTTCAACTATTTAGATGCGGCTCGTCGCTAGCTTTCATTTGAGTACTCGCGGAGCCAAAACGGACTTCGTATGAGGAAGTTATGCCTGTTTTACCGAACAGTACATAAAACAGATTCCAATCCGAATTCAACTACGAGATTGAGTCTAAATAGATCCGAATTTTGTTTTTTCTTCTCTCTTATTTTTCCTCACACTTTTTTCTGTCTCTCTTTTTTTCTCTGACTTTTTTTTAACTTTTTTTCTCTTTTTTTCTCTCTTTTTTTCTCCCTCTTTTCAAAACAAACTAGATAAGATGCAGATTGGATCAAGCGAAGATGTGAACGATCTCAACTATTATTATGACAATGGACGGTGGGTAGCACGTGGTGGAAATTGATGGATGGGTGGTGGACAGCGGAAGGGATAATGATGCAGCGGCGGCGTGACTAATGTGAACAGAACTCGAAACTCTAAATGAACTAGACACTAAGACCAGCAACTCGACACGATGATGCAACCGATAATTCAACTATGCAAGCAATGAAAAGAAAATTGCAAAGGCTCAGACTAGCTTGGACAAAGTATGAATAGATCTAACTTTTTGTGGCTTTTTCTCGGATAATAGGTAAGAAAATAAATCTAATATAGGAAAAACTGGAAATTCTCACCGAGCAACCTGAAAACTGATACCACTTGATAGAGGCAAAGGTGTCCCTTCTTTCGATGAGATGGTGGCTATCGTTTTGGAGGAAATCGACTTTGATGATCCGACTACGAACATGCGAGGACGTCGCGCCTTAGCAATCGCTAAACCAACTCCGAGAGGTTATTGACCACGCCGGAGCACGATCAACCTGACCACGAAGGTCTGTTTCCTGCACGCAAATGAAGAACAAGCAATAAACTAAGATTGCAATCTGGATATTGCGAATATAAGATGAAAGCTTTATTGATCAAGGTGGGGTTCTATGACGCCTTGGTCTGGTCGTTGAACACAAACGAAGTACGCGAAGTTGCAACTATGGCGAACTTTTGATCTAAACAAAACCTCTGGAAAAAGCTACTAGATGGATCTACTTATATAGGAGCAAGGGGTGGCATCCAAGAAGGTGGGAGGACATCCCAAGGCAACCTAAAACTAAACCTAGGTCGTACAAGGCTCATGGGCCCAAGTGGAGGTGATGCAACACCTTTGGGCTTGTAGTTTGACTCGGATTCTGCTGCAATGTCAGATTGTTTCGTCCATAACGCAACGCTCCGGACGAATTTGAAGGTGAATCCAATTGGGTTGGAAAGAGCACGAAATATAGTTTCCAACAAAAAAAGGATCACCCAATTCAGAGTCCGTATGAAAAGGTTGTTGGCGTTTTGAGTCAGGTATGTCTGTGCAGTCCGAATCTGAATGCAGAACGTGAGAGACTTGGACTCTATCTTCTCTTGGGACAAAAGTGTCGTGAGAGAACTTTTTGAACAGCAAGTAAACATCTCTTTCTCCCTTATCTTCATATGTGGATTGTACAAATGTCCCATACACCTGCAATTCGACAAAACACAAACGTGTGTGAAGTATTTTTGTTCTGGATAACATAAATAGATTATTGAATAGTTTGCATTAGAAATCATGTGACAAATATGCATGTATGCAATATTTTTGGTTGTATCCAAGGTAGTCATGTCCTCATCAGTTTCCGGTTAATCCTATTCTATTGCATAGCCTGTCACTGTTGCTACAATTGTTGATACCTTACCTGCAATCCTAAATGCTTAGTATAGGATGCTAATTTATCATCGGTGGCCCTACATTCTTGTCCGTCTGCCATACTATACTATCGGGCCATGATCACTTGGGAGGTGATCACGGGTATATATTTATACATAATATGTGATACAGGTGGTGACTAAAGTCGGGTCGGCTCGTAGAGTACCCACAAGTGATTCTGATGAGGGGGCTGAAAGGACAGGTGGTTCCATCCCGGTAGAGGTGGGCCTGGGTTCTCAACGGCCCCTGACTATTACTTTGTGGCGGAGCGACAAGGCAGGTTGAGACCACCTAGGAGAGAGGTGGGCTTGATCCCTGGTCGGTGTCTGCGGGTACGTCAAATAACATGCTTAACGAGATCTTGGTATTTGATCTGAGTCTGCCCACTGGCCTATACGCACTAACCAACTACGTGGGAACAATTATGGGCACTTGATGTCGTGGTATCAGCCGAAGCCTTCTTGACGTCAGCGACTGAGCGGTGCGCGCCGGGTTGGACCGCGTAACGCAACTTCGTTTGTAATGGAGGTTGCTAGGTCTGCTCACCGGCCGCGTACGCAACATGCAGGTGTGTAATGGGCGATGGGCCCAGACCCTTGCGCGCTTAGGATTTAGACCGGCGTGCTGACCTCTCTGTTGTGCTTAGGTGGGGCTGCGACATGTTGATCTTTCGAGGCCGGGCATGACCTAGGAAATTCTGTCCGGCCAAAGAGGACCGAGCGTGTTGAGAAATGTGGTGCACCCCTTCAGGGAAGTTGTTCTATTCGAATGGCCGTGTCCCTCGGTAAAAGGATGACCCGGAGTTGTACCTTGACCTTATGATAACTAGTACCAGATACTTAATAAAACACACCCTTCCAAGTGCCAGATACAACCCGGTGTTCGCTCTCTCACAGGGCGATGAGGAGAGGATCACCAGGTAGGATTATGCTATGCGATGATACTTGGTTAACTTACCATCTAGTCTCTTCTACTACTTCAAGATGGAGTGTCGGTGTCAAAACCGGCGGATCTCGGGTAGGGGGTCCCGAACTGTGCGTCTAGGCAGATGGTAACAGGAGACGGGGGACACGATGTTTTTACCCAGGTTCGGGCCCTCTAGATGGAGGTAAAACCCTACTCCTGCTTGATTGATCTTGATGATACGAGTATTACAAGAGTTGATCTACCACGAGATCAAAGAGGCTAAACCCTAGAAGCTATCCTATGGTATGATTGTTGTTGGTCCTACGGACTAAACCCTCCGGCTTATATAGATAGCGGAGGGGGCTAGGGTTACACAGAGTCGGTTACAAGGAAGGAGATCTACATATCCATACTGCCAAGCTTGCCTTCCATGCCAAGGAGAGTCCCATCCGGACACGGGACGAAGTCTTCAATCTTGTATCTTCATAGTCCAACAGTCCGACCAAAGGATATAGTCTGGCTGTCCGGATACCCCCTAATCCAGGACTCCCTCAGTAGCCCCTGAACCAGGCTTCAATGACGATGAGTCCGGCGCGCAGATTGTCTTCGGCATTGCAAGGCGGGTTTCTCCTCCAAATACTTCATAGAAGATTTTGAACACGAGGATTGTGTCCGGCTCTGCAAAACGAGTTCCACATACCACCGTAGAGAGAATAATATTTCCACAAATCTAATCTGCTGACGTACCCCGTAGTGTGACATCACACCACAACCAGGTCTTTATTCGAGTCGTTTTTTAAAACCCATCTCAGCATGTTTCGCGAGGCGGTTTCCTTGGCACGTCTTATCAAAGCAGAGATCATGTCCCCCTTATCATGGGATTCTCATCAATACGGACGTGGGTAACCCAACCGTGCCTATTGGTAGGACTCCTAGATCTTAGGCAAGTCCCAAACGGCTACAAGGAGGACGCTTGATATTAACCCTCTTTATAAAGGGGAAAAGGCCTGTTCTTCTTTCCCTCCCGTGCTCAATCAAATCCTTCCCCCGCCTCGAGTTCTAACACCCAAAACTCAGGTCAGGTGCTTCGGACCTTCAACTATGTCCGGATCCAACCTTCAAGGTCGGTGGATGCCTTCCTCCGTCACGGAGGAGGACATCAAGAGGTTGAGAGAGGTGCTACCTCTTGAGCTTGTGTTGGATTTCCCCGAAGAGGAAGGGATGATGCAGCAGAGTAGCGTAAGTATTCCCCTCAGTTTTTGAGAACCAAGGTATCAATCCAGTAGGAGGCCACGCTCAAGTCCCTCGTACCTGCACAAAACGATAGCTACTCGCAACCAACGCGATTAGGGGTGGTCAATCCCTTCACGGTCACTTACGAGAGTGAGATCTGATAGATATAATATTTTTTGGTATTTTTGGTATAGAGATGCAAAGTAAAAAGTAAAGGCAAACTAAAAAAGCAAAGCAAGATTAAAGTGATGGAGATTGATATGATGAGAATAGACCCGGGGGCCATAGGTTTCACTAGTGGCTTCTCTCAAGAGCATAAGTATTCTACGGTGGGTGAACAAATTACTGTTGAGCAATTGACAGAATTGAGCATAGTTATGAGAATATCTAGGCATGATCATGTATATAGGCATCATGTCCGTGACAAGTAGACCGAAATGATTCTGCATCTACTACTATTACTCCACTCATCGACCGCTATCCAGCATGCATCTAGAGTATTAAGTTAAAAACATAGTAACGCTTTAAGCAAGATGACATGATGTAGAGAGATAAATTCATGCAATATGAAATAAACCCCATCTTGTTATCCTCGATGGCAACGATGCAATAAGTGCCTTGCTGCCCCTTCTGTCACTGGGAAAGGACACCGCAAGATCGAACCCAAAGCTAAGCACTTCTCCCATGGGAAGAACTTCCAATCTAGTTGGCCAAACCAAACGAATAATTCGAAGAGACTTACAAAGATAACCAATCATACATAAAAGAATTCAGAGAAGATTCAAATATTATTCATAGATAGACTTGATCATAAACCCACAATTCATCGGTCTCAACAAACACACCGCAAAAAGAAGAAGATTACATCGAATAGATCTCCACAAGAGAGGGGGGAAATTTGTATTTAGATCCAAAAAGGGAGAAGAAGCCATCTAGCTACTAACTATGGACCCGAAGGTCTGAGGTAAACTACTCACACTTCATCGGAGAGGCTATGATGACGTAGAAGCCGTCCGTGATGACGGCCCTCTCCGGCGGAGCTCCGGAACAGGCCCCAAGATGGGATCTCGTGGATACAAAAAGTTGCGGCGGTGGAATTAGGTTTTTGGCTCATGTTCTGATCATATGGGGGTACGTAGGTATATATAGGAGGAAGGAGTACGTCGGTGGAGCACCGAGGGGCCCACGAGGCAGGGGGCGCGCCCTAGGGGGGGCGCCCCCCACCCTCGTGACCGCCTCTTTGACTCCTTGGAGTAGGGTCCAAGTCTCCTGGATCACGTTCGGTGAGAAAATCACGTTCCCGAAGGTTTTATTCCATTTGGACTCCGTTTGATATTCTGTTTCTTTGAAATACTGAAATAGGCAAAAAGACAGCAATTCTGGGCTGGGCCTCCGGTTAATAGGTTAGTCCCAAAAATAATATAAAAGTGGAAAGTAAAGCCCAATATAGTCCAAAACAGTAGATAATATAGCATGGAGCAATCAAAAATTATAGATACGTTGGAGACGTATCAGGCATCCCCAAGCTTAATTCCTGCTCGTCCTCGAGTAGGTAAATGATAAAAAGAGAATTTTTGATGCAGAGTGCTACTTGGCATAATTTCAATGCAAATCTTCTTAATTGTGATATGAATATTCAGATTCGAAAGATTCAAGACAAAAGTTTATATTGACATAAAAATAATAATACTTCAAGCATACTAACAAAGCAGTTATGTCTTCTCAAAATATCATGGCCAAAGAAAGTTATCCCTACAAAATCATATAGTCTGGCTATGCTCTATCTTCACCACACAAAGTATTTAAATCATGCACAACCCCGATGACAAGCCAATCAATTGTTTCATACTCTAACTTTTTCAAAACTTTTTCAATCTTCACGCAATACATGAGCGTGAGCCATGGATATATCACTATAGGTGGAATAGAATGGTGGTTGTGGAGAAGACAAAAAGGAGAAGATAGTCTCACATCAACTAGGCGTATCAACGGGCTATGGAGATACCCATCAATAGATATTAATGTGAGTGAGTAGGGATTGCCATGCAACGGATGCACTAGAGCTATAAGTATATGAAAGCTCAAAAAGAAACTAAGTGGGTGTGCATCCAACTTGCTTGCTCATGAAGACCTAGGGAAATTTGAGGAAGCCCATCATTGGAACATACAAGCCAAGTTCTATAATGAAAGATTCCCACTAGTATATGAAAGTGATAACATGAGAGACTCTCTACTATGAAGATCATGGTCCTACTTTGAAGCACAAGCGTGGTAAAAGGATAGTAACAATGTCCCTTCTCTCTTTTTCTCTCATTTTTTATTTGGGCCTTTTCTCTTTTTTATGGCCTCTTTTCTTTCTCTTTTTATTTGGGCTTCTTTGGCCTCTTTTATTTATTTTTCGTCTGGAGTCTCATCCCGACTTATGGGGGAATCATAGTCTCCATCATTCTTTCCTCACTTGGGACAACGCTCTAAAAATGATGATCATCACACTTTTATTTTTCTTACAACTCAACAATTACAACTCGATACTTAGAACAAAATATGACTCTATATGAATGCCTCCGGCGGTGTACCGGGATATGCAATATGACAATGATGAATGCGTCATGATAAACGGAACGGTGGAAAGTTGCATGGCAATATATCTCGGAATGGCTATGGAAATGACATAATAGGTAGGTATGGTGGCTGTTTTGAGGAAGGTATATGGTGGGTGTATGATACCGGCGAAAGGTGCGCGGTATTAGAGAGGCTAGCAAAGGTGGGAGGGTGAGAGTGCGTATAATCCATGGACTCAACATTAGTCATAAAGAACTCATATACTTATTGCAAAAATCTAGAAGTTATCAAAGCAAAGTATTACGCGCATGCTCCTAGGGGGATAGATTGGTAGGAAAAGACCATCGCTCGTCCCCGACCACCACTCATAAGGAATACAATCAATAAATAAATCATGCTCCGACTTCATCACATAACGGTTCACCATACGTGCATGCTACGGGAATCACAAACTTTAACACAAGTATTCTTTAAATTCACAACTACTCAACTAGCATGACTCTAATATTATCACCTCCATATCTCAAAACAATTATCATGCTTCAATCTTTTCTTAGTATTCAACACACTCAAAAGAAAGTTTCACAAATCTTGAATACCAAGCATATTATTATTAAGCAAATTACCATGCTATTAAGAGACTCTCAAAATAGTTTAAGTGAAGCATGAGAGATCAATAGTTTCTTTAAAACGAATCCACCACCATGCTCTAAAAGATCTAAGTGAAGCACACAGAGCAAAATAATGCTCAAAAGATATAAGTGAAGCACATAGAGCATAATTATAATGCTCAAAAGATATAAGTGAAGCACATAGAGCAAAACTACAACACTCAAAAGAAATAAGTGAAGCACATAGAGTATTCTATCAAATTTTAATTCATGTACGACTCTCTCAAAAGGTGTGTACAGCAAGGATGATTGTGGCATACTAAAACACAAAGACACAAATAATATAAGACGCTCCAAGCAAAACACATATCATGTTGGTGAATAAAAATATAGCTCCAAGTAAATTACCGATGGAAGTGGACGAAAGAGGGGATGCCTTCCGGGGCATCCCCAAGCTTTGACTTTTTGGTGTCCTTGGATTATCTTGAGGGTGCCATGGGCATCCCCAAGCTTAGGCTCTTGCCACTCCTTGTTCCATAATCCATCAAAAGAATTCACCCAAAACTTGAAAACTTCACAACACAAAACTTAAAGTAGAAAACTTGTGAGCTCCGTTAGCGAAAGAAAACAAAAGACCACTTCAAGGTACTGCAAATAACTCATTCTTTATTTATATTGGTGTTAAACCTACTTTATTCCAACTTCTCTATGGATTATAAACTATTTTACTAGCCATAGATTCATCAAAATAAGCCAACAACACACGAAAAACAGAATCTGTCAAAAACAGAACAGTCTGTAGTAATCTGTAGCTAGCGCAAGATCTGGAACCCCAAAAATTCTAAAATAAATTTCTGGACGTGAGGAATTTATCTATTAATCATCTTCAAAAATAATTAACTAAATAGCACTCTTAAAATAAAAATTACAGCAGTTCTCGTGAGCGCTAAAGTTTCTTTTTTTACAGCAAGTTCAACAAGACTTTCCCCAAGTCTTCCCAACGGTTCTACTTGGCAAAAACAGTAATTAAACACAAAAAATACAACCAAAACAGAGGATAAATAAATTATTTATTACTAAACAGGAGCAAAAATCAAGGAATAAAAATAAAATTGGGTTGCCTCCCAACAAGCGTTATCGTTTAACGCCCCTAGCTAGGCATAAAAGCGAGGATAGATCTAGGTATTGCCATCTTTGGTAGCCAATCCATAAGTGGATCTCATGATAGTTTCATATGGCAATTTTATTTTCTTTCTAGGAAAGTGTTCCATGCCCTTTTTTAATGGAAATTTAAATCTAATATTCCCTTCCTTCATATCAATAATCGCACCAACCGTTCTAAGGAAAGGTCTACCAAGAATAATAGGGCAAGAAGGATTGCAATCTATATCAAGAACAATGAAATCTACGGGAACATAATTAATATTTGCAACAATAAGAACATCATTAATCCTTCCCATAGGTTTCTTAATAGTAGAATCCACAAGATGCAAGTTTAGAGAGCAATCATCAAAATTACGGAAATCTAGCAAATCACACAAAGTCTTGGGAATAGTAGAGACACTAGCACCCAAATCACACAAAGAATAAAACTCATGATCTTTAATTTTAATTTTAATAGTTGGTTCCCACTCATCATAGAGTTTTCTAGGGATAGAAACTTTCAACTCAAGTTTTTCTTCATAAGATTGCATCAAGGCATCAACAATATGTTCGGTGAAGGCTTTCTTTTGACTATAAGCATGTGGAGAATTTAGCACGGATTGCAACAAGGAAATACAATCAATTAAAGAGCAACTTTCATAATGAAATTCCTTGAAATCCAATATAGTGGGTTTAGCAACATCTAGATTTTTATTTCTTTCAATCCCACTTTCATCAATTTCATCATTAAGATCTAAATACTCCGAATTTTTAGAACGCCTTCTAGGTAAAGGAAGATAATATTCAGTTTCATCAAGATTCATATTGCAAAACAAAGATTTAATAGGAGACACATCAATAACTTTTAGATCTTCATCTTGATTTTCTAGGAATTGGAAGACCACGCTTTAATAAAGGCATCTTTGGAAGCACGCATCCTAGCGGTTCTTTCCTTGCACTCATCAATGGAAATTCTCATGGCTTTGAGAGACTCATTGATATCATGCTTAGGAGGAATAGATCTAAGCTTTAAAGAATCAACCTCAAGAGAAATTCTATCAACGTTCCTAGCCAAATCATCAACTTTAAGCAATTTCTCTTCAATCAAAGCATTAAAATTCTTTTGTGAATTCATAAACTCTTTAACACTATTCTCAAATTCAGAGGGCATCTTATTATAATTTCCATAAGAGTTGTTGTAGGAATTCCCATAATTATTAGAAGGATTACTAGGATATGGCCTAGGATTAAAATTCCCTCTATAAGCGTTGTTACCAAAATTATTCCTACCAACAAAATTCACATCCATAGATTCATTGTTATTCTCAATCAAAGTAGACAAAGACATATCATTAGGATCAGAAGAAACACTCTTAGTAGCAAATAATTTCATAAGTTCATCCATCTTTCCACTCAAAACATTGATTTCTTCTATCACATGCACTTTTTTATTAGAAGATCTTTCAATATGCCATTGAGAATAATTAGCCATAATATTATCTAGGAGTTTAGTAGCATCTCCAAAAGTGATTTCCATAAAAGTGCCTCCCGCGGCCGAATCTAAAAGATTTCTAGAAGCAAAATTCAATCCGGCATAAAATTTTTGTATAATCATCCACAAATTCAAACCATGAGTAGGGCAATTACGTATCATTAATTTCATTCTCTCCCAAGCTTGTGCAACATGTTCATGATCAAGTTGCTTAAAGTTCATAATATCGTTTCTAAGAGAGATGATCTTAGCGGGAGGGAAATACTTAGAGATAAAAGCATCTTTGCACTTGTTCCAAGAATCAATACTATTTTTAGGCAAAGACGAAAACCAAGCTTTAGCACGATCTCTAAGCAAAAAAGGAAATAGCTTCAATTTAACGACATCATTATCGACATCTTTTTTCTTTTGCATATCACATAAATCAACGAAGCTATTCAGATGAGTAGCGGCATCTTCACTAGGAAGGCCGGCGAATTGATCTTTCATAACAAGATTCAACAAAGCAATATTGATTTCACAAGATTCAATATTAGCAAGAGGAGCAATCGGAGTGCTAAGTAAATCATTATTATTGGTATTGGTGAAGTCACACAATTTGGTAGTATCTTGAGCCATCGCGACAAACAAGCAATCCAACACATGAGCAAACAAAAGGCGAGTGGAAAAAAAGGAAGGAGAAGGAGATTGGGAAAGAGAGGGCGAATAAAACGGCAAGGGTGAAGTGAGGGAGAGGAAAACAAGAGGCAAATGGCAAATAATGTAATGAGAGAGATAGGGATTGTGATGGGTACTTGGTATGTTGACTTTTTGCGTAGACTCCCCGGCAACGGCGCCAGAAATCCTTCTTGCTACCTCTTGAGCTTGCGTTGGATTTCCCCGAAGAGGAAGGGATGATGCAGCAGAGTAGCATGTAAGTATTTCCCTCAGTTTTTGAGAACCAAGGTATCAATCCAGTAGGAGGCCACACTCAAGTCCCTCGTACCTGCACAAAATGATAGCTACTCGCAACCAACACGATTAGGGGTTGTCAATCCCTTCACGGTCACTTACGAGAGTGAGATCTGATAGATATAATATTTTGGTATTTTTGGTATAGAGATGCAAAGTAAAAAAGTAAAGGCAAAGTAAAAAGCAAAGCAAGATTAAAGTGATGGAGATTGATATGATGAGAATAGACCAGGGGGCCATAGGTTTCACTAGTGGCTTCTCTCAAGAGCATAAGTATTCTACGGTGGGTGAACAAATTACTGTTGAGCAATTGACAGAATTGAGCATAGTTATGAGAATATCTAGGCATGATCATGTATATAGGCATCACGTCCGTGACAAGTAGACCGAAATGATTCTGCATCTACTACCATTACTCCACTCATTGACCGCTACCCAGCATGCATCTAGAGTATTAAGTTAAAAATAGAGTAACGCTTTAAGCAAGATGACATGATGTAGAGAGATAAATTCATGCAATATGAAATAAACCCCATCTTGTTATCCTCGATGGCAACGATGCAATACGTGCCTTGCTGCCCCTTCTGTCACTGGGAAAGGAGACCGCAAGATCGAACCCAAAGCTAAGCACTTCTCCCATGGCAAGAACTACCAATCTAGTTGGCCAAACCAAACGGATAATTCGGAGAGACTTGCAAAGATAACCAATCATACATAAAAGAATTCAGAGAAGATTCAAATATTATTCATAGATAGACTTGATCATAAACCCACAATTCATCGGTCTCAACAAACACACCACAAAAAGAAGAAGATTACATCGAATAGATCTCCACAAGAGAGGGGGAGAACTTTGTATTGAGATCCAAAAAGAGAGAAGAAGCCATCTAGCTACTAACTATGGACCCGAAGGTCTGAGGTAAACTACTCACACTTCATCGGAGAGGCTATGATGATGTAGAAGCCCTCCGTGATGACGGCCCTCTCCGGCGGAGCTCCGGAACAGGCCCCAAGATGGGATCTCGTGGATACAAAAAGTTGCGGCAGTGGAATTAGGTTTTTGGCTCATGTTCTGATCATTTGGGGGTACGTAGGTATATATAGGAGGAAGGAGTACGTCGGTGGAGCACCGAGGGGCCCACGAGGCAGGGGGGTGCGCCCTAGGGGGGGGGGGTGCGCCCCCACCCTCGTGACCGCCTCTTTGACTCCTTGGAGTAGGGTCCAAGTCTCCTGGATCACGTTCGGTGAGAAAATCACGTTCCCGAAGGTTTTATTCCGTTTGGACTCCGTTTGATATTCTGTTTCTCCGAAATACTAAAATAGGCAAAAAACAGCAATTCTGGGCTGGGCCTTCGGTTAATAGGTTAGTCCCAAAAATAATATAGAAGTGGAAAACAAAGACCAATATAGTCCAAAACAGTAGATAATATAGTATGGAGCAATCAAAAATTATAGATACGTTGGAGACGTATCAAGAGGCCAGATATCTGATCGCTGAAATTTCGCATCGGCTGCCCGCCCGAGGGCAGGTCGTCCCTACTCCCGAACCCAACGAGAGCGTCGTGTTCGTCTCCCACTTCCTCTGAGGACTAGGCCTCGCTCTGGATCCCTTTGTTAGGGGTCTTATGTTCTATTATGGGCTAGATTTTCACGATCTGGCCCCAGATTCCCTTCTTCACATTTCGTCATTTATTGTCGTATGTGAGGCCTTCCTTCGCATTACCCCTCACTTCGGCCCGTGGCTCAAGACCTTCGATGTGAAGCCGAAGATGATCGAGCGGCAGCACACAGCATGCGGAGGCGCTTTAATAATCAAAATCGCTGACGCTCCATGGCCTGAGGGTAGCTTCCCAGAGGTGTCCGGATTGTGGCAGCTGGAGTGGTTCTACATCACAGCTCCCCAAAGTGCCAAGTGGGTAGCTGCCCCCACCTTTCGCTCAGGCCCCCCACCACAACTGATGTCATGGATCAGCAGGGGGCTGAGCTGGGGTCCAGCGATGGACGTGCCAATATTGCAAAGCCGTATCCGAGATCTCTTTGAGAGAGATTTTAGTCTGGTTATGGTAGCGCAAGTTATGCTTGTTCGTCGAATCCAGCCTTGCAAACGCCAGTCCCTTCGCATGTGGGAATTCAACCCGGAAGGACCGCGGGCTATTCAACATTTCCTTGGCATGACGCCCGAGGAGATGTACAAATTGATCTTCGGACCACAAATACTGTGTCCAGACATCACTGAGGATGCAGGTCTGAGCTGCAATCGCCCGGATACCCAAGTAAGTAGCCCCGCATCCGAACACACTGTCCATTTATTTATCGCAACGTCGCCCTAAAAAAGCCACTTTTTGACCAGGATTGGATAGCGAAGGCAAAGTTGATCAGGTGTCCGGCCCCCCTCCCTGAGACCTCACCAAATCTCGTGCTAACCAGGATGCTGGAGATCGCGCTTTATCAAGCGCCCTTAGGAGAAGATAAAGGGGGGAACAAGGAGGCTAGTGCCTCCACGAAGGAGGTTAGCCGGGGAGGAGGGACTGAAACTTCCTCTCCCCAGGGAAGGAAGAGGACCGACTCCGAGGACCCGGAGACAATGGTCTCCAAACGGGGGAAGAAATCTTCGCCGGAGGGTCCTGCCCTGGGGGCTACCCCGGCCGCACTATGCCCTCAAGGGGATCAGCCCTCCACCAAGCTGTAAGTAAAAGGGTACTTAATAATGAAAATATCTCACTTTACTTCTGAGGGAAATAATCAAAGCATTTATCTTGCAGTTCGGATCTTAGCCCTTCTCAGCAGAGCTCGTCTTCAGGGGATCTTCTTCCAGAGATGATGGAGAGCGAAACGCCTCCCCCTGCCATACCGCCTCACGAGGCGGGCGACCCCAAGGTGTCATCGCGGAGGGTTTCTCCTGATCCGGCAAGGCCAGAAGGTAATCCCATGGCCACCCGAAGTCCTCAGTATCCAGCTCTTGAAGAGAGCAATCGAAAGAGTCCAACACCGTCTGGTGTGCAGTCGGATGTACTGAGGGATCTGCTAGAGCAAGCGGCTATCTCAGAAGAGCACCGCACGTTGTTGGGTATGGTGATTGAAAGGATTTCAACCGCCAAAAGCATGTTGCATGAAGCCTTTATGAGTCTACTGGCGGGTTTTGAGGTACGCGAAATGATGTACATTTTTGACAGTACCGCACATTTTTAGATGTGCCCTGTGTAGATAGTAGCCCCTGAGACTCTGGTTGTTGTCGAAAACGGCAGCAAACAAAGGATCATAGTCCCAGGTAATAACCAGACCACCTTTATGTGCAGGTGATTGAAGCTCCGGTGGCTAGCCGGACTGATGGGTTTGCTGAACTAAGGCGGCAACTAGATGCGGCAGATGCCGACATCGTGTTTGTTAACAAGCGCCTTGACGAGGCACAAGGTAAGTGATTTTTTTGGTGATTGTCACATAATAAGAGCAGCATGATGCCAGTATCTTTAATATGTTGTGACTGTAGATGGAGCTGCCACCATGGAGACCCTTCGGGCCGAGCTTGCCCGAGCCAAGGAGCAAGAAAGGAGTAGCAATGCGGCCGCTTTAACGGCGGCCGAAGAGTTAAGGGCCGAACAGGCCGCGCATTGCGAGAGCAAAGAAAAAATAGCCAAGATGGCTGTAGAGTTAAAAGATGCTGCTGACCGTTACCAGCTTCTTGAAGAAGAAAACCGGGCGAAGGCGGCGGACCTGGAAAAGGCCCGGGTGGCTGCCAAGGAAGCCCGCTCCAAAATTAGAGCAACGAAGGAGGAGCTGCATCAAGCTACGGATATTGTATCTGGGAAGCCCTTCTTGTTGCGGACTAAGTTCGGGGATCCGAAGTATGCACCTCTGGACCGACTATGGAGTTCTGCAGACGCCTACGTGGATTTGGCTGCAAGTGCTGCTAATGCGGACGAGTACTTCAAGGATCGGGAAGATCACGAAGTGGAAAAACTGTTTTGGTCACAGTTTCATGCTCCAGCCCGTCCGCTGCTATTGAATGAGCAAATGGCCGAGTGAGCCGAGCTCCATAGATTATCCGGACTTGCCTTGAGGTCTGTTGTGGGTCATCTGTGGCCGGGAGGGCCAAGGCCGAATAGCTACTTTAGCTTAGTGCAACAATTCCTTGGTGATGTGCCATGCATCGATGCTATAAAGAGGTCGGCGTGCATAGAAGGCTCGCGGATGGCCCTTGCCCGTGTCAAAACATACTGGGCGGAGATGGATGCCACCACTGTTGCGGCACAGGGTTCGGCCATAGGCCGAGTGGCTGCCGAGCACTACTTTGAAGAAGTTCTTGAAGGCCCTCGTTCGATAGAAGCTCAGTGCTCGAAGAATATTATGTTTGAGTGACATGTATTCCCATTGTAAAAACAATGTTTTATTGAGTTTATCAAGGCTGTATTTATACTTTTGCCCGAAAGTACTATGATGCCTCCTGTGCGGCCGTTGGCAGTTGTCGGCTTCAGCCCCCATGCATATAATGCGGGGGTGCTCGCAAAAGACGCATGTTCACACTTGATCCAACGTCTTGGTCCATTAAGGAGGTGATAGCGCAGCGAACTAGGCAATCAGACTATAATGCTTTAACACCTTCACTTAGCCAGAGGAGTTTGACAACGGGGCTACTATATAGCCCCTGGTGGCTCCGCGCTCATCCAAATTCGGGGCGCGTACATGCCTGGCCGGGAAATGGTCCTTTGTTAAGGCGGAGGAATCCTGAAGATTCCGCTAGGTCATCGAGTGGTTGACCAGTCTCACGCTATATCATGACAATCAGTTTTTGGCTTTCTCTACTGAGGTGCTCGTCCGGATGAACCAGGGCACAATCGCAGTAGTTCTCCTGGTGCCGCCTTAGCCGATAGAGCGGAACGTAAGGCAGCAAAACACAGGAGCCAGGCAAACCCAACATTTGACCAAAGACATGACTCAGAGCTGATGCATATAAGGCCAAACTCGCGACGCCGAACACTCCCTAAGGTATTTGGTCTTTATGATGTAAACCTGGCTAAACAGTGCCCTTTGTAATAAGCCCCTGGTGTCCAGGTACGTGCAATATTCTGATGTGGCCACATGCCAATACGTCACCATCCTTCTCAGTTTTACTGAGAATCCGGGGGATGTGTATCAACAAGAGACAGTAAAAAAGGTTTATGCAGGGTCTTAATCTAAAAAGAATCCTTGGAACGGGTCCCTGCTGCACGTCTACGCCTGTGTCTCCGTTGTGTCGTATCCTGGACGGGTGTAGCACGATGGTCATCTGTAAAAGAGAGGAACTTAGTTGAAAAGTTGTCGTGCAAAAGGTAGGTTATACTAAATAAACCATGTACAGTTCAAGATGAGTAAAGTTGAGCCTAATTGTCACTTGTTTACACGCGTTGAGCCCCTTGTATTGTTATAGGGGTATAGCCATCAAACCTGTATCAATTATATATAGCTACACCGGACTCGTCTAACCGTGTCTGTGGTCTTAACGACCTGTCAGATGCTTTAGTTGGTGAGGCCGTCTAGTGTGCGGCTGCCAAGGCAGCCGCACGGTCTTCCGCGCGCAAGGAGCGCTCAATATTTCCATTTACTGTGATGATGCCACGTGGACCGGGCATCTTAAGCATGAGAGAAGCGTAATGTGGTATTGCGTTAAAGCGAGCGAAAGCTTCGCGTCCGAGTAGTGCTTGATAGCCACTTTGGAACGGAGCGATGTGGAAGGTTAACTTTTCGCTGCGGAAGTTATCGGGAAAGCCAAATATAACCTCTAGTAGCAGGGAGCCCATGCAATGGGCTTCTGGGCCTGGCGTTAGTCCTTTAAAGGTAGTATTGCTATGGCTGATTTTTGTTGGGTCTATCCCCATTTTGCGGATTGTGTCCTGATATATCAGGTTTAAACTGCTGCCGCCGTCCATCAGGACTCATGTGAAGTGGTATCCGTCAATTATCGGGTCCAACATCAAGGCAGCCCATCCTGCATGCCGGATACTTGCCGAGTAATCCCGATGGTCAAAGGTGATCGGTTGGGACGACCAGTGGCAGAACTCCGCGGTGATAGGCCCTAGGGCATGTGTCTCTAGGAGTGTCGCTTTGTTTCTCCCCTTCATCACGTGTAACACGTTTACTGTTTTGACATCTGGTGGGAATTTCTTCTGTTCCCCAGTGCTTTGCTTGCGAGGCTCGTCCTCATCTTTGCTTGGTGTATCCTGCCCCTTGTGTTCGGCGTTGAGTTTGCCGGACTGCTTGAAGACCCAACATTCTCTGTGGGTATGATTTGCAGGTTTATCGGGGGTGCTGTGGATCTGACATAGTTTGTCCAGAATCTTGTCCAGGCTGGACAGTTCGTCTCTGTTGCCTTTGGAGGGCAGCTTTTGCTGACCTGGCCGAGAGCTTCTGAATCCGGCGTTTACCGCCGTGCTCTTTGGGTTGTCTTCTTTATTGCGGCGCTTGTTTTTGCTGCGTCGTGGCTTCCCGTTTCCGTCCCTGACTTCGGATGTACTTGGGTCGCTGATGCTACATCGGGCTAACCAGCTATCCTCGCCCGCGCAAAAGCGGGTCATGAGGCTTGTTAATGCTGCCATTGTTCTCGGCTTTTCTTTGCCGAGGTGTGTGGAAAGCCATTCGTCTCGAACGCTGTGCTTGAAAGCTGCTAAGGCTTCGGTGTCTGGACAGTCGACTATTTGGTTCTTTTTAGTGAGAAAGTTGTTCCAAAGCTTTCGGGCTGACTCTCCGGGCCGTTGAGTTATATGACTTAAATCGTCTGCATCCGGTGGTCAGACATAGGTCCCTTGAAAATTTGCCAGAAAAGCGTCCTCGAGCTCTTCCCAGCTTCCAATGGAGTTTTCGGGGAGGCTTTTAAGCCAGTGTTGGGCTGGCCCTTTGAGCTTGAGGGGTAAGTACTTGATGGCATGGAGATCGTCTCCTCGGGCCATGTGGATATGGAGGATGTAGTCCTCAATCCAGACCCCAGGGTCTATCATTCCGTCGTACGCCTCTATGTTTACGGGTTTGAATCCTCTGGAAATTCATGGTCCAGCACCTCATCGGTGAAACATAGGGGGTGTGTGGCACCCCTGTATTTGGGTGTACCGTGGTGTTCGGATTTTTGTTGTGTTGCATTGCGTGTTGGAGCGCGCTTGCTTGGCCCGTAGATGGATCTGGTTGTGCCGTCCTTTTGATGCGAGCCCTCACGTGGATCACGTACTGGCGTGTGTGCGGCGTCATTTGCCGCTCTATGTTGGCCACGAGGTCGTCTATCCGACCGGATGGCTGTTTTGTTTATTGATTGCGGGGGATCTAAGGCCTCCTCATCGAATTCAGGTAGCAGCTTTCACTTCGGGTAGCTCTTTGTGTGGCGACTACCGCTGTACTTTGCTGCAGTGTTGAGTACTTCACTCCGTCTAATTCTGAGTGTGTCTTGTGCAGCCCTGAGCCTTTGCTTCTGCTTTTTCAGAATCCTCGCAGTGGCGACAAGCCTTTGATGGATATTCTGTTGCTTCGGGTGCCTGTCTGGTGTGATGTCATCCGTACTGTTATCTTCACCGGAGACGGGTTGTTCGGTTTGATTCTCCGTATTGCGGTGGTCGGACGGTGGTTCAATGCCGTGTTTGTCGTCCGCTGGCTCACCCTGCTCTATCGGTGGGTCTATATGATCGTTGTTTCTGCCGAGGCGGGATTGGTAGCGGCGCTTACACCGCCGCTTTGACTGCTTCTCGAGGGAATGATCCTTCGCTGCGTCCTTCTGTTCCTCGTCGACGTTTTCTTTGGGTGTGTCCATCATGTATACATCATATGATAAAGTGGGCGTACAGTGCCCTGTGGGCAGTGGCTCCTGTTCGTCTCCTGCATCGTCGTCCATACCGCCGATGTCTTCGGAGTCGAAGGCGAGCATGTCGGTCAAGTCGTCGACAGTGGCTACTAAGTGGGTGGTGGGTGGGCGGCGAATTTCTTCGTCGTCCGCATCCCGATCTGGCCGGCCATAGTTTGGCCAGGACTCTCCTGACAAGGAGAGAGACCTTAATGAGTTCAGTATGTCGCCAAAGGGCGAGTGCTAAAAGATATGTGTGGAGGTGAACTCCATTATCGGCGCCCAGTTGGATTCAATAGGCACGGGCGCATGCGGTTCGGAGTCCATGGCCGGGGAAGAATCCGGTAGTTCGGCGTCACGGCTCCCGTGAAGGGTAAGGTCGGTATTTGGCTCGATCGCCGCTGAAGATGCGGCCTCTGTGGCGGGGTCTATCCACCCATCCTTGGATGGCGCAACTGGCTCCGAATTGAGGGTCAGAGCGGTCGCTAGTGCGATCTCCCGAACATTGTCCGACGGTGGAGCTAAATCATGTTCATCGTGACCGTGCGGTGCACTCGGCAAGGGCTCGAATCCGTCGAAGATCAAGTCTTCGTGGATGTCGGCCGTGTAGTTCAAGTTTCCAAATCTGACCTGATGGCCAGGGGCATAGCTCTCGATCTGCTCCAGATGGCCAAGCGAATTGGCCTGTAGTGCGAAGCCGCCGAATATGAAGATCTGTCCTGGGAGGAAAACCGCACCCTAGACCGCATCGCTAGCGATGATCGAAGGAGCTATCCAACCTTATGGTGACGACACAGTGGAACTCTTAATGAAAGCACCAATGTCGGTGTCAAAACCAGCGGATCTCGGGTAGGGGGTCCCGAACTGTGCGTCTAGGCGGATGGTAACAGGAGACCGGGGACACGATGTTTTTACCCAGGTTCGGGCCCTCTCGATGGAGGTAAAACCCTACTCCTGCTTGATTGATCTTGATGATACGAGTATTACATGAGTTGATCTACCACGAGATCGAAGAGGCTAAACCCTAGAAGCTAGCCTACGGTATGATTGTTGTTGGTCCTACGGACTAAACCCTCCAGCTTATATAGACACCGGAGGGGGCTAGGGTTACACAGAGTCGGTTACAAGGAAGGAGATCTACACATCCGTACTGCCAAGCTTGCCTTCCACGCCAAGGAGAGTCCCATCCGGACATGAGACGAAGTCTTCAATCTTGTATCTTCATAGTCCAACAGTCCGTCCAAAGGATATAGTCCGGCTATCCGGATACCCCCTAATCTAGGACTCTCTCATGGAGGCCGCGAGAAGCATAGTCTTTGATAGGACTAGCTATCCCCCTCTTATTCAGCATTCTACAGTTTAGTCCACATATACTACCCCTTTTATTGATACCAATGCATATGTAGTGTAGTTCCTTGCTTGCGAGTACTTTGGATGAGTACTCACGGTTGCTTTGCTACTTCCTGTTCCCCCTTTCCCGGTTATTGCAATCATATGATGGAGTCTAGGAGCCAGAGGATCCTGAGGATGATTCTACATGGAGTTCGGATTCGAGGATTAGTTAGGAGGTCCCAGGCAGGAGGCCTCGCCTTTTCGATCGTTGCTACTTTTGTGCTAGCCTTCTTAAGGCAAACTTGTTTAACTTATGTCTGTACTCAGATATTATTGCTTCCGCTGACTCTTGTGTCTTTGAGCATTTGTATTCGAGCCTTCGAGGCCCCTGGCTTGTAATATAAAGCTTGTATTATTTTATTTGTGTCTAGAGTTGTGTTCTGATATCTTCCCGCGAGTCCCTGATCTTGATCGTACATGTTTGTGTGTATGATTAGTGTACGGTCAGATCAGGGGCGTCACATGTGGAGGGGGGCACCACACACGGCTAAGAAACAACTGTTGTGTCTTTGGGGTGCCCCATGCCCCCGTATATAAAGGAGGAGGGGAGGAGGAGGCCGACCTAGGGGGCGCGCCAAAGGAGGGAGTCCAACTAGGACTTCCTTTCCTTTTCCGGAGGGGGGAAAGAGGGAGGGGAGAGGAAGAGGAGAAGGAAAAAGGGGGCGCCCCCTTCCCTAGTCCAATTCGGACTCCCTATAGGGAGGGGGTGTGGCTACCCCTTGTGGGCTGCCTCCCCTCTCCCCTATGGCCCATGTAGGCCCAATATTTCCCCGGGGGATTCCGGTAACCTCCCGGTACTCCGAAAAATACCCGAACCTTCCCGAAACCATTCCGGTGTCCGAATACCTTTGTCCAATATATCAATCTTTACCTCTCGACCATTTCAAGACTCCTTGTCATGTCCGTGATCTCATCCGGTACTTCGAACAAACTTCGGTCACGAAAAACATGCAACTCATAATACAAATCGTTATCGAACGTTAAGCGTGCAGACCCTACGGGTTCGAGAACAATGTAGACATGACCGAGACATATCTCTGATCAATAACCAATAGCGGAACCTGGATGCTCATATTGGTTCCTACATATTCTACGAAGATTGTCGGTGTCAAAACTGGCGGATCTCGGGTAGGGGGTCCTGAACTGTGCGTCTAAGGCGGATGGTAACAGGAAGCAGGGGACACGATGTTTTACTCAGGTTTGGGCCCTCTTGGTGGAGGTAATACCCTACGTCCTGCTTGATTGTTCTTGATGATATGAGTATTACAAGAGTTGATTTACCACGAGATCGTAGAGGCTAAACCCTAGAAGCTAGCCTATGGTATGATTGTATGTTGTCCTACGGACTAAACCCTCTGGTTTATATAGACACCGGAGGTAGCTAGGGTTACACAAGGTCGGTTAGAAGGGAGGAGATATACATATCCGTGTTGCCTAGCTTGCCTTCCACACCAAGTAGAGTCCCATCCGGACACGGGATGAAGTCTTCAATCTTGTATCTTCATAGTCCAACAGTCCGGCCAAAGGATATAGTCCGACTGTCCGGAGACCCCCTAATCCAGGACTCCCTCAAAGATCTTTATCGGTCAAACCGCATAACAACATACGTCACTCCCTTTGTCATTGATACGTCTCCAACGTATCTATAATTTTTGATTGTTCAATGCTATTATATTATCTGTTTTGGATGTTTAATGGGCTTTAATATACCTTTCTATATTATTTTTGGGACTAACCTATTAACCGAAAGCCCAGTGCAAATTGCTATTTTTTTTGCCTATTTCAGTGTTTCACAGAAAAGGAATATCAGACAGAATCCAAACGGAATGAAACCTTCGCGAGGATCTTTTTGGAACAAACATGATCTAGGATACTTGGAGTGGGCGTCAAGGAAGCAGCGAGGTGACCACGAGGTAGGAGGGTGTGCCCCAGGGGGTGGGCGCCCCCCACCCTCGTGGGCCCCTCGCAGCTCCACCGACCTACTTCTTTCACCTATATATACTCTCGTACCCTGAAACCTTCGGGGAGAGCAACGAAACACCTTTTCCACCGCCGCAACCTTCTGTACCCGTGAGATCCCATCTTGGGGCCTTTCTCGGCGATCTACCGGAGGGGGATTCGATCAAGGAGGGCTTCTACATCAACACCATAGCCTCTCCGATGATGTGTGAGTAGTTTACCACAGACCTTCGGGTCCATAGTTATTAGCTAGATGGCTTCTTCTCTCTCTTTGGATCTCAATACAAAGTTCTCCTCTATCTTCTTGGAGATCTATTCGATGTAACTCTTTTTGCGGGGTGTTTGCCGAGATCCGATGAATTATGGGTTTATGACTTGATTACATATGAATATTATTTTATTCTCCTTTGAATTCTTATATGCATGATTTGATATCTTTTCAAGTCTTTTCAAATTATCAGTTTGGTTTGGCCTACTAGATTGATCTTTCTTGCAATGGGAGAAGTGCTTAGCTTTGGGTTCAATCTTGCGGTGTCCTTTCCCAGTGACAGCAGGGGCAGCAAGGCATGTATTCTATTGTTGCCATCGAGGATAAAAGTATGGGGTTTATATCATATTGCTTGAGTGTATCCCTCTACATCATGTCATCTTGCCTAATGCGTTACTCCGTTCTTATGGACTTAATACTCTAGATGCATGCTGGATAGCGGTCGATGTGTGGAGTAATAGTAGTAGATGCAGAATCGTTTCGGTCTACTTGTCACGGACGTGATGCCTATATTCATGATCATTGCCTTAGATATCATCATAACTATGCACTTTTCTATCAATTGCTCGGCAGTAATTTGTTCACCCACCGTAATACATGTTATCTTGAGAGAAGCCACTAGTGAAACCTATGGCCCCCGGGTTTACTTTACATCATATAAGTTTCCAATCTGCAATTCTAGTTTACTATCTATTTTGCAATCTTTATTTTCCAATCTATATCACAAAAATACCAAAATTATTTATCTTATTATCTCTATCAGATCTCAGTCTCGTAAGTGACCGTGAAGGGATTGACAACCCCTTTATCGCATTGGTTGCGAGGTTCTTGTTTATTTGTGCATGTACTAGGCGACTTGCATGTAGTCTCCTACTGGATTGATACCTTGGTTCTCAAAAACTGAGGGAAATACTTACGCTACTTTGCTGCATCACCCTTTCCTCTTCAAGGGAAAACCAATTCATGCTCAAGAGGTAGCAAGAAGGATTTCTGGCACCGTTGCCGGGGATATTTGCACCAAGTCAAGTCAAGATTTGATCTCCCGTCAACTTGCCATTTCTGGCCCGTTGCCAGGGAGATCTACGCACAAGTCAAGACATACCAAGTTCCCATCACAAACTCTTATCCCTCGCATTACATTATTTGCCATTTGCCTTTCGTTTTCCTCCCCCCACTTCACCTTTGCCATTTTATTAGCCTCTTTTCCGTTCACGCTTTTTCCATTCGCCTCTTTTCGCTTGCCTCTTGTTTGCTTGTGTGTTGGATTGATTGTTTGTCACGATGGCTCAAGATAATACTAAATTATGTGACTTTACCAAACCAAAAACAATGATTTTATTAGCACTCCGATTGCTCCTCTTACCGATGCCGAATCTTGTGAAATTAATACAGCTTTGCTGAATCTTGTCATGAAAGATCAATTTGCTGGCCTTCCTAGTGAAGATGCCGCTACCCATCTAAACAACTTTGTTGATTTATGTGATATGCAAAAGAAGAAAGATGTGGATAATGATATTGTTAAATTGAAGCTATTTCCATTTTCGCTTAGAGATCATGCTAAAACTTGGTTCTCCTCTTTGCCTAAAAATAATATTGATTCATGGAATAAGTGCAAAGATGCTTTTATCTCTAAGTATTTTCCTCCCGCTAAGATCATCTCTCTTAGAAACGATATTATGAATTTTAAGCAACTTGATCATGAGCATGTTGCACAACCTTGGGATAGGATGAAATTAATGATACGTAATTGCCGTACACATGGTTTGAATTTATGGATGATTATACAAAATTTTTATGCTGGATTGAATTTTGCTTCTAGAAATCTTTTAGATTCGGCCGCGGGAGGCACTTTTATGGAAATCAATTTAGGAGAAGCTACTAAACTCCTAGATAAAATTATGGTTAATTATTCTCAATGGCACACCGAAATATCTACTAGTAAAAAGGTTCATGCGATAGAAGAGATTAATGTCTTGAGTGGAAAGATGGATGAACTTATGAAATTGTTTCCTAATAAGAGTGTTTCTTATGATCCTAATGACATGCCTTTGTCTACTTTGATTGAGAATACTAATGAATCTATGGATGTGAATTTTGTTGGTAGGAACAATTTTGGTAACACCGCGTATAGAGGAAACTTTAATTCGAGGCCGTTCCCTAGTAATTCCTCTAATAATTATGGCAATTCCTACAACAACTCTTATGGAAATTTTAATAAGATTCCCTCTGATTTTGAGACTAGTGTTAAAGATTTTATGAATTCGCAAAAGAATTTCAATGCTTTGCTTGAAGAAAAATTCCTTAAGATTGATGAGTTGGCTAGGAACGTGGATAGAATTTCTCTTGATGTTGATTATTTGAAACTTAGATCTATTCCACCTAAGCATGATATCAATGAGTCTCTCAAAGCCATGAGAATTTCCATTTATGAGTGCAAAGAAATAACCGCTAGGATGCGTGCTAAGAAAGATTGCTTTCTAAAAGTGTGTTCTTCTAGTTTTAATGATAATAATGATGAATATCTAAAAGTGATTGGTGTTTCTCCTATTAAATCTTTGTTTGCCAATATGAATCTTGATAAAGATGGGACTGGAGATAAGTCAACTTTAGTTAGAAGGCGTCCCAATGACTCGGAGTTTTTAGATCTTGATGCAAAAATTGGTAAAAGTGGGATTGAAGAGGTCAAAACTTTACATAGCAATGAACCCACTATTTTGGATTTCAAGGAATTTAATTATGATAATTGCTCTTTGATAGGCTGCATTTCCTTGCGATCCGTGCTAAATTCTCCTCATGCTTATGATCAAAACAAAGCTTTCACTAAACATATCGTTGATGCTTTAATGCAATCTTATGAAGAAAAACTTGAATTAGAAGTTTCTATCCCTAGAAAACTTTATGATGAGTGGGAACCTACTATTAAAATTAAGATTAAAGATCATGAATGCTATGCTTTATGTGATTTAGGTGCTAGTGTTTCCACGATTCCAAAAACTTTGTGTGATGTGTTAGGTTTCCGTGAATTTGAGGATTGTTATTTAAATTTGCATCTTGCGGATTCCACCATTAAGAAACCTATGGGAAGAATAATGATGCTCTTATTGTTGCAAATAGAAATTATGTGCCCATAGATTTTATTGTTCTTGATATAGATTGCAATCCTACCTGTCCTATTATTCTTGGTAGACCTTTCCTTAGAACGATTGGTGCAATTATTGATATGAAAGAAGGAAAAATTAGATTCCAATTTCCATTAAGGAAAGGCATGGAACACTTTCCTAGGAAGAAAATTAAATTACCTTATAAATCTATTATGAGAGCCACTTATGGATTGCATACCAAAGATGACAATACCTAGATCTATTCTTGTTTTTATGCCTAGCTAGGGGCGTTAAACGACAACGCTTGTTGGGAGGCAACCCAATTTTATTTTTGTTCCTTGCTTTTTGTTCCTATTTATTAATAAATAAATCTTCTAGCCTCTTTTATGATTGTGTTTTTTATGTTTTAATTAGTGTTTGTGCCAAGTAAAGCCTTTAGGATCTTATTGGATGATTGTTATTTGATCTTGCTGAAAAAACTGAAAGTATGCGCTCACGAGAATAATTTTCATTTTTAACGAGAGAGCGACAAAATACTGATTCCAACTGCAGTAGATCAATATACAAATTATTTATATTGTCCTAATTCGGTAGAATTGTTGGAGTTACAAACGTATTCGAAACCTACAGATTACTACAGACTGTTCTGTTTTTGACAGGTTCTGTTTTTCGTGTGCTGTTTGCATATTTTGATGAATCTATGGCTAGTATCGGGGGGGGGGGGGTATGAACCATAGAGAAGTTGGAATACAGTAGGTTTAACACCAATATAAATAAAGAATGAGTTCATTATAGTACCTTAAGCGGTGATTTGTTTTCTTATACTAACGGAGCTCATGAGATTTTCTGTTGAGTTTCGTGTTGTGAAGTTTTCAAGGTTTTGGGTAAAGATTTGATGGATTTTGGAACAAGGAGTGGCAAGAGCCTAAGCTTGGGGATGCCCAAGGCACCCTAAGGTAAAATCCAAGGACAAACAAAAGCCTAAGCTTGGGGATGCCCAAGGCACCCCAAGGTAAAATCCAAGGACAACCAAAAGCCTAAGCTTGGGGATGCCCCGGAAGGCATCTCCTCTTTCGTCTTCGTCTATCGGTAACTTTACTTGAGGCTATATTTTTATTCACCACATGATATGTGTTTTGCTTGGAGCGTCTTGTATGATTTGAGTCTTTGCTTTTTAGTTTAACACAATCATACATGTCACTCTTGATTCATCGCATATCCCGGTACACCGCCGGAGGCATTCACGTAGAATCATATTTTGTTCTAAGTATCAAGTTGTAATTCTTGAGTTGTAAGTAAATAAAAGTTTGATGATCATCATTATTAGAGCATTGTCCCAGTGAGGAAAGGATGATGGAGACTATGATTCCCCCACAAGTCGGGATGAGACTCCGGGCGAAAAATAAAGAAAGAAAAAAAGGAAAGCAAAAGAGGCCATAAAAAGGGAGAAAAGGCCCAAATAAAAAAATAAATAAAAAATAATAAAAAATGAGAGAAAAATATAGAAGGGGCAATGCTACTATCTTTTTTCCACACTTGTGCTTCGAAGTAGCACCATGATCTTCATGATAGAGAGTCTCTTATGTTGTCACTTTCATATACTAGTGGGAATTTTTCATTGTATAACTTGGCTTGTATATTCCAATGATGGGCTTCCTCAAAATGCCCTAGGTCTTCGTGAGCAAGCAAGTTGGATGCACACCCACTTAGTTTCTTTTGTTGAGCTTTCATACATTTATAGCTCTAGTGCATTCGTTGCATGGCAATCCCTACTCACTCACATTAATATCTATTGATGGGCATCTCCATAGCCTGTTGATACGCCTAGTTGATGTGAGACTATCTTCTCCATTTTGTCTTCTCCACAACCACCATTCCATTCCACCTATAGTGCTATATACATGGCTCACGCTCATGTATTGCGTGAAGATTGAAAAAGTTTGAGAACATCAAAAGTATGAAACAATTGCTTGGCTTATCACCGGGGTTGTGCATGATTTAAATATTTTGTGTGATGAAGATAGAGCATAGCCAGACTATATGATTTGTAGGGATAGCTTTCTTTGGCCGTGTTATTTTTACAAGACATAATTGCTTGGTTAGTATGCTTGAAGTATTATTGTTTTTATGTCAATATTAAACTTTTATTTTGAATCTTTCGGATCTGAATATTCATGCCACAATAAAGAGAATTACATTGAAAATTATGTTAGGGAGCATTCCACATCAAAAATTCTGTTTTTCTCATTTACCTACTCGAGGACGAGCATGAATTAAGCTTGGGGATGCTTGACACGTCTCCAGCGTATCTATAATTTTTGATTGTTCCATGCTATTATATTATCTGTTTTGGATGTTTAATGGGCTTTAATATACCTTTTTATATTATTTTTGGGACTAACCTATTAACCGAAAGCCCGGTGCAGATTGTTTTTTTGCCTATTTCAGTGTTTCGCAGAAAAGGAATATCAAACGAAATCCAAACGGAATGAAACCTTCGCGAGGATCTTTTTTTGGAACAAACGTGATCCAGGAGACTTGGAGTGGACGTCAAGGAAGCAGCGAGGCAGCCACGAGGTAGGAGGGTGCCCCCCAGGGGGGTGGGTGTACCCCCCACCCTCGTGGGCCCCTCGCAGCTCCACCGACCTACTTATTTCACCTATATATGCTCTCGTACCCTGAAACCTTCGGGGAGAGCAACGAAACACCTTTTCCATCGCTACAACCTTCTGTACTCATGAGATCCCATCTTGGGGACTTTTCCGGTGATCTGCTGAAGGGGGATTCGATCATGGAGGGCCTCTACATCAACACCATAGCCTCTCCGATGATGTGTGAGTAGTTTACCACAGACCTTCGGGTCCATAGTTATTAGCTAGATGGCTTCTTCTCTCTCTTTGGATCTCAATGCAAAGTTCTCCTTGATCTTCTTGGAGATCAATTCGATGTAACTCTTTTTGCAGTGTGTTTGCCGAGATCCGATGAATTATGGGTTTATGACTTGATTATCTATGAATATTATTTGATTCTTTTGTGAATTCTTATATGCATGATTTGATATCTTTGCAAGCCTCTTTGAATTATCAGTTTGGTTTGGCCTACTAGATTGATCTTTCTTGCAATGGGAGAAGTGCTTAGCTTTGGGTTCAATCTTGCGGTGTCCTTTCCCAGTGATAGTAGGGGCATCAAGGCACGTATTGTATTGTTGCCATCGAGGATAAAAAGATGGGGTTTATATCATATTGCTTGAGTTTATCCCTCTACATCATGTCATCTTGCCTAATGCGTTACTCCGTTCTTATGAACTTAATACTCTAGATGCATGCTGGATAGCGGTCGATGTGTGGAGCAATAGTAGTAGATGCAGAATTGTTTCGGTCTACTTGTCACGGACGTGATGCCTATATTCATGTTCATTGCCTTAGATATCATCATAACTATGCGCTTTTCTATCAATTACTCAGCCGTAATTTGTTCACCCACCGTAATACATGCTATCTTGAGAGAAGCCACTAGTGAAACCTATGGCCCCCGGGTCTACTTTACATCATATAAGTTTCCAATCTACAATTCTAGTTTACTATCTATTTTGCAATCTTTATTTTCCAATCTATATCACAAAAATACCAAAAATATTTATCTTATTATCTCTATCAGATCTCACTCTCGTAAGTGATCGTGAAGGGATTGACAACCCCTTTATCATGTTGGTTGCGAGGTTCTTGTTTGTGTGTGCAGGTACTAGGCGACTTGCGTGTAGTCTCCTACTGGATTGATACCTTGGTTCTCAAAAACTGAGGGAAGTACTTACACTACTTTGCTGCATCACCCTTTCCTCTTCAAGGAAAAACCAACGCATGCTCAAGAGGTAGCAGTCATCGGTATGTTACTTGCTCGAGATTCGATCATCGGTATCATCATACCTAGTTCAATCTCGTTAGCGGAAAGTCTCTTTACTCATTCCATAATGCATCATCTCGTAACTAACTCATTTAGTCACATTGCTTGCAAGGCTTATAGTGATGTGCATTACCGAGAGGGCCAAGAGATACTACTCCGATACACGAAGTGATAAATCCTAATCTTGATCTATGCCAACCCAACAAACACCTTCGGATACACCTGTAGAGCATCTTTATAATCACCCAGTTACGTTGTGACGTTTGATAGCATACAAGGTGTTCCTTCGGTATTCGGGAATTGCATAATCTCATAGTCAGAGGAATATGTATATGTCATGAAGAAAGCAATAGCAATAAAACTAAACGATCATAATGCTAAGCTAACGGATGGGTCTTGTCCATCACATTATTCTCTAATGATGTGATCTGATTCATCAATTGACAACACATGTCCATGGTTAGGAAACTACACTACAAAAAAATACACTTCCGTGATGATACGTGTTTGTCACAGTAGGTCGCTTTTTTTGTCATGCATGTACATCCATGAAAAATTTATGACAGAATCAAGATAGTCATACATGTGCTGTTGTAGAAGTGTTCCATGACATTACCAAAATTATCATCACAGAAGTGTCCAATTCCATGATGATAAATTGTGCATCACAGAAGTGCTTTCGTCAAGGGTGACCGACACGTGGCATCCACCGTAACAGAACGCCGTTAAGCTATCGGGTCGGGTTTTGGATCCGATAACCCGTTAACAGCCCCGACCAATGGGGATTTTCCACGTGTAAAATCATCATTGGCTAGAGGAAACACGTGTCGGCTCATCGTCGGGACAGATGTCATCCACTCACTGGACAGAAGGCGCCTATGATACGTCGACACGTGGCACGACCCAACAAGTTTAAATGGGCCGGCCCAACTAGAGGCCCACAAGATTTTGCGGACCATAATGGGCCGGCCCAGCTAAAGGCCCATGAAATTTTGTGGACCATGGCCCAGCTAAAGGCCCACAAGATTTTGCGGGCCATAATGGGCCAGCCCAGGTAAAGGCCCACAACATTTTTTTTGTGCCATAATGGGCCGACCCAGGTAAAGGCCCACAAGATTCTTGCGGGTCATAATGGGCCGGCCCAGCTAAAGGCCCACGAGATTTCGCCGACATTAATGGGCTGACCCAGCTGTAGGCCCACAAGATTTTGAGGACCCTAGTAGGCCGACCCATTAACTGGCTGCCATGTTTTGGGCCAAATGCCGGCCCATATTTGATCCGGTCCATTAATGGCCTGCCACGCTCCGTGCCTAATAGTGGCCCATATGAGATCCGGCCCGTTAAAAGCCTACCATGTTCTAGGCCAAATTACAGCCCAGATCAGGTCCGGCCCTTTAAGAGGCTTTGGACTCAATTATGGCCCATATCAGATTCGGCCCGTCAACTGGACACTATGCTTTTGGGCCCATTTGCTAAAGGCCCACTTAGTAATTCGGCCTGATATTAGTTTTGGCCTGTTAAGGGCCCGTTTAACATTTTGGCCCTATATTAATTTCGGCGTGTTAAAAGCCAGTCATATAGTTGGGCCTAACTACAGCCCGATTTGCATCCGGCCTGCTCGCAGCCGATACCTAATTGGGCCAAACAAGGACCCAGACAATTTTGGCCTGTTAAAAGCCCGTGATTTGATTTGCACAATCATGGGCTGGGGTTCATTTCGGGCTGCTGCCGGCCCGTGAGCTGATCAGCACGTTTTAGGCCCAACCTACATCGTGATTGCATGACGGCCCGATTATGTACCGTAATTTTACGGTTTGGCCGGTTTACTGCGAAGACAGGATATATATACAATAAAATAACTGTAGCATCGTTAATAAGAAAAAACCTATACTATACAATAAAGAAATTACGGCATATTACATCCACTCGGCATTAAAGTTCGCCACTATGATAATAAAGCACAAGCAGACAACAGATTACATACACTGGGCATCAAAGATCGCCACCAGTGCAAATAAACACGCCGAAAAAATAATATACAAAACCGACAGCACTTCAATAGAGTTCAAGAAAGGTTAGCCCTGCTGGGGAGCTGCAGCGCAAGCAGCTGAGCAAGATGATGAGACTGCGCTTGTTCAACACTTATATCTTCCTAACTCTGAAAGATAAACAGGCAGACAGATGACATGTTTTGCACATAGAAGTATCAGTGCTGACAATTCATCACATTTCTTACTGACGAATAAAGTGACACAGTTTAAATTTGCATTAACACAATATGGTATCGTTCAGGTCAAGACATGGCAGGAAATGACATTGTGAAGGAGCTGGCAGCTTCACGACACCACTGGATTACAGATCAAGAACTCATGAGTATCAATGGTTAGTGTGCTGTCAATTTATACCATTTCAGATTAGCAAATAAAGAGAGGGTTTAAATAATAGTTGAATGATATGACATTTTTCATAGTTAAGACATTGCAGAATATGACATTGTGTTGTAGTGGGTAGGTTCACCACACCACTGGATTATAGATGAAGAACAGAAGCATACATGCAGTGCAAAAGAAGATCACTTGCTCTGTATAGTTTAATTTACATGGTATGAAGAAGGAACTTGGTTGTACAACTGAAAACTTAAATTGAGAAAGGACGAACTTTTGTTTATGAACTACATATAATAAACTTTAAACAGGCAATTTGATGCAAACACCAAAAATAAACAACTGTTGCAGTCATGCCTAACCAAATACATACAACAAAGTTTGTAGGCTTGAGATGGACAAACTTACATTATTGGTGAAGACAGGCTCTATAAAGGCCTTATCCATGCTGATGGGGGGCAATTCAAGAAGTTTACCACATAATCTTCTTCAAAAGCATTGCCTTTATTCTACATTTTGTTAAGAGTAAATATAGATGTGATAATATACGAAAAAATGGAGAATATTTAAGATAAGATGAAGAATGATGCTACATAACCAAGTAGCTATAAATGTAAGTGCAGCGATACATGCAAAAGGTACAACCAAGAGCAATGCACAGCTAAACTTCTTCAGTACCAACCTTATGGTAAGACTAAATATAGATCTGATGTGTAGAAAATGGAGGGCAAAGGAAAATAAGCTGCAGAGTGATGGTACATGAACAACTACCTGTCATTATAAGTACACTGATAAAGGACAGCATGTACTTACAAGAACAATGCAGAGCTAAAAAAACATTGGCATTGGATATATTCTACACTAATGTAACCATTCATATAGGTCAGATAATTTGGAGCGGACAATTGATAAGCAAGCTATCATGCATACTGCTGTCACATAATGAACCTGGTATGTATGCAAGTACAGTGATACTTGACAATAGGTACTAACAAGAGCAAAGCAGCGGGCATCATATTTGAGATATCCCGTCATTCTTGTCAAACCGGAATTCTTCTTCGAGCATATTTCCTGCAAAAAAGATCCGTAAGGCACATGCGGAAAAGTAGAAGTTCAAATTGTCATGTGATTTCATAGACAGTACCTCATCCTGGGAACGAGACCAGTGCATAACAAGGTTTTTCCCTTCAATGTGTTCTAAATTTAGCACAGGAGACTTCACCAGAAATTCGTTTATAGACTTGCCATCAAAGTGTGATTTCCTCAGGTAACACCGATACTGCTGCAATGCTTCCTTGAAAAGCACAAGCAAGCTTTGCTCGTCATGACTATCCAGATTGACCCTCGCCTAGTTACAACAATGTAATGTAAATCATTGATGTGTATAATCAGTAGAAAATAGGAAATAATAGCCATGAATAATAGCACTTACACGTAAGTTGGACAGGAAGATGTGAAAATGGTGTTTATCTTCACAATAATCTTCCCCTGATGGGAATATATGCACGTAGTCCCTAACAACATTGAAAGCATTGTCTTTTAAACTGGGAATAAATGGAATGGGGTTCCAATCTGCAGGAATTGACCGTCTCTGCAGTTGGGATAGGTCTTCGGCCGGTGGACTTGTTGTACCTTTTGCTGGAGTGGGATTTTTCTGTGGTACAGCTGGTGCTATGGTAAATGAAATCGGTATACCTTTTGCTGGAGTGCAGGTCCTGTGTGGTGGGGCTAGTGCTGTGGCTAGTGAAGTATGGGTACAGTCTGTTGGAGTCGGTCGTACGTTTTGTATCACTAGTTGTACAACCAATATAAGTGGGGTGATGTCTGATTTCTCTGGCACCATCATGTTTTTCAAGGACTTTGCTGGTGCTCCTTCAGGTTCGGCAATCACCCTCTTCCTTTTTGATGTCTGATGCACAAGAACAACATTTGAGTGGAAAAACATGGCATGATGATAGATGGAATATGCATTGATAATGGATGGGCATGGCATCTCGACATATATGATGAGTAAACTAAGCAGATGGCGGTGCAACAAAGTAGAAGAAATGCAAGACAACATATGCAAGATACCCGCAATCAATAAAACATTGCCAAATTAGAACAAGCACCTTGATGGGTGAAGAGGACAAGCCATCTGCCTTTGACTCCTCGAGGTTAGAATAGTCATTAGGATGATATTCTGAACAAGAATCAACAGGTGGGGAGCGTACGAGTTTCATTGCATCCAGAATGGCACTCAATGCCTTGGTGCCAATTTTGTAAGTCATTGTAGTGTTTAGCTTCAAGAGTGGACTGCTGCTAGTGCGACACAAAGCAGCTACATAGATCATAGTGTAGATATAACGGGAAAACCTTAAGCATCAGAGTAAAATCAGCAAAGTGGAACTTGCTGGAATATATGTGCTAGTATTGCCGGTACGGCTAGAAAGGCTTCGGATACCATCTCTCTTCAAGTGAAGGTGCGGTACTGTTAATATCAATGTAACTCTCAAAGGCGACACAGCTCCCCGCATTTCCTTGCTGTTCTAATAGGATTCAAGTGGGCAGGCCACTACAAATCCTATTCCTATGTTTACAAGATCCTACGAATCAAAGAGGCTCAAAGTGTCCATCACAACTGACATTATAGACCTCTACACTGCAAATGTCCCCGCTCATCTTCAGTACAAGGAACATACTGTACTACTATCATACTCCCTCCGTTCCAAAATATAAGTCTTGGTAGAGATTTCCACTATGGATCACATACAGATGTATCCAGGTACATTTTAGAGTGTAGATTCACTCATTTTGCTCCATATGTAGTCCATGGTGGAATAGGAAGACTTGTATTTAGGAATGGAGAGAGTACATATTAAAGAAGAACGGAAGATGAACATGGTAAAGAAGAGCAAGCAGATTTTGGATAATAAAATGTTGGTTGCACAGTGCCCACACATGATGAACCAGAGCGCATTAAGAATGCAATTCCTAGCTGTCTCTCGACCATTTCAGGCGGTTGGATGAAGATCCTATGTCTCCTAACCCTTCTTCTTCCTTGTCTCTGATTCTTCCCATACAGAACACCGCACGGGCCGCCAGCCGGACCACCGGCCCCCACCGCCTATGTTCCTCCACCACCCCCACCCCCACCCCACCCTAACCCCCACCCGCGTCGAGTTTTCTTCGTTTGGCGAGGCCCCACAACCACCCGGGCCCCTTCGATCGCACCAGCGAACTCCGGCGAGCTCTGAAAAATCGACTGACCCAATTTTGAAATTTAGTCTACTATGATTTAACTAGTGTGGAATATAAAAGGGGAAAACCATAAGCATTGCGAGTATGGTGTTGAGCGTGCCATGGCGGATCTAAAGGTGCAAACCGGACAAAGGCAACTTCGCAACCAAGACAAGAAATCAGAGTAAAGCAGTGGCGATCTATTTTCTTGCTGCGATAAATAAGTTGAGCAGATACGAAAGAGTACCGCCTCTAGTGCGGCGCCGTGTAGGCATCTGCTGAGAATTTGATGGTGCTACAGTAGCGATGGTTGTCGGCGGCGTGAAGCAGATCTAGGAGGGTAGACGGTGGCGGTGGGGCGCGGTGGACGAGACGGTCGTAGGAGTGGCGCCGGCAAGGTGGACGACGGCGGGGATGAAGCGAGAGGACGGGATGCAAGGATCTCGGTCCGAAGCCGTGGATGAGAGAGGTCGATCTCTTGTAATGGACAGCGGCATCGGGGTATCAGGTCCGGCATGGTGGAGGAGGACGGCGGTGGATGGGGTGGTGGACAGCGGCGGACGGAGGAGGGTGGGGTGGAGAGGGTGTTTTGGCGCCCACGGAGTACGAATGGGGAAAAGGGAGGTAGAGAGGAAGGGGGAACCATGTATTCAGGGCGCACTTGTCTCAAATGCGAGGAAATTTACAAACTTAGCCCCCGTTTCAAATTTCTACTACATCACAACAACACTAGTCGGTCGGGGATAGGACGGTAATCTCGCATACACCGAATATTTGCCGACGAGAGTTTGTTTTTGGCGCCCACCGTGTATGAATATGAATCGGGGAGGGAGTCGATTTCGACCGAGGACACACTGTGTTTTGGCGCCCACCGTGTATGAATCCGGGTGAGAGGTGGTTACGTCACGTTTGGGTGAAATTACAAACCTACCCCTATCGAAACCTATAGAAATCCAGCATATAGGCTTTGCGTGGCAGGGATAGGCAGCAGTGATTTCCATCTCGCAGATTTTGGTTCCGGGCGGTTACTGCGACTTTCCCCGCTTCGTTCAAATTTTGCAGAGTGCACGTTTACCGTGCTAACTCAATTCGAATCCCGTTTGTATTCTATTTTTTCTTTCGGGTGGGATCCATTTTCAATTGGAATTACATTCTATATACATCATTTATATATATATACTTTCAAAATCACAACACCATTTATACATAAATATGGTTTACAAATGGCATGATCTCAGATTCATAAGGTTGTATCCATCAATTTGGATTTTCAAATATTTGAAACCACTTTATGTTGAAATCCAATGTATGCATTCCTCGCTAACTGTCTCCAATTAATGTGTGTTTCATGCGGGTTTTTTTACTTCTCAAACATGCATAATGTGTTTCACACACGCAACATATAGTGTAATCCCGTTTAGACATTAATTGCATATAAACCATGCATTGTTTGTAATTGAAGAATCTATGGATCACTAATATTGATAAACTATATAACATTACACGTGTGCCCAAATTCAAATGAATATGCATGTTTGATACACCAATTTGCATTATGATATTATCGATGTCGTGATCTCCAGTTTAAATATTTGAATCCCCTTTAATCCAGATATTCGTCTCATATAGCTATCACTCATGCTTATATAGGACTATCTCTCTGGACCTATACACGTTCATCGTCTCTCAGGTATCTCTCGTGCTACATGTATGTCGACAATGATCTTTTATCTTCGTAACACACTGACGGTACTCTCTCCCTCGACCTTCATCACGCTATCTCTCTCTAAGTATATCTCGCTCCCTGCTATGTGTCTCTAACTATGATTCTCCATGTGGAATCTCTTTCTCTCACACAAACACAAAACTTTGTCTCCCGGGGTCTCATTTCTCTCTACTATTCCCATGTGTGCCACTCCCACACCCCTCATACAGAGATGTCTTTCGCTCCTTAGATACGAGAACCTACGACTCTTCCTCATCAATATCTCTTTCTCACACACAAACACAAACTCTGTCTCCCAGGGTCTCATATTTCTCCATTGTTCTCTTGTATGTCTCTCACACACACCCTCTCTCCCTAGAGATATATTGCGTTCCCTCGTATGTCTCTCTAGCTATCACTCTCGTTGTGAAATATCTTTCTCTCTCACAGACACAAAACTCCGTCTCTCTGGATCTCATTTCTCTCTGATATCTGTTTGTATGTGACTCACACGGACCCTCTCTCTATCTCTCTCACACCCACACACATAACCCAGCCTTCTGATCCACTCGACTCCTATCTCTAACGCACACTAGCTAGCATCTTTATCTTTCTATTTATCTGTTTCTCCATCAACCTTCTTTCTCGCCCTCACTCTTGATTCCTATCACGCACACTACATATGTTTCTCTCTACATGCAGTCAAGTGCCCTCTCACACACATATATAACTTCACCCTTTGAACCACCCGACGGTCATCTCCAACACCCAAACTAGCGGATGTCCCTCTAGCTAGCATATCCATCTCTGTATCTATCTGTAGTTTCTCCGTCAACATTTCTTTCTCGCACGGAGTCTTGCTTCCTATCACCCATACTATATATGTCTCTCCATACATATGCATTTATAGGTTGGTCTCTTTTGCACAATCGTTGCGCCTCACTCCCTCTGCTCGCCATAGATGCATGCTCCAGCCCATGCCACTATCTCTTAAAGACAAAAACACATGCTCAATTGTCGGGACTTCTTCCATGCATTCTCACATGCATGCATATTGTCATACCGATCCGTCTCTCCCATGTCATTGATCTTATGACTTATGTCTTCTTTCTTTTATCTCGATCATGCGCGCGCACACACACACATCCCACGTATACATGTATACCTCTCACACATGCACGTTCAAGGTCTCTATGTCTCCATACGTAGTTAATTACCCTCAATCCTAACGCCACATCGAATCGTTCTCCTCTTTTGTGCACATAACTTCCGCCTAGATGGGTAAAACACACACTCACACTTAACAATCTCCTTCTAGCTACCCCCCGCCTCTCACTCTTCCCCTATATCCCCGAAACCAATAAGACCATCCCTTAGTTTAATTCCCGCCTACATGCACCATCGATATATAGTAGTCTTCCTTGGTGTCTCTCGAACAAACACGTTCTCTCGAAGTCGACTCCTCTCATGCATATATGTCCTAATGCGTTTTTCGAGGCTAACTTTGACCAAACGTTAGAGCAATAATATATGACATGCAACTTACACAAAGCATACCTTCAATTTTGTATGTCAAAGGAGCTTCCAATAATATAATTTGCATAGTATACATCTCATGTGCTATTAATCTTGTCAGTAGTCAAAGGCTGTCTTGAAAAACACATTAGGCCCTATATAGATGGAAGGAGGGAGTAGGTCCCATGCAAAAAATGAGAATAAAATTCAAACATCCGGGCATCGTGGCTCGGTCGATAACATTGAGGAACTTGGTTTTAAAATCATGAAACTTGGCATGGTGTCATGTCATGGTAGTACCATGCCGTGGTAAAAAAATTGGCTGAATAGGAACAAATTTTGGTATAAGCTTCTTGCAAATCGGAGCTTCT
Source organism: Triticum dicoccoides (assembly GCF_002162155.2). Taxonomy (NCBI): domain Eukaryota; kingdom Viridiplantae; phylum Streptophyta; class Magnoliopsida; order Poales; family Poaceae; genus Triticum; species Triticum dicoccoides. Next base: position 148,007,523 of record NC_041390.1, read on the forward strand.
CTCAAGAAGGCTCGTGGTTCTGGGAGGGAACGTGTCACCTTTGTGTGCATAATTCAAATTTGAAATACAAGCACATGTTCCAGTGCACCAAAGTTGGTTGAAAAATCACATGTGTGTCCTCGGGTAAATTTCTAGGTTCCATGCAAGAAATGGGAATGGAATTCAAAATTCTGGGCGTCGTGGCTGGGTTGGAAACATTGAGAAACTTAGTTTTTTAATTCCTGTAAATCCAAAACACACATGAAAATAATGAAACTTGGCTTGGTGCCATGACATGGCACCAACATGCTGTGGTAAATTTGCAGTCCGATTTGCGAAGGCACACACATTAACAATCAACAAAGTCATTTTGGAAGAAGTGTTGTCACGTTACAATCGGAAACACAAGTATTATTGAAACCGTGGGCTTTCTACTTACTAGTACCATTTACGTGCTGCCACGTGTACCCTTTTTTATTAGCTAGGAGGCGACATGCAGGGTAGCTATTTGAGTACGAGAGGCGTGCGATCAGACCCCTGCGCGTGCTTATCGGGAGGAGAGCCCTTTGACCTCCATCTGCCGTCCACCTCTCTCCCAAGGTCTCCATTAATGGAGCCCGAGCCTCTGTTTAATGGCGTGGCTATGTCTCACTCGACTAAGATTTAAGAGAGAAAAAGAAAATCTGAAAGCATGGATCTTGATGTAAGATCCAACGGACCTGTATAGCATCTACTGCGACTTATAGCAAGACTGATGAATATATAAGGACGATTAATTTTTTTTGATCAAAGAAGGGCTTGCCCCTTCCGATTTTCATTACTGAAAACCACCACAATTCACAAGAAGTTCAGCACAACTCCAGCCTAACACGAAGGACTAAAAGCTACCAGATTGAAATCGCAACATCCCAAGAGGCCAACAAAGGCCAACCATCCGTGCTAGAACCCAACATTTCACAACCGACGACACAATACACATCCTAAACTGATTATTACATCAAAAGAAACCAGGAAACTAGTCTTCGCAGCGAGCGACAATGAGCTCTTTCGTGTCCTCAAGACACTGCTTGAGAACATCCACGGATTCCTCCACAAGCCTTTGGCGCTCGTTGCGGAGCATGCCATTCTCGTCCATAAGTTTCTTCAACAAGGCACTAGTCTCCTCCTGCAGGTCTGCACTTCGGACGATCTTCTCCCTCAGCAGGTCGTGCTCGGCCCGGAGCCTCTCATTGCCCTCCCTTAGTTGTCGGATGACGCCGGTAGCCTATTCAAACGAGGATACCATGTCGTCCTGCAACCTCGCCGAGCGGGAGATCTGATCCATCTGGCTATGGACGATCGCATGCATGCGCCTGTAACAGTGGTCGCGTGCCCGCAAGAAATTTTCCCAGGCCGCCGCGGTGCGGCGGGACATCTGTACTGCATTCGCGGTGCGGCGGGACATCTTTGCTGCTTCTGCGGCGCGGCCGGACCAGTCTGCTGCATCGACAGCGCGGCAGGACCTCCGTGCTGCTTCAGCGGCACGGCGGGACCTCTATGCTGCTACTTCCGCGCGGCGGGACATGTCGGTTGCTCTCGCAGCGAGGCGAGACATCTCTCGTGCTTCCGCTTCCATGCTCGCCTCTCCCTGGTGGCAATCTCTCGACCTAGAACTCACGCTGGCCATGGCAGACGCAAGGGAAGGATGCTGAATGACTTGTTTGTTTTTGTGGATGAGGAGTTGAGGAGGAATGTGCAGTCATCTTGGCATACTAGTATTTATAACCGAGTACTGATACGCTCCTAAGTGGGAAACCGTTTAGGTTGTGATCGGTGTGAACAGGTTTGCAATTCAATATAGCATGGAGTAATTTGGAATGTGATGAGACGGAAGCTCAAAATTTATTGACGGTTCTAGTTTCAAAGTGCGGCACTATTCCCGGATGGAGTACTTCTTTTTCTACTCTCTCCTTTCCAGTTTTATAGGGCTTATCTCAAAATTTTAGTTTTTCCATTTTATAAGGCTCAATTTGGTTGTCCCCAACACATGTTCAGATTCCAAGGTGCATTAAATCATTGCATGCAAGTATTAAGAGAAAATTGACCAATGCATGTACTTTATGCATGCATGCATTGCAATTAATGCATTAAACCTATCTCTCAGGACTTCTCGCACGCACCATCGTGCCACCCACAAAAACTTGTACTCTGAGTTTAGTAGTATGTTATACAGGAAGAGAAGAGGTGCACGCACGCGCTCGTCCTCTCACACATGCGTCTATTTTTTCTTGAAAAGGAGGATGGTGACCCCCGGCCTCTGCATCTGGGAGTCACACACGCAAATTATTGAAATATATCGAGTGCAGTGCTTTGATGTGTCGCGTCAACTCGTACATCAACGAGAAGTTTGATTATCCTCTCCCTCGCGGACTTAACTGCACATGCCTTTGGCTGTATGACAGGTTGGCCACACCTGTAGGGCCCACCTGTCATACACGCAAAGGCAGGAGCGTCCCTCCCTTGCCCATGAGCGTGGTGGCTGGCAAGACTAGGAGAAGCTTTCTCTACACACTCTCCTTCCCGCACGCGGTGGACATGCAGCAGTTCAATCGGTGTCAGATGGCCATAAGCGTACTGTAGTACTCCTCCAGTGCAGTAGTATTCCATCATTGTTCGACTTCCCGAAGAGGCGAAGAGCCAAGCGTAGCCCGGATGCTCGTGTGGCAGTTTCATGTGTATAGTAGTCTAGGATAGCGTGTACCATGCCTGTAAGCTTAAAATCGTTGGGGTCGTCTCCATGCTATGTGGCCGTCTTGAAGTTTAAAAAAATTAAAATAGTCTTCTGGCCCTACCCAAAAACTGCCGCGCGTACTGCCCGGGAAAAGCCCCGCCCTCAACTTTTAACTACGCGAAAACAGTTCGAGCTTGTTCATTCTATATAAATACAGTACTTACTTTATGTTTATTCACCCGTGGGGTTGTTCAATGAATGGAGGGGCGGGGAGCACAAGTGAACAATACTATAGTACTACTAGTAGTAAGTAGGAGTCGTATAGTAGTCACCTTAAATAGAGAGTTTCTTTTCTTTAATGCCACATACACAAATTGAAACACTTGTTGTGGAGAGAAAAAAGATAATCACTCCACTATATATGGACGCAGGGGCCTGAGCGCTTGCTTTACTAGGGTTGCACTCTTCATTCTCTCATCCTCTCCCGATATAAACAAGACAGCGGTAGCGACATTTTCTCTCTGCTCACCGTTGGTCACAGATCCGGTTGGATCCCTTCGGCCGGTGTGTGTAGAGGACTAAAAGGTGCATCGTTCACGCGGTCATCGTCGCCGAGGGAGGAAACCCACAGCTGCCGGAGGGGCCCGATCCTCTGCCCATGCCATTCTCTCCGACACATGGCCGGCTCGGGAGGTCCTCCGACCCTTCTTCCTCCCTGTCGTATTGTCCGCAGATCCGACCTGCCGCCACCGACATCCCGGTGACCCTCAGGTATAAGTTCTTTGAAAGCGGCCTTGCTCTACTGCCCCAGCTCCACACGTGTCTGCATGTGCATCTTTTTCTACTCCCATCAGCTCTTCCAAAGCCACCTAAATTTTTAGTATTATTAGAGGTAAAGCTACTGCATGCATTCGAATCTAGGGCTTTGTTCAAACAACGAAGAAAGGGGGGAAAGTTGTAGCATGAATCTAGGACTTGATTCAAAGAGGAAATAATATGGTGAAAGTAGTAGAGACTGGATACCCAACCGATCTCTTGGTTGAAAAGGGAAATAATGGGAAAACACAGTACAAACTGGATAAGGAACATATCTATTATTGGTTGAAAAAAGGATAGAAAGTGGATGCTGGTGGACAAGTCAACAGAGTATGTCCAGGATTAGATTTGCTGCCATCACATAGTAAAAGGTCTCCAGATTAGATTTGCTGCCCTCACATAGTAAAAGGTCTCACGATTAGATTTGCTGCCCTCACATAGTAAAAGGTCTCTAGGATTAGATTTGCCGCCCTCACATAGTAAAAGGTCTCTAGGATTAGATTTGCTACCCTCACATAGTACAATGGCACTCCTGCTGTTTTCCCTAGTATGATAAGTAAGTTGCTCCTTTACGCTGCTGAGTGTCCTGGTTTCCTGTCCCCACGGTCCCATGCCCTTAAACCAACTCTTTAGCTGCTGTTGATTTACTGTGTCTGGTAAACAAGCAATGCCACCATTAAAGTAATCCCATATTTGAGGAATCTCATTGTTGATCGTAATGCTTCTGGTAACATGAAGCATCGCTGACGTTTTAAAATTTCTATTGTCCTTGCGTGATTGCCATGAACATAATTAAGATGCTTCTTTTCATTTTGTATATGTTTCGTATATTCTTATTGACCAGCAACTGTTTACTTTCTATCTTTTCGTGCAGATAGGGATATCCATTTCACCTTGTTGCTATTGTGACCTTTTGGTGAACTGTAGAAAACACTTTTTTTGGAATGAGTGTCTTGTGCAGTTCAACTAAAATGTCACGTGGGCAACATCTCTCAATTTTTGTGGAACTGCACAAAATGGTGATTGGAGTTACCAAAATCTCCGTCAAGTTCTGCTGGTAATCTCGTGCAACATTTTATTAGCCTTTGCAAGATGGAGCCATCACTGTCACCACAATGGCACTTTATTTTAGTGGAACTGCACAAAAGGATAAGAAAATTATAGTTGCACCTTACATGAGCCGGACAGCCAACCTTAATGTTCCTCAATTTTAGTGCAACTACTAAAAAAGAACCTGCCAGCTCACAAGAGCAAGTACTTCTTGCTAGCTGAATGATGCAATCTTTGCTTCATTTCAGGTGAACTGCAGAAAAAGGCGCATGAATTGACTCATGGAACTCCAGGCAGACCTCATCCAAGTAGAGCTGGAGGTTGAGTTCAAGGAGGCCGCTATTAAAGCGAAATCATGCTCTCCTGTCTCCTTGTTTGTGCTATGCAAACATGCTGTGCAAACAGGAATACTCAACTACATATGTTGTGACGGTCAAGAGCATTCGCCAAGTTCTTTGATTGTATGACATGGCTAGCCAAGATGGATTTAATCCCGATATTCACTTTATCAAAAGGTTCTAATGGGTTGGTTCTGAATCTTGCAAGATGGGAATCAGTGAGATGTGTAGGCATCTTTGTTGTACTTATTATTTGGATCTTATTTGTTGGTTCTGAATCTTACAAGCTGGGAATCAATGAGATGTGTAGACATCTTTGTTGTACTTATTATTTGGATCTTATTTGTTGGTTCTGAATCTTGCAAGCTGGGAAACACGGCATGATGATGCAGAGGACAACAACCATAACAAACAGTTCAAACTCGGTAGTATTATCTTTTGTGAAAGTGCGACAAATGTGATGATCGTGCGCGTCCTGAGAATAATAATTCTAATTGTTGTGCATGTTGATCCTGTGGCATTGATAGAACGAGCGAATGCATTGCTTGTTTTAAGTACAAATTTTTATTAAAGCTAATTAAATTTAAGTAAAGTGACCACTAACTCCTGTTATTACAGTACCAATACAGACCCGCTCGTGAACCGACGTGTGGCCGAGGGTGCATCTTCTGTCGGGCGTGCAGCAGATGAGGGAGGGGTAGTAACTGTTGTCGCTTGTACACACTCAGCTTACTGTTGAATCCAGTTCCCCAAGACCTAAAAAACGAACTGCTGCCGCCGCCTACACACTCGTTCACTCGAAGAGACTCCAATGGCGATCCGAGGGGTGAGCCTACTGGATATGGACTTCAGCAAGGAGTTCCCCTTTGAGTTCGCCATTTAGTCCTATGGCTGCACCAAGTTGAATGTGATGTACACCAACGATACAGACTCGGTGAAGCTCTGCCTCGACTCAGTCCTATGGCTGCACCAGGTTCTGGAGCATTCGCCCATTTCATCGGCAGCGCCGACTGCACCTTCGCTACGGTGGAGAGAAGGAAGAACGCGACAATTTGGCCATCTGGTGCAACAAGCTTGTCGACATCCAGAAGCAATACAAGATCATCAGCAACGGGCAGGAGAAGGACTCCGTGGTTAACCTCGCTGAGACCATCATCGACCCCTGATACGCCAACATGAAAGAAGACGACCTGAACACGTGGGAGGTACCTCTAAATCTAGCCTACATAACCTACGCGGCCAAGGGCGCATACGCATGCTACAACATGTACATGCAGATCTTGGACATGAGGGCGTGTCTGCTTCCCGTAATCGATGAGTACATGGACAGCCGCATCGTCATGATCAAGCGTGCCAGGAAGGTCTAGATGTTGTACTTTATCTGTTTATAAGCACCTTTATCATGTGAGTGTTTCATGCATTAGCCTATGTGTCGTAATTATCTGTTTTGTCCGAAATATTTCTTTTAAGAACCCATTAACCTGATTGCTTTTTTAGTGGCAATTTGCTTATGTATGTAAACTAGTTCACTTGTCCGTAAAAAAAACTAGTTCACTCGGCTGCCGTGCTTTGAATCTCCTTCCTCCCAACATATTCCCCTCCTCAGGTGGACCCAACAGGTCTCTGGATTTTCTCCCACTTTCTTTTTTGATGTAAACTGAGTTTTCTCCCAGTACTTTCCCCTCGAACCAACTCAACTGTCCCACGTCTAGCCTAAAAAATAATAATACCCCACATACTATTAACTCATCAAATTAGAATGATATTTTATTTTGTAAGTTGAAAGTTCTTACAAAATAATAATAATAATAATTGTTTATATATAACTTAGCAAGTTAACTCCTAGTGATTGCGTACATAAGCTTGCAAAGATTTTACTGACGTGCAATCATGTGTTTATGTTTTTATAACATTTCTCCGTCTAGCCCAACATGATATTTTCACCCAGCCCAGCAAGTCCACGGATTTCGAGAAAAATGCAAATGGGATTTAAATGGGTTGCATAGATGCTACATCATTGTTTCACCCAGCCCACCAAATGGACTAAAAAACAAATGGACTGACAACTGGGTCCACGGCCACAGCCCAGTTTTTTGTGATTTGCCAAGTAAGTCGCTTTGTCAAGCCTGTTGGGCTGCAAATCTTTCAAGACGAGGAGAGCTTTCATTCGGCTGGCCGAGAAAATGGCCCATCAGTAAGGAGAAATGGGTTGTACATTTTTAAAACACATCAAACCGGCAATTAGTTTCAAATATCTTTTTTTTCATTTCGAGATTTTAAATTACATTAATTTTTATGCGTGGAGAATTTGTTGGATTTTATATTGATGTACATTTATTTTTAAAATAAGTTTGAATGTGAGTCGAAATTTCTGGATTAAGAACAGTTCGGATCGCACCGAAATATGCAAATTTTCGTATAATTTTCTAACCCTGGCCACAGTATGGGCTGTAATGCTAACAAAAAGAATATGAGCTCCAAAAAAACCTTAAGAATTAGCAAATGGGTTGTATGCTGTTTTCCACAGATTTGAGGCTTTCCTAAAAAAAAGGTTAACGCACAAGCAGTGACTGTTGGATGGCCATCGAACGGCCGTCGTGCTTCTTCAATCTCTGCTCTTCCTGCTCTAGCCGCTCAAACAGGCACCGACGGGACTGCCTGCTCCCTCCTCCCCGCGGCCGGCTCTGCTGCCGCGCAGGCCTCACCGCCCCACCGTACTCCCATCGCTGGCCTAGCCATCCCTCTACTCACCCACACCTGCTGTTATTCTCTGGCGACAACAGATGAACCAGTAAACCCTCGTACAGTCGTACTCCCCTCCGCGTGGGAAACAACTGCCGAGTCTTCCCTGCCTTCGTGTCGTTCCCTTCCTAGGCCTCGCCGTCGTCCACCACCCTGGTGCTCTCGGCGTGGCCTGGTCAACGTGGTCAACGACCGACATGCATCTGAAGTGGACTGTACGTGGAGAGGCCGACAGCTGGGTCCACGGCCGCACGCAAGGAAATACCTCCTTATTACGCGCAAAATAATGATTCCTCCACCTGACATCAGGGACCCACCGAAAGGGCGTTTGTATTTCGCGAAAAAACGTTACCGCCGCTGACAGCTCGGACCCACCAGCTATATCTTCGCACGCAAGGAAGTGCCTCCTTATTACGCTCAAAAAAATGAATACCCACCTGCTAGCTGGGACCCAGCTTGGTGGGAGGCTGACTTGTGGGCCTACTAAGTTGACGGGGACGGAGGGCTTTGTCAAGTTAGTCAATATGCACGATTCTAGCTCCAGTGACCGTACGATGTCCATCCAACGGTCGTAGTGCTTCTTCAACGTCTGGTCTTCTTGCTCCAGCCGCCCAAACCAGTGCCGGTCGTGCCTCGTGCTCCTGCCTCCCGTGGCCGGCTGCGATGCGGCGGAGGCCTCACCGCCCCCTACTACTCCCACCGTTGGCCAGGCCATCCCTCTACTCACCCACACCCCCTGTTATTCTGCGGCGACGGCAGCCTCACACCGCAGCGAACCAGTGAACCCTCGTACTCCTCTACACGTGGGCATCCACTACCGCGTCTTCCCCGGCTCCGCGTCGTCCCCTTCCTAGGCCTCGCCGTCGTCCACCGCCCTGGTGCTCTCGGCGCGGTGTGGTCAACATGGTCAAGGAACGGCTTCCATTGGACGTGGACTGTACGTGGAGAGGCTGACAGCTGGGTCCACGGCCGCAGCAAGGAAGTGCCTCCTTATTACGTGCAAAATAATTATTCCTCCACCTGACAGCGGGACCCACCGGACGGGCCACCGTATTTTGCAAAAAAAACGATTCCCCCTCACTACTGGGACCCACCAGCTACATCTTCGCACGCAAGGAAGTGCGTCCGGGCAAAAAAAAAACAAAACGATTCGCCCCCTGACTACTGGGACCGACCAGCTACGTCTTCGCAGGCAAGGAAGTTCCTGACAATCGGGACCCACCTGGTCGAAGCGTACGTAGCGTTGTCATTCTGGTCGCGAACGTGTAGGTACATACTGGTTGATGTAGAGGCGCGCACGTGTCATAGTAGAGGCGCACACGTGTCGTAGTAGAGGCGCACACGTGTCGTAGTAGAGGCGCACACGTGTCGTAGTAGAGGCGCGCACGTAGCATTTACACGTACGTACAGCGGCCAGGGTGCAAGAAAGAAAATACGGCCACATATGTGTACATACGGGCTGGGTCTCGAACGCCTACTCGCGTATACGTACGGCGACGGCTCGTGTACATGGCTGGGTCGGAACGGAGAAACATCATCATCGTCGTGTTCATGGGGAGGCAACGGAATGCGTCGTGTTCATCGGGAGGGCTTGGACGGAACATGCGATGGAAACGAGGTCTGGCGTACCGCAGAACGGAGGAAACGGCCTTGTGTTCGACCGGCCACGTTCGAAACGGGATCCTGTTCATCGGGAGGGGTCTGGCGTACCGCAAAACGGAGGAAACGGACCTCCTACGGTCAAAACGGGGGTCCTGTTGATCGGGAGGGGTGTGTCGTACCGCAAAACAGACAAAACGGACTTGTGTTGGTGCGCTACGGTCGAAACGGGGGTCCTGTTCATTGGGAGGGGTGTGGCGTACCGCAAAACAGGACTCCACGGGATACTCTTCATCTCCACTGTCGACCCCCTCCAGCCTCCACGAGCTACTGTTCATCCACCGTCGACCTCCTCGACCTGTGACTGTTCATCTACGGGCTCCTGTTCATCCAGCCTCCACCGCGCGCTACTTCACCAGCTA
>NC_041390.1:148017536-148130568 GCF_002162155.2 Triticum dicoccoides
CATCCCATCGATCGGCTTCAGTTAGCAGCAGTAGTGAAGGAATCGCTCGATCGGGTTCAGTTAACAGCCATCGATCGATCGCTCGGGTTCAGTAACGCATAGCCTGCTGTGCAATCGCTCGGGTTCAGTTAGAGCCCAACGCCTCGCTCGGGTTCAGTTAGAGCCAACGCCTCGCACACACACGCGTACGTGTATGAGAGAAACGCGCATCGCTCGGCCCCCGACCTCCCACCGTAACCGGGAACTCCCCGAAATTTTCCTCCCCCTCGCTTCTACCACGGTTTTTTTCCGTCATGGACGGCCCAAAGAATGTCATGCAGCTGCGTCTCCGGCCCGCCCAGGACGAAAAGCCCATTTTCTGTCATGATTTTTTGTCATAGAAGTAGGAGGCCACCACATCTATGATGATACCGGGTTTTGTCACAATTATCGTCATAGAAGTGTCATATGTATGACAGAAAATTTTTCGTTCGGCCCAAATGTGTCTTTTTTTGTAGTGTTAACCACCTTTGATTAACGAGCTAGTCAAGTAGAGGCATACTAGGGACACTCTGTTTTGTCTATGTATTCACACATGTACTAAGTTTCTGGTTAATACAATTCTAGCATGAATAATAAACATTTATCATGGTATAAGGAAATATAAATAACAACTTTATTATTGCCTCTAGGGCATATTTCCCTCAGTCTCCCACTTGCACTAGAGTTAATAATCTAGTTCACATCGTCATGTGATTTAACACAAATAGTTCACATCTTTATGTGATTAGTTCACATCGCCATGCGACTAACACCCAAAGGGTTTACTAGATTTAATAATCTAGTTCACATCGCTATGTGATTAACACCCAAAGAGCACTAAGGTGTGATCATGTTTTGCTTGTGAGAGAAGTTTAGTCAATGGGTCTGTCACATTCAGAGCCGTATGTATTTAGCAAATTTTCTATGTCTACAATGCTCTGCATGGAGCTACTCTAGCTAATTGCTCCCACTTTCAATATGTATCCAGATTGAGATTCGGAGTCATCCGGATCGGTGTAAAAGCTTTGCATCGACTTAACTCTTTACGATGAACTCTTTATTACCTCCATAACCGAGAAATATTTCCTTAGTCCTCTTAGGTAACTAAGGATAACTTCGACCGCTATCCAGTGATCCACTCCTAGATCACTATTGTACCCCTTTGCCAAACTCATGACAAGGTACATAATAGGTCTGGTACATAGCATACTTTATAGAACCTATGGCTGAGGCATAGGGAATGACTTTCATTCTCTTTCTATTTTTCTGTCATGGTCGGGTTTTGAGTCTTACTCAACTTCATACCTTACAACTCAGGCAAGAACTCCTTCTTTGACTGATCCATTTTGAGCCCCCTCAAAATCTTATCAAGGTATGTACTCATCAAAAGTCTTTTCAAGTGTCTTGATCTATCTTTATAGATCTTGATACCCAATATGTAAGTAGCTTCACCAAGGTCTTTCTTTGAAAAATCCTTTCAAACACTCCTTTATGCTTTCCAAAAAATTCTACATCATTTCCGATCAACAATATGTCATTCACATATACTTATCAGAAATGATGTAGTGCTCCCACTCACTTTCTTGTAAATACAGGCTTCACCGCAAGTATGTATAAAACTATATGCTTTGATCAACTCATCAAAGCATATATTCCAACTCCGAGAGGCTTGCACCAGTCCATAAATGGATCGCTGAAGCTTGCAGACTTTGTTAGCACCTTTAGGATCAACAAAACCTTCTGGTTGCATCACATACAACTCTTCTTTAAGAAATACATTAAGGAATGCAGTTTTGACATCCATTTGCAAAATTTCATAATCATAAAATGCGGCAATTGCTAACATGATTCAGACATACTTAAGCATCACTACGGGTGAGAAGGTCTCATCAGAGTCAACTCCTTGAACTTGTCAAAAACCTTTCGCAACAAGTCGAGCTTTGTAGACAATAACATTACCGTCAGCGCCAGTCTTATTCTTGAAGATCCATTTATTCTCTATTGCTTGCCGATCATCGGGCAAGTCAACCAAAGTCCACACTTTGTTCTCATACATGGATCCCAACTCAGATTTCATGGCCTAAAGCCATTTCGCGGAATCTGGGCTCATCATCGCTTCCTCATAGCTCGTAGGTTCGTCATGGTCAAGTAACATGACCTCCAGAACAGGATTACCATACCACTCTGGTGCGGATCGTACTCTGGTTGACCTACGAGGTTCGGTAGTAACTTGATCTGAAGTTTCATGATCATCATCATTAGCTTCCTCACTAATTGGTGTAGGAATCACTGGAACTGATTTCTGTGATGAACTACTTTCCAATTCAGGAGAAGGTACAATTGCGTCATCAAGTTCTTCCTCCCACTCACTTCGTTCAAGAGAAACTCCTTCTCTAGAAAGGATCCATTCTTAGCAACGAATATCTTGCCTTTGGATCTGTGATAGAAGGTGTACCGAACAGTCTTCTTTGGGTATCCTATGAAGACACATTTCTCCGATTTGGGTTCGAGCTTACCAGGTTGAAGCTTTTTCACATAAGCATCGCAACCCCAAAATTTAAGAAACGACAGCTTAGGTTTCTTGCTAAACCACAGTTCATATGGTGTCGTCTCAACGGATTTAGATGGTGCCTTATTTAACGTGAATGCAGCCGTCTCTAAAGCATAACTCCAAAACGATAGCGGTAAATTAGTAAGAGACATCATAGATCGCACCATATCTAATTGCAACATCCCAAAATTCTAAATTTTGGAATGTTACATTAAATAAATAGTTTTGATTGTTTGTTTGATTGTGGTGTGGTTACTTGTGTGAAATTGAGTGAAATTTGGAACTTTTTGGAAGTTAAATGAGAGGGAATAAAAGGACTTTCCCAAATTTACATTTTTGCATCTCCATGAATTCCAATTTATTTCATCAGAAAACCCTGGAGTGAAGATGATATGACTTCTCCCATTTAATTAAATGAAAAAGGTTTTCAATATATTTGAATCTCATTTGGAAATATTTCAAATTTAGAAACATTATGCAACTCAATGATTTTCATGAGAGAAGATAAAATGACTTCTTCAAAACATATGAAATATGAGTTGGGAGTTTAAAAGAATCAAATTTAAAGTTCCTTTGAAATTATTTTTCAATTTGGAGTTATTTGGTTTTTTATTCAAGTTATTTTGTTCCAAAAATAAAATATATGGAAATTAGGGTAAACTGATTCCCTATAGTAGAAAATTGGAGAGAAATAAATTTAAAATCATTTTGATATTTTTAAAATGATTTTATGGGGTTTTATTGAACCAGTAGCACTGTTTGTTTTATTTGAATTTTTGTGGATTTTATTTGATATATTATATGCCTATATTATTTGTTTATATTTTTATTTAGTTTTATTTTATTTTTTGTAAATTCTTTTAAAAAAGGATCTCTTCTGCCGACTAGGCTGGCCCAGCTCCAGCCAAGCCGGGCCCGAGCGCCCGCGCCACCTTTGTCCCCGACTCCGTCGCCCGCACGCATCGCCGCCGCTGTGTCCTTCCCGGACACCGCCTCTCGCGCCACCTTGCCTTGCCCCTCCTCCATGCAAGCCGCCCCTCCCCCACCTATATAAGGCCGACCCGTCTCTCTTCCCGCGCCTCACCGCCGCCGCTTGCTGCATCTCGCCGTCGCTGCCGTGCACCACCACCGCTCTCCGCCGCCGCAGCCACGCTTCGTCGCCGTGTAGCCGCGCTTTGCCGCCGCCTTCGCGATGCTCCGCGTAACTGCCGCCGCCTGCTTGCTCGCCGAAGCCGCTCGCCGCCGACGCCGCGGTTTGCCTCGACGCCGGACCGCCAGTTTTCGACGAAAACCGCCCCGGTCCGGTTTTTTAGGTTTTCTTCGGTTTTTCTTTTAAAGCCGATTTATTATTTAGCTAGGTTATTTAGTGAACATACTATGTTTAGCCATGTTGAGCATACGTGTTCATTTTATATAGTTTGGTAGCGAACGTTTGTTCAATTAGGTTTTCTGTTTTAGTTAGGGACTTCTTTGTAGATGTTTTATTTACAGTTTAGCCCCTGATCTTAAAACAATCACAACTTTTTGCTCGCTTATCCAAATCCAACAAAACCAATGCCTGCTTCTTCGTTATGATCCCCTCTATCTAGATAATCAACTTAAACATGCTTTTGAAAGTTTCAAAAATTATTTTCAAACAGATTTAAATTTGAACTTCTTTTGTTCATAACTTGAGTTTTATAACTCCGATTTAGTTGATTCTTTTTGCAAATCGAAACTCTTGACCTAAACTTTCTGATAAGACCAAATCTACCCAATTTTGGTACTGTTAGATTTTGTTTTCTGTTGCAATAGTGAATTGCTTGTTTTTGAAGTTTTCCGAGATCTTTTCTTTGATTCTTTTGCATGAGTGCTTATGTATGCAATTGCTTGCTCACAATAGATTGAGCGGAGTGTGACAAGTAGAACTATCAGGAGTTATGAGTGCGAATCATCTTAATCAATACTACAAGGCAAGTTCACACTTTGATCATATCCCTTTATTACCCAGTTTTTATGCATTAGTCTCAACCCTCAAACATTGCATGAGTAGGATTGTGAACATGAGGTTATGGGAAGTAGTTGCCGAGGTAGGAACCTGATACGTCTCCAACGTATCTATAATTTTTGATTGCTCCATGCTATATTATCTACTCTTTTGGACTATATTGGGCTTTATTTTCCACTTTTATATTATTTTTGGGACTAACCTATTAACCGGAGGCCCAGCCCAGAATTGCTGTTTTTTGCCTATTTCAGTGTTTCGGATAAACGGAATATCAAACGGAGTCCAAACGAAATAAAATCTTCGGGACCATGATTTTCTCGCCAAACGTGATCCAGGAGACTTGGACCCTGCTCCAAGGAACAAAAGAGGCGGCGTACTTCGGCGTACATGGGCCCCTCGTTGCTCCTCCGGCGTACTTCATCCTCCTATATATACACACGTACCCCCAAACGATCAGAACAGGAGCTAAAAACCTAATTCCACCGCCGCAACTTTCTGTATCCACGAGATCCCATCTTGGGGCCTGTTCTGGAGCTCCGCCGAAAGAGGGCCGTCATCACGGAGGGCTTCTACATCATCCTAGACCCTCCGATGAAGTGTGAGTAGTTTACCTCAGACCTTCGGGTCCATAGTTAGTAGCTAGATGGCTTCTTCTCTCTCTTTGAATCTCAATACAAAGTTCTCCCCCTCTCTTGTGGAGATCTATTCGATGTAATCTTCTTTTTGCGGTGTGTTTGTTGAGAACGATGAATTGTGGGTTTATGATCAAGTCTATCTATGAATAATATTTGAATCTTCTCTGAATTTTTTATGTATGATTGGTTATCTTTGCAAGTCTCTTCGAATTATCCGTTTGGTTTGGCCAACTAGATTGGTAGTTCTTGCCATGGGAGAAGTGCTTAGCTGTGGGTTCGATCTTGCGGTGTCCTTATCCAGTGACAGAGGGGCAGCAAGGCACGTATTGTATCGTTGCCATTGAGGATAACAAGATGGGGTTTATTTCATATTGCATGAATTTATCTCTCTACATCATGTCATCTTGCTTAAGGCGTTACTTTGTTTTTAACTAAATACTCTAGATGCATGCTGGATAGCGGTCGATGAGTGGAGTAATAGTAGTAGATGCAGAATCGTTTCGATCTACTTGTCACGGATGTGATGCCTATATACATGATCATGCCTAGATATTCTCATAACTATGCTCAATTCTGTCAATTGCTCAACAGTAATTTGTTCACCCACCGTAGAATACTTATGCTCTTGAGAGAAGCCACTAGTAAAACCTAGTGCCCCCGGGTCTATTCTCATCATATCAATCTCCATTACTTTAATCTTGCTTTGCTTTTTTACTTTGCCTTTACTTTTTACTTTGCATCTTTATACCAAAAATACCAAAAATATTATATCTATCAGATCTCACTCTCGTAAGTGACCGTGAAGGGCTTGACAACCCCTAATCGCGTTGGTTGCGAGTAGCTATCACTTTGTGCAAGTACGAGGGACTTGAGCGTGGGCTCCTACTAGATTGATACCTTGGTTCTCAAAAACTGAGGGAAATACTTACGCTACTCTGATGCATCATCCCTTCCTCTTCGGGGAAAACCAACGCAAGCTCAAGACGTAGCAAGGAGGATTTCTGGCGCTGTTGCTGGGGAGTCTACGCAAAAAGTCAACATACCAAGTACCCATCACAATCCCTATCTCTCGCATTACATTATTTTCCATTTGCCTCTCATTTTCCTCTCCCCCCAATTCACCCTTGCCGTTTTATTCGCCCTCTCTCTCCCTATCCTCCCTCTCTATTTGCCTCTTTTTGCCCGTTTGCTTTTGTTTGCTTGTGTGCTAGTTTGCTTGTTTGTCGCGATGGCTCTAGATACTACTAAATTGTGTGACTTCACCAATACCAATAATAATGATTTCCTTAGCACTCCGATTGCTCCTCTCACCGATGCTGAATCTTGTGAAATTAATACTGCTTTGTTGAATCTTGTTATGAAAGATCAATTCGCCGGCCTTCCTAGTGAAGATGCCGCTACTCATCTGAATAGCTTCGTTATTTATGTGATATGCAAAAGAAAAAGGATGTCAATAATGATGTCATTAAATTGAAGCTATTTCCTTTTTCACTTAGAGATCGTGCTAAAGCTTGGTTTTCGTCTTTGCCTAAGAATAGCATTGATTCATGGAACAAGTGCAAAGATGCTTTTATCTCTAAGTATTTTCCTCCCGCTAAGATCATCTCTCTTAGAAATGATATTATGAACTTTAAACAACTTGATCATGAACATGTTGCACAAGCGTGGGAGAGAATGAAATTAATGATACGTAATTGCCCTACTCATGGTTTGAATTTGTGGATGATCACACAAATTTTTTATGCCGGATTGAATTTTGCTTCTAGAAATCTTTTAGATTCGGCCGCGGGAGGCACTTTTATGGAAATCACTTTAGGAGATGCTACTAAACTCCTAGATAATATTATGGTTAATTATTCTCAATGGCATACTGAAATATCTTATAATAAAAAAAAAGCATGCGATAGAAGAAATCAATGTGTTGAGTGGAAAGATGGATGAACTTATGAAATTATTTGCTACTAAGAGTGTTTCTTCTGATCCTAATAATATGCCTTTGTCTACTTTGCTTGAGAACAACAATGAATCTATGGATGTGAATTTTGTTGGTAGGAATAATTTTGGTAACAACGCTTACAGAGGCAATTTTAATCCTAGGCTGTATCCTAGTAATCCTTCTAATAATTATGGTAATTCCTACAACAACTCTTATGGAAATTATAATAAGATGCCCTCTGAATTTGGGAATAGTGTTAAAGATTTTATGAATTCACAAAAGAATTTTAATGCTTTGCTTGAGGAGAAATTGCTCAAAGTTGATGATTTGGCTAGAAACGTTGATAGAATTTCTCTTGAGGTTGATTCTTTAAAGCTTAGATCTATTCCTCCTAAGCATGATATCAATGAGTCTCTCAAAGCCATGAGAATTTCCATTGATGACTGCAAGGAAAGAACTGCTAGGATGCGTGCCTCCAAAGACACCTTTATTAAAGTGTGTTCTTCCAATACCTATGAAAATCAAGATGAAGATCTAAAAGTTATTGATGTGTCCCCTATTAAATCTTTATTTTGCAATATGAATCTTGATGAAACTGAATATGATCTTCCTTTACCTAGAAGGCGTTCTAAAAATTCGGAGTATTTAGATCTTAATGATGAAATTGATGAAAGTGGGATTGAAAGAAATAAAAATTTAGATGTTGCTAAACCCACTATATTGGATTTCAAGGAATTTAATTATGAAAGTTGCTCTGTAATTGATTGTATTTCCTTGTTGCAGTCCGTGCTAAATTCTCCACATGCTTATAGTCAAAATAAAGCCTTCACCGAACATATTGTTGATGCCTTGATGCAATCTTATGAAGAAAAACTTGAGTTGAAAGTTTCTATCCCTAGAAAACTCTATGATGAGTGGGAACCAACTATCAAAATTAAAATTAAAAATCATGAGTTTTATTCTTTGTGTGATTTGGGTGCTAGTGTCTCTATTATTCCCAAGACTTTGTGTGATTTGCTAGATTTCCGTAACTTTGATGATTGCTCTCTAAACTTGCATCTTGCGGATTCCACTATTAAGAAACCTATGGGAAGGATTAATGATGTTCTTATTGTTGCAAATAGGAATTATGTGCCCGTAGATTTCATTGTTCTTGATATAGATTGC
Organism: Triticum dicoccoides; assembly: GCF_002162155.2. Taxonomy (NCBI): domain Eukaryota; kingdom Viridiplantae; phylum Streptophyta; class Magnoliopsida; order Poales; family Poaceae; genus Triticum; species Triticum dicoccoides. The sequence goes on from NC_041390.1 coordinate 148,025,834, forward strand.
AATCCTTCTTTCCCTATTATTCTTGGTAGACCTTTCCTTAGAACGGTTGGTGCGATTATTGATATGAAGGAAGGGAATATTAGATTTTAATTTCCATTAAAAAAGGGCATCGAACACTTTCCTAGAAATAAAATAAAATTACCATATGAAACTATCATGAGAGCCACTTATGGATTGCCTACCAAAGGTGGCAATACCTAGATCTATCCTCGCTTTTATGCCTAGCTAGGGGCGTTAAACGATAGCGCTTGTTGGGAGGCAACCCTCGAACTCCGATCCAGCCGAGTGTTGAGGGAGAGTTTCGTCAGCACAACGGCGTGGTGATGATGATGATGTTCTACCGACGCAGGGCTTCGCCTAAGCACCGCTACGATATGATCGAGGTGGATTATGGTGGAGGGGGGCACCGCACACGGCTAAGAGATCAAGAGATCAATTGTTGTGTCTATGGGGTGCCCCCTGGCCACGTATATAAAGGAGTGGGGGAGGGGAGGGGCTGGCCCTCTCTATGGCGCGCCCTAGGGGAGTCCTACTCCCACCGGGAGTAGGATTCCTCCTTTCCTAGCAGAACTAGGATCCCTTCCAAGTAGTAGGAGTAGGAGCGAAGGAAAGGGAAGGGAAAAGGAGAAGGAAGGAAGGGGGCGCCTCCCTCCCTAGTCCAATTCGGACCGGCCCATGGGGAGGGGTGCGGCCACCCTTTGAGGCCTTTCTCTCCTTTCCCGTATGGCCCATTAAGGCCCAATACGAATTCCCATAACTCCCCGGTACTCCCGAAAATACCCGAATCACTCGGAACCTTTCCGATGTCCGAATATAGTCGTCCAATATATCGATCTTTACGTCTCGACCATTTCGAGACTCCTCGTCATGACCCCGATCTCATCCAGAACTCCGAACTCCTTCGGTACATCAAAACAAATAAACTCATAATATAACTGTCATCAAACTTTAAGCGTGCGGACCCTACGGGTTCGAGAACTATGTAGACATGACCGAGACATGTCTCCAGTCAATAACCAATAGCGGAACCTAGATGCTCATATTGGTTCCCACATATTCTATGAAGATCTTTATCGGTCAGGCCGCATAACAACGTACGGTGTTACCTTTGTCATCGGTATGTTACTTGCCCAAGATTCGGTCGTCGGTATCTCAATACCTAGTTCAATCTCGTTACCGGCAAGTCTCTTTACTCGTTCTGTAACACATCATCCTACAACTAACTCATTAGTTGCAATGCTTGCAAGGCTTATAGTGATGTGCATTACTGAGTGGACCCAGAGATACCTCTCCGACAATCGGAGTGACAAATCCTAATCTCGAAATACGCCAACCCAACAAGTACCTTCGGAGACACCTGTAGAGCACCTTTATAATCACCCAGTTACGTTGTGACGTTTGGTAGCACACAAAGTGTTCCTCCGGTAAACGGGAGTTGCATAATCTCATAGTCATAGGAACATGTATAAGTCATGAAGAAAGCAATAGCAACAAACTAAATGATCAAGTGCTATGCTGACGGAATGGGTCAAGTCAATCACATCATTCTCTAATGATGTGATCCCGTTAATCAAATGACAACTCATGTCTATGGCTAGGAAACTTAACCATCTCTGATTCAACGAGCTAGTCAAGTAGAGGCATAGTAGTGACATACTGTTTGTCTATGTATTCACACATGTATTATGTTTCCGGTTAATACAATTCTAGCATGAATAATAAACATTTATCCTGATATAAGGAAATGAATCATAACTTTATTATTGCCTCTATGGCATATTTCCTTCAGTCTCCCACTTGCACCAGAGTCAATAATCTAGTTCACATCGCCATGTGATTTAACATCAATAGTTCACATCACCATGTGATTAACACCCATAGTTCACATCGTCATGTGACCAACACCCAAAGGGTTTACTAGAGTTAATAATCTAGTTCATATCGCTATGTGATTAATACCCAAAGAGTACTAAGGTGTGATCATGTTTTGCTTGTGAGGGAAGTTTAGTCAACGGGTCTGCTACATTCAGATCCGTATGTATTTTGCAAATTTCTATGTCAACAATGCTCTGCACGGAGCTACTCTAGCTAATTGCTCCCACTTTAAATATGTATCCAGATCGAGACTTTGAGTCATCTGGATCAGTGTCAAAACTTGCATTGACGTAACCCTTTACGACGAACCTTTTGTCACCTCCATAATCGAGAAACATATCCTTATTCCACTAAGGATAATTTTGACCAATGTCCAGTGATCTACTCCTAGATCACTATTGTACTCCCTTGCCAAACTCAGGGCAGGGTATACAATAGGTCTAGTACACAGCATGGCATACTTTATAGAACCTATGGCTAAGGCATAGGGAATGACTTTCATTCTCTCTCTATCTTCTGTCGTGGTCGTTTTTTGATTCTTACTCTACTTCACACCTTGTAACACAGGCAATAACTCCTTCTTTGACTGTTCCATTTTGAACTACTTCAAAATCTTGTCAAGGTATGTACTCATTGAAAAACTTATCAAGCATCTTGATCTATCTCTATAGATCTTGATGCTCAATATGTAATCAGCTTCACTGAGGTCTTTCTTTGAAAAACTCCTTTCAAACATTCCTTTATGCTTTGCAGAATTATTCTACATTATCTCTGATCAACTATATGTCATTCACATATACTTATCAGAAATGTTGTAGTGCTCCCACTCACTTTCTTGTAAATACAGGCTTCACCGCAAGTCTGTATAAAACTATATGATTTGATCAACTTATCAAAGCGTATATTCCAACTCCGAGATGCTTGCACCAGTCCATAGATGGATCGCTGGAGCTTGCATATTTTGTTAGTACCTTTAGGATTGACAAAACCTTCTGGTTGCATCATATACAACTCTTCTTTAATAAATCCATTAAGGAATGCAATTTTGTTTATCCATTTGCCAGATTTCATAAAATGCGGCAATTGCTAACATGATTCGGACAGACTTAAGCATAGATACGAGTGAGAAACTCTCATCGTAGTCAACACCTTGGACTTGTCGAAAACCTTTTTGTGACAATTCTAGCTTTGTAGATAGTAACACTACTATCAGCGTCCGTCTTCCTCTTGAAGATCCATTTAATCTCAATGGCTCGCCAATCAATGGGAAAGTCAATTAAAGTCCATACTTTGTTCTCATACATGGATCTCATCTCAAGTTTCATGGCCTCAAGCCATTTCACGGAATCTGGGCTCATCATCGCTTCCTCATAGTTCGTAGGCTCATCATGGTCAAGTAACATGACCTCCAGAACAGGATTACCGTACCACTCTAGTGCGGATCTCACTCTGGTTTACCTACGAGGTTCGGTAGCAACTTGATCTGAAGTTACATGATCATCATCATTAGCTTCCTCACTAATTGGTGTAGTAGTCACAGGAACATATTTCTGTGATGAACTACTTTCCAATAAGGGAGCAGGTACAGTTACCTCATCAAGTTCTACTTTCCTCCCACTCACTTCTTTCGAGAGAAACTCCTTCTCTAGAAAGGATCCATTCTCAGCAACGAATAACTTGCCTTCGGATCTGTGATAGAAGGTGTACCCAACGTTTTCTTTTGGGTATCCTATGAAGATGCACTTCTCCGATTTGGGTTTGAGCTTATCAGGTTGAAACTTTTTCACATAAGCATTGCAACCTCAAACTTTAAGAAACGACAACTTAGGTTTCTTGCCAAACCATAGTTCATACGGTGTCGTCTCAAGGATTTAGATGGTGCCCTATTTAGTGTGAATGTAGCTGTCTCTAATGCATAACCCCAAAACGATAGTGGTAAATTGGTAAGAGACATCATAGATCGCACCACATCTAATAAAGTACGGTTACGACATTAGGACACACCATTACACTATGGTGTTCCAGGTGGCGTGAGTAGTGAAACTATTTCACATTGTTTTAACTGAAGGCCAAACTCTTAACTCAAATATTTTACCTCTGCGATCATATCGTAGAAACTTTTATTTTCTTGTTACGATGATTCTCCACTTCATTCTGAAATTCTTTGAATGTTTCAAATGTTTCAGACTTGTGTTTCATTAAGTAGATATACCCATATCTGCTCAAATCATCTCTGAAGGTCAGAAAATAACGATACTTGCCATGAGCCTTAAAACTCATCGGACCGCATACATCAGTATGTATTATTTCCAATAAGTGAGTTGCTCGCTCCATTGTTCCGGAGAACGGAGTCTTAGTCATCTTGCCCATGAGGCATGGTTCGCAAGCATCAAGTGATTCGTAATCAAGTGATTCCAAAAGTCCATCAGCATGGAGTTTCTTCATGCGCTTTACACCAATATGACCTAAACGGCAGTGCCACAGATAAGTTGCACTATCATTATTAACTTTGCATCTTTTGGTTTCAATATTATGAATATGTGTATCACTACGATCGAGATCCAACGAACCATTTTCATTGGGTGTGTAACCATATAAGGTTTTATTCATGTAAATAGAACAAGAATTTATTCTCTTACTTAAATGAATAACCGTATTGCAATAAACATGATCAAATCATATTCATGCTCAACGCAAACACCAAATAACACTTATTTAGGTTCAACACTAATCCCGAAAGTATAGGGAGTGTGCGATGATGAATATATCAATCTTGGAACCACTTCCAACACACATCGTCACTTCACCCTTAACTAGTCTCTATTCATTCTGCAACTCCCGTTTTGAGTTACTACTCTTAGCAACTGAACCAGTATCAAATACCAAGGGGTTGCTACAAACACTAGTAAAATACACATCAATAATATGTATATCAAATATACCTTTGTTCACTTTGCCATCCTTCTTATCCGCCAAATACTTGGGGCAGTTCCGCTTCCAGTGACCAGTCCCTTTGTAGTAGAAGCACTTAGTCTCAGGCTTAGGACCGGACTTGGGCTTCTTCACTTGAGCAGCAACTTTCTTGCCGTTCTTCTTCAAGCTCCCCTTCTTCCCTTTGCCATTTTCTTGAAACTAGTGGTCTTGTCTACCATCAACACTTGATATTTTTCTTGATTTCTACCTTCGTTGATTTCATCATTACGAAGAGCATGGGAATCGTTTCTGTTATCCCTTGCATATCATAGTTCATCATAAAGTTCTACTAACTTGGTGATGGTGACTAGAGAATTCTATCAATCACTATCTTATCTGGAAGATTAATTCCCACTTGATTCAAGCGATTGTAGTACCCAGACAATCTAAGCACATGCTCACTGCTTGAGCTATTCTCCTCCATCTTTTTAGCTATAGAACTTGTTGGAGACTTCATATCTCTCAACTCAGGTATTTGCTTGAAATATTAACTTCAACTCCTGGAACATCTCATATGGTCCATGACATTCAAAACGTCTTTGAAGTCCCGATTCTAAGCCGTTAAGCATGGTGCACTAAACTATCAAGTAGTCATCATATTGAGCTAGCCAAACGTTCATAACGTCTGCATCTACTCCTGCAATAAGTCTCTCACCTAGCGGTGCATCAAAAACATAATTCTTCTGTGCAGCAATGAGGATAATCCTCAGATCACGGATCCAATCCGCATCATTGCTACTAACATTTTTCAACATATTTTTTCTCTAGGAACATAATAAATTGGGAGCAACATCGTGAGCTATTGATCTACAACATAGATATGCTAATACTATCAGGACTAAGTTCATGATAAATTAAAGTTCAATTAATCATATTACTTAAGTACTACCACTTAGACAGACATCCCTCTAATCTTCTAAGTGATCACGTGATCCATATCAACTAAACCATGTCCGATCATCACATGAGATGGGGTAGTTTCAATGGTGAACATCACTATGTTGATCATATCTACTATATGATTCACGCTCGACCTTTCAGTCTCCGTGTTCTGAGGCCATATCTGTTATATGCTAGGCTTGTCAAGTTTAACCTGAGTATTCTGCGTGTGCAACTGTTTTCCACCCGTTGTATTTGAACGTAGAGCCTATCACACCCGATCATCACGTGGTGTCTCAGCACGAAGAACTTTCGCAACGGTACATACTCAGGGAGAACACTTATACTTTGATAATTTAGTGAGGGATCATCTTATAATGCTACCGTCAATCAAAGCAAGATAAGATGCATAAAAGATAAACATCACATGCAATCAATATAAGTGATATGATATGGCCATCATCATCTTGTGCTTGTGATCTCCATCTCCGAAGCACCGTCATGATCACCATCGTCACTGGCGCGACACCTTGATCTCCATCGTAGCATCGTTGTCGTCTCACCAATCTTATGCTTCCACGACTATCGCTACCGCTTAGTGATAAAGTAAAGCATTACAGGGCGATTGCATTGCATACAATAAAGCGACAACCATATGGCTCCTGCCAGTTGCCGATAACTTCGGTTACAAAACATGATCATCTCATACAATAAAATTTGGCATAATGTCTTGACCATATCACATCACAACATGCCCTGCAAAAACAAGTTAGACGTCCTCTACTTTGTTGTTGCAAGTTTTACGTGGCTGCTACGGGCTGAGCAAGAACCGTTCTTACCTATGCATCAAAACCACAACGATAGTTTGTCAAGTTGGTGTTGTTTTAACCTTCGCAAGGACCGGGCGTAGCCACACTTGGTTCAACTAAAGTTGGAGAAACTGACACCCGCTAGTCACCTATGTGCATAGCACGGCGGTAAAACCAGTCTCGCATAAGCGTACGCGTAATGTCGGTCCGGGCTGCTTCATCCAACAATACCGCCGAACCAAAGTGTGACATGCTAGTAAGCAGTATGACTTATATCGCCCACAACTGACTTGTGTTCTACTCGTGCATATTACATCAACGCATAAAACCAGGCTCGGATGCCACTGTTGGGGAACGTAGTAATTTCAAAAATTTCCTACGCACACGCAAGATCATGGTGATGCATAGCAATGAGAAGGGACAGTGTTGTCTATGTACCCTCGTAGACCGAAAGCGGAAGCGTTAGCACAACGCGGTTGATGTAGTCGTACGTCTTCACGATCCAACCGATCAAGTACCGAACGCATGGCACCTCCGAGTTCTGCACACGTTCAACTCGATGACGTCCCTCGAACTATGATCCAACCGAGTGTTGAGGGAGAGTTTCGTCAGCACGACGGCATGGTGACGATGATGATGTTCTACCGATGCAGGGCTTCGCCTAAGCACCGCTATGATATAATCGAGGTGGATTATGGTGGAGGAGGGCACCGCACACGGCTAAGAGATCAAGAGATCAATTGTTGTGTCTATGGGGTGCCCCCTGGCCACGTATATAAAGGAGTGGAGGGGAGGGGCCGGCCCTCTCTATAGCGCGCCCTAGGGGAGTCCTACTCCCACCGGGAGTAGGATCCCCCCTTTCCTATAGGATCCCTTCCAAGTAGTAGGAGTAGGAGAGAAGGAAAGGGAAGGGAAAAGGAGAAGGAAGGGGGCGCCCCCCCTCCCTAGTCCAATTCGGACCAGCCCATGGGGAGGGGTGCGGCCACCCTTTGAGGCCTTTCTCTCCTTTCCCGTATGGCCCATTAAGGCCCAATACGAATTCCCGTAACTCCCCGGTACTCCCGAAAATACCCGAATCACTCGGAACCTTTCCGATGTCTGAATATAGTCGTCCAATATATCGATCTTTACGTCTCGACCATTTTGAGACTCCTCGTCATGTCCCCGATCTCATCTGGAACTCCGAACTCCTTCGGTACATCAAAACAAATAAACTCATAATATAATTGTCATCGAACTTTAAGCGTGCGGACCCTACGGGTTCGAGAACAATGTAGACATGACCGAGACATGTCTCCGGTCAATAACCAATAGCGGAACCTGGATGCTCATATTGGTTCCCACGTATTCTAGGAAGATCTTTATCGGTCAGACCAAATAACAACATACGGTGTTCCCTTTGTCATCGGTATGTTACTTGCCCGAGATTCGGTCGTCGGTATCTCAATACCTAGTTCAATATCGTTACCGGAAAGTCTCTTTACTCGTTCTGTAACACATCATCCCGCAACTAACTCATTAGTTGCAATGCTTGCATGGCTTATAGTGATGTGCATTACCGAGTGGGCCCAGAGATACCTCTCGACAATCGGAGTGACAAATCCTAATCTCGAAATACGCCAACCCAACAAGTACCTTCGGAGACACCTGTAGAGCACCTTTATAATCACCCAGTTACGTTGTGACGTTTGGTAGCACACAAAGTGTTCCTCTGGTAACCGGAGTTACATAATCTCATAGTCATAGGAACACGTATAAGTCATGAAGAAAGCAATAGCAACAAACTAAACGATCAAGTGCTATGCTAACGGAATGGGTAAAGTCAATCACATCATTCTCTAATGATGTGATCCCGTTAATCAAATGACAACTCATGTCTATGGCTAGGAAACTTAACCATCTTTGATTCAATGAGCTAGTCAAGTAGAGGCATACTAGTGACATACTATTTGTCTATGTATTCATACATGTATTATGTTTCCGGTTAATACATTTCTAGCATGAATAATAAACATTTATCATGATATAAGGAAATAAATAATAACTTTATTATTTCCTCTAGGGCATATTTCCTTCACGGTCTACCTAGAGTAAAGAGTTAATGCTTCAGAAAGACTGTGTCTCGATCATCTGTTTCTCAAACATCATGTAGTGCAAGAAATTCAACGGAGGAGATCGAGTCTTGTGGGGAAAAGTGCGCAAACCTCTGCAGAGTGTATAAACTAATCATGATTAGCCGTGTCGCCGGTTACGGACATCTTGAGTATCTGGTATTTGAATTATTGATTTGATCTCATCACTTTACTTAATGATTTTGTTGGGTTATTAATTACTATATTTGGGATTGAGTTGGAGGAACCTTCTCAATAATGAAAATAACTTTTAGTTAAATAGAATCTATTCCTTTGTTTTAGGAAAAAATTAGCTTTATGCAAATGTTAAACTTAGAGCCTCCACCAGCCAAATATGCATGTAGTGATAGCTATTATTCATCATTGCTCTATGGGGTGAATTTGCCAGTACATTCAATGTACTGACCTACATGGCTGCAACGTCTCAATGTTGCAGGAAGCTTACGACGAGTAAGTGATACGTTAGGGTTACGATGTCTACACTCAACTTTGTCGTTGGCGTTGTTGGGAACTCCACAACTTTGTTGTTACTTCCGCTATATGGATTGATTTAATAGTATTTAAATTACTTTATACATGTGATTTACCTCTATTATAAATCTGCGAGTACTGTGTGTGTCAGCATACCGATCCAGGGATGACACTTAAGCACAGAGACTTCAATCCATTCGGGTCAGGTCGCTACACTAATAAAGTACGGTTACGACGTCCGGACACACCATTACGCTATGGTGTTCCAGGTGGCGTGAGTTGCGAAACTATTCCACATTGTTTCAAATGAAGACCAAACTCATAACTCAAATATTCACCTCCATGATCATATCATAGAAACTTTATTTTCTTGTTACGATGATTTTTCACTTTACTTTGAAATTCTTTGAACTTTTCAAATGTTTCAGACTTATGTTTCATTAAGTAGATATACCCATATCTGCTCAAATCATCTGTGAAGGTCAAAAAATAACGATACCCGCCGCGAGCTTCAACACTCATCGGACCGCATACATTAGTATGTATTATTTCCAATAAGTCAGTTGCTCACTCCATTGTTCTGAAGAACCGAGTTTTAGTCATCTTGCCCATGAGGCATGGTTCGCAAGCATCAAGTTATTCATAATCAAGTGATTCCAAAAGTCCATCAGCATGGAGTTTCTTCATGCGCTTTACACCAATATGACCTAAATGACAGTGCCACAAATAAGTTGCACTATCATTGTTAACTTTGCATCTTTTTGAAGGAAATATGCCCTAGAGGCAATAATAAAGTTGTTATTTATATTTCCTTGTATCATGATAAATGTTTATTATTCATGCTAGAATTGTATTAACCGGAAATTTAGTACATGTGTGAATACATAGACAAATAGAGTGTCCCTAGTATGCCACTACTTAAGTAGCTCGTTAATCAAACACGGTTAAGTTTCCTAGCCATGGACATGTGTTGTCATTTGATGAATGGGATCACATCATTAGAGAATGATGTGATGGACTAGACCCATCCATTAGCTTAGCACTATGTGTAGGGTCCGCACGCTTAATGTTCGATGATGATTGGTATTATGAGTTTATGTGATTTGATGTACCGAAGGTTGTTCGGAGTTCCGTATGAGATCACGGACATGACGAGGAGTCTCGAAATGGCCGAGACATAAAGATTGATATATTGGACCATATTGTTCAGACACCGTAAGTGTTTCGGAGAGTTTCGGATAAAACCGGAGTGCCGGAGGGTGAAGTTATTGGGCCACCATGGGCCTTAGAGGAGAGAGGGCCGGCCAGTAGGTGGCGCACGCCCCCCAGTCCGAATTGGACAAGGGGAGGGGGCGGCGCCCCCCTCCTTCATTCTCTCCCCTTCCTCCTTTCTTCCCCTCATTGTTGGACTAGGAAAGGGGGGAACCAACTCCTAGTAGGAGAAGGATTCCCCCCCTTGGGGCGCGCCCCTTGAGGCCGGCCGGCCCCCTCCTCCCCTCCTTTATATACAGGGGAGGGGGCACCCCATAGACACACAAGTAGATTTCTTAGTCGTGTGCGATGCCCCCCTCCATAGTTTTTCACCTCGGTCATATTGTCGTAGATCTTAGGCGAAGCCCTGCGTCGGTAACTTCTTCATCACCGTTAACACGTCGTCGTGCTAACGAAACTCTCCCTCGGCCTCAGCTGGATCTAGAGTTCGAGGGACGTCACCGAGCTAAGCATGTGCAGATCACGGAGGTGCCGTGCGTTCGGTACTTGATCGGTTGGATCGCGAAGACGTTCGACTACATCAACCGCGTAACTCAATGCTTCCGCTTTCATTCTATGAGGGTACGTAGACACACTCTCCCCTCCCGTTGCTATGCATCTCTTAGATAGATCTTGCATGATCGTAGGATTTTTTTTTGAAATACCGTGTTCCCCAACAGTGGCATCCGAGCCAGGTCTATGTGTAGATGTTATATGCACGAGTAGAACACAAAGAGTTGTGGGCGATAATAGTCATACTACTTACCAGCGTGTCATACTTTGATTCGGCGGTATTGTTGGATGAAGCGGCCCAAACCGACATTACATGACCGCGTTCATGAGACTAGTTCTACCGACATGCTTCGCACACAGCTGGCTAGTGGGTGTCTGTTTCTCCAGCTTTAGTTGAATCGAGTGTGACTACGCCCGGTCCTTGTTGAAGGTTAAAACAACACAATTGACAAAAAATTGTTGTGGTTTTTGATGGTAGGTAAGAACGGTTCTTGCTAAGCCCGTAGCTTGCGTAGGTAAGAACGGTCCTTGTTGGGGATATTACTACTGGAGGTAAACGGGCCTTATGTAGCCGGGTTGACTCTTTGAAGATTAGAAGCCCATGAAGATGGAAAGATGATGGCACTTTACGGAGGGCCCAAAGGAGGGTTACAGCCTGTAAATGTAAACCGGCTTAGTTATGTAACTTGCATAGTAAGATAGAGAGAGAGAGGTCGAACCGGATACGTTTATGATCCGGCTTCGGGACTCTGTAGCCCGGCGGGCGTCAACCTATGTATATAAAGGGACGACCCAGTCGCGGTTTAGGGACAGACAACAACAACTCGAGAGCCAGACAAAGCGGATTCGCTCCCTGGCCTTCGAAACCCTAGCAATACCAATCACAACTAGACGTAGGCTTTTACCTTCATCGAAGGGGCCGAACTAGTATAAACTCCCTTGTCCCCTTGTCCGGTTTAACCCCTTTAAGCTCACCCTTTGCGATGGCTCCACGACTAAGTCCTTTCACGAGGACATCTGCCGTGACAAACCCACGACAGTTGGCGCCCACCGTGGGGCTATCGCACGATGGTTTTGAGTTCTTGAAGGGCAGCTTCGATGGACTTAAGGGATACATTGTGGGCCAGATGACGAAGAGTCCTCGCGGCAAGCTCTACATCGACAATGCAGGATGGGGTCCCGAGGCCGATTCAATTGAATACGGGTACCGGGTCCCCTTTGGTGGGATTCACGTCTTCATCGGCAAGATCGGTGAACCGGCCCCCGAGCCGGACCTCTGCACCGACATCATCGAAACGGCTCGGCGTGTAAGTTCTTCGCCGGTTCAGCCCGAGGCAAGGCATGTTTTCGTAGGTGTCGTCCATGGATCGGGGTACAAGGACGGACCGGTGTCCGATGGAGAAACCGTAGTCTGCTTTGATGACGAGTCTTCTGGAGATACCGAATCGCTTTACTAGTTGCAGGACGGCCGGATTGACCAAGGATCCGAGGGCAATAGTATTCCGGATTCCCCCGGTCTGCCAAACCGGGCCGCCATCTTCATGGCCGGCACACAATCGGCACCTCATTCATCTACCACCGCAGCAATGCTCTCTGGTTCAACGACGGCCACACCAGCAGTGGCAGGAAGCTCGGCGCCACCTCCGGCCCAAGTCTTGTCTGATTTGTTCGACGCTCTGGCAACATTGATGTCCGCAGAGGTGGACGCAGCAGCCAGAGATCAGCACAATGTGGAGATTGTAAAAGTGAAAGATCATATAGCCCAGGCTAAAGCGGACTGGCAGCAGAGAATGCCAGGATGGCTACGGAGCGGGCCGAGTTGGAAGCACAGGCCTACCGGATTAGACTGGATCAGAATGATTCAGAGGAAGTCATGAGAAGAAGGTATCGATCACGTCTCCCATCGGTTTATGAGCCGCAGAATCTTTTTAACACGCCAGGTGCAGGAGTTGGTAACCAACCCACGCTAAACCGGGCGGGGGCACCGGGAGCAGGAGCGCCGGTTCAGCCACGCACGATGGACCTGCCTTGCCGGAACAGCGTTGTGCCATCAACACCGCCCGGGCATTATTCCAACCCGTTGGACAACATTGTGGCCGCCGCTTCACGCCTGGCGGCCCTCCCAACCGACGGCGAGTCACCAGTTGCAGTAGAAGCGCGTCGGGTCAGGGATCTCCTTCAAATAGCACTAAACCAACAGCAAGCATATTCACACAGATGTGAGAGGATTCATTCTACTCCCCGTCCAAGCCGGAGTTATAGCAGACACGTGGAGGACGAACTGGCCATGTCCAGTAGTGCACGTCGTCGAAATTCGCCACGAGGGAACAACCCGGCCGGGGGAGGCGCTAATGCGCAAGATGTTGTGGACCATGGCCGTGCGCGTCGAGAGGCCGAGTTGACAGCTCGACACGGAGCACGACAGCATACTCCGGTTCACCCCACAGCCTCCGTGGAGCCAAGGGCGATGTTCAGTTCCTTAGGGGTACCGTGTTTAACTCCCACTTTGCATAATGTGTGACTGCCCAAGGATTTCAAGGGACCTCGTAAGGTACCAAATTACACCGCCGATTTGCAGCCAGAGGCGTGGGTGGAGAGCTATGAGATGGCAATGGAGATGTTAGATGTGGATGAGGCGGTGTGTGCTAAATATTTCACCACGATGTTGGAAGGAACGGCTCGCACTTGGTTGAAGAGATTGCCGACCAACTCTATTGGATCATGGGCCAAACTGAAGCACCGGTTTATCCAGAACTTCAAGGATACGTGTAAGCAGCCAATGTCAATTGTAGATCTGGCCGCTTGTGTCCAAGAGGAAGGGGAGTCCACGACCCATTGGGTCAAACGGGTCTCGGCGATTTTGCATTCATCAGATCGTATCAATGCAGACACCGCAGTGTTAACGTTAGAGGGCAATTGCCATTTCAAATCGTTAAAACAGAAGTTGGGAAGGCTCAAACGTCACTACAACGACATGTCAACACTCATGGCCGCTTTGGTTAAATATGCCGATTCAGATAATACCAAGGATCCGGATTCAGAGGAGGACAAACCAGAGAAAGGTAAGAAGAACGGCAATGCCAAAGGCCAACAGCATAATCCGGCAGGGCATGGAAACGCTGGTAAGCGCAAGGCCGATAGTAGCTTGGACTTTGTCGCAAATACCAACGCGCAGGAGAATGGCCAGTGCTGTAAACGAAAGTAGCCCCAGAGGGGTGGAGGTCCAGGCAACAATTTGGAGCGTTTTTAAATCAGCCCTGTCCAAAGCATGGATCGAAGGAGAAACCGGCATCACATCTCTAGAAAGATTGTTATATCATGCGGGATTTCAAGAATTCCAATATGTTCCAATATGACAACGGCCCGCCCGGCGGTTCAGGAGGAGGTTTCCATGGGCCGGGTTACGGAGGTGGTGGTTCCGGTTCAGGGTTTCCAGGCAACCAAACTGGACACGTCAATCAAGGACACCAAGGCAACCAGGGAGGCTACAACCATCAGGGGAGTCAGCAGCAGCATCAGTCGGGTTATCAGAGCAATCCCAAACAACTGAACAACGGGCAATATCATGTCTTCACTACTAGTTTGTGCAAACGTGATCAGAAGCTTCACAAACGGGCAGTCAACTCTGTTGAGCCCGCAGTACCTCAGTATTTACGCTGTTCTGAGCAACCTATTTTGTGGAGTAGAGATGATCACCTGCCCCGGGTTGATAATCCAGGTCATTTGGCCTTGGTGGTAGCCCCTCAAGTCGGGGGATACAAGATCACTAAAGTGCTCGTGGATGGGGGAAGTAATATCAATATTTTGTACTATGATACATTCCGTCGTATGGGGTTGACAGATAAGGATCTTAAACCATCAAATACGGTCTTTCATGGTGTGGTGCCTGGTAAGTCTGCATATCCTGTTGGTAAGATAGCTTTTGGAGATGACTATGATTCAAGGTCAGAAACTTTGACATTTGAGGTGGTAAAGATCAAAAGTTCGTACCACGCCTTGTTTGGGCGGCTGGTTTATGCTAAGTTTATGGCAAGGCCATGTTATGTTTATCTACAGCTTAAAATGCCAGGTCATAAAGGGACTATCACAGTACATGGAAGTAGAAAGATTGCTTTGGAGTGCGAAGAACGCGATGCGGCTTATGCGGAGTCAGTTTGTGCCACGGAGGAGTTAAAATTCTATAAGGAGCAAGTTGATCCGGTAGACATGACCTCTTTAAAAAAGCCAACTACGGAGCATGACCCAGCATTGAAGTTCAAATCGGCTACAGACACTAAGATGGTTGATTTTGTTCCTGGTGATTCATCCAAATAGTTCAGCATCAGCGCTAACCTGGATCCCAAATAGGAAAGCGCGCTCATCGAGTTCATCCGTGACAATCGGGACATTTTTGCATGGAAACCTTCTGACATGCCAGGTGTACCAAGTGAACTCGCTGAGCACACACTCAACATTGATCCTAAGTTCAAACCGGTCCGGCAGTTCCTTCGCCATTTCAACAAAGAGAGACGCAAGGCCGTAGGTGAAGAGGTAGCCCGTCTGTTG
Organism: Triticum dicoccoides; assembly: GCF_002162155.2. Lineage (NCBI taxonomy): Eukaryota > Viridiplantae > Streptophyta > Magnoliopsida > Poales > Poaceae > Triticum > Triticum dicoccoides. Next base: position 148,041,282 of record NC_041390.1, read on the forward strand.
GCTGATGGGTTTATTGTCGAAGTTTTTCATCCAGAGTGGTTAGCCAATCCAGTGCTGGTTCTTAAGAAAAACGGCACTTGGCGCATGTGTGTGGACTACACGGATTTAAACAAAGCTTGCCCTGCAGACCCCTTTGCTCTCCCTCGCATTGATCAGATAATTGATGCTACAGTGGGTTGTGACCGTTTGTGTTTTCTGGATGCTTACTCTGGTTATCATCAGATCAAAATGGCGGTTAAGGACCAGGAGAAGACAACCTTCATAACTCCCTTTGGAGCCTTCTGCTATGTTTCCATGCCCTTTGGACTCAAGAGTGCCCAGGCAACTTACCATCGATGTGTTCAGAATTGTCTTCATAAGCAAATTGGGTGCAATGTTCATGCATATGTGGATGATATTGTGGTCAAATCTCGAAAGGAGGGGACTTTGATAGATGATCTACGGGAAACCTTTGGCAATCTCCGGGTTTACAAGATGATGCTCAATCTAGAGAAGTGTGTTTTCAGTGTCCCAGCAGGCAAGCTCTTAGGCTTTCTGGTTTCAAACAGAGGCATTGAGGCTAATCCGGAAAAGATTGCAGCAATTACATCCTTGGCTAAACCGGCGTGTATTAATGATGTTCAACGTCTGGCCAGCCGGATTACAGCCTTACGCCGGTTTATCAGCCGCCTTGGAGATAAGGCCATTCCCTTATATCAGATGCTCAAGAAAACAGATAACTTTGTCAAGAGTGAGGCAGCTGATAAGGCATTCAAGGATCTGAAGAGGCAGCTCGCCGAACCACCCGTGCTTGCAGCACCAATCGATAAGGAGCCATTATTATTATATGTGGCTGCTAATGCCCAGGCTATTAGCGTAGCCATTGTGGTAGAGCGCAAGGAGCCTGGTAAGGAGTATCCGGTTCAACGGCCAGTTTATTATATCGGTGAGGTGCTCATTGAGTTAAAGCAGAGGTATCCACATTGGCAGAAACTGGTGTATGGGGTGTTTATGGCAAGCCGGAAGTTTAAACACTATTTTCAGGGCCATCCTGTCACAGTGGTCAGTTCAGCTCCTTTGGGCGACCTCATTCAAAACAGAGAGGCAACTGGCCGGGTTGCCAAGTGGGCTATTGAGCTTGGACCTCATGGGCTCAAATATATACCCCGCATGGCGATCAAGTCCCAAGCACTCGTGGATTTCATCAACGATTGGACGGAGTTACAGGCACCTAAAGAGAAACCGGATAATACATATTGGACTATTCATTTTGATGGGTCCAAACAGTTGGAGGGCTCGGGGGCTGGAGTCGTATTAACTTCCCCACGAGGTGACAAGTTTTGTTATGTCCTCCGTTTAATGTTCCCTTGTACTAACAATGCAGCTGAATATGAGGCTTTACTCCATGGTCCTCGGATGGCTAAAGAGATGAATTTGAGCCGGGTTAAGTGCTTCAGCGATTCAGATCTAGTGGCCCAGCAGGTGTCTGACACTTGGGATTCTAAAGACCCACTCATGGCTGCATATCGGCGAGAGGTAGACGCAGTGGCTGGTCACTTTAAAGGTTATCAGATGGACCATATAGACTGGCGGAAGAATGAAGCGGCGGACGCTATAAGTCATCTCAGTTCCCAACGTAAACCGGTTCCGCCCAATGTCTTTCTTGATGTGTTGCACAATCCGTCAGTCAAAATACCAACTGAAGAAGATTTGGCTATTCCTGATCCGGAGGCTCAGTTGGTGGCAGCTCTGCATGCCATACCGGATTGTACGATCCCATATCTGGATTACATGAACCAGGGCGAGTTACCAGATGAGGAAACATTGGCTCGACAGATAATCCGCCGTTCCAAGTCCATGACCATACTCAATAGGGAGTTACATCGTTACAGTGTTTCAGGAGCATTACAACGTTGTGTTTCTCCTCAAGAAGGTCATGAGATTTTGTGAGAAATCCATGAAGGGGATTGCGGTCACCATGCCGGTTCAAAGTCGTTGTTGCCAAAGCTTTTGCCATGGGTTTTACTGGTTGAAGACGCATGCTGATGCGGAGGATTTAGTCAAGAGATGTGATGGATGTCAAAAATTTGCCCGCCGTGCGCATGTTCCGGCTCAAGAGTTGCGAATGATTCCAATTACATGGCCATTTGCAACTTAGGGGCTTGATATGGTTGGAACCTTCAAGCGCTCTAAGGACAAGAAGACCCACCTGTTAGTAGCAGTTGATAAATTCACTAAATGGGTAGAGGCAGAGCCAGTCAGCAAGTGTGATGCAGCCACGGCGGTTCAATTCATCAAAAAGGTGATATTCTGGTTTGGCTTTCCACACAGTATTATAATAGATAATGTCACTAATCTGTCAAAAGGGGAGATGGAAGAATTCTGTCAACGTGAGCACATCCAGCTTGATCTAGCATCAGTGGCTCACCCCCAATCTAATGGTCAATCGGAAAGGGCAAATCAAGAGATTCTAAGGGGTATCAAACCAAGGGTTATGGTTCCCTTAAAGCGGACGCCGGGTTGTTGGGTTGAGGAGTTACCTTCTGTGTTATGGAGCATCAACACCACACCCAATAGGTCTACGGGTTACACACCTTTCTTCATGGTGTATGGAGCGGAGGTAGTTCTTCCTAGTGACATCCATCACGATTCGCCCCGTGTTGCAGCTTATGTTGAGGTTGATAATGAGAAGGCACGTCAGGATTCTCTGGACCTGTTGGATGAAGAGCGTGATCTTGCAGCAGCACATTCGGCGATTTATCAACAAGATCTCCGACGGTATCACAGCCGCCGGGTTAAAACTAGAACCTTTCAAGAAGGTGATTTGGTGCTCCGGCTCATCCAGGATCAGACTGATATGCACAAGTTATCCCCCCCTTGGGAAGGACCTTTTGTGGTCAGCAAAAATCTGCACACGGATCTTACTACCTCATTGATGTTCGAGAGCATGAAGAATCACGTCAATCGGAGGAGTAGACAAAGCGGCCATGGAACATAGCTCTCCTTTTCCCTTATTATACTTGAAGCCATAGGCTCTTCATCTGTACATATTTATGACACTATATATATCATATAATAAACTGGAGCCTCCGTTATAAGCGGGGTATCTGCTCTTTCTTATATCATGTGTGTGCTTTTACACGATAACTAACAAAGCGGAGTCTTTGTTAAACCGGCTTTAGCAGCTACATAGAGATAAAGAAAATCACTAGGGGGCTTGGTCATGTTTGAACCTCAGCTACACCTCTTGATAGGCATTCCAAGCCATACGAGGAAAAATTGTGGAGCCAAAGAGAGTGTTGTACATAGTACAGACTCAAACATAGGCACACACTGAGCATCGCTCACAAAGTTACTTGGGGACTCTTTTTTGCAAAGCAACAAAGAGTTTGAAAGGACCCTCGTAATTGGCTATCAAGCCACGTCTTGGAAGCCTGGTGTATTCACCTAAAACCCCGGGTTAGCCTGCCTTCATCAAGTAAGCCACTCCTATCCAGGTAATCCTGGTATGACCCATCGAAAATTTGACAAGTCAATCTTTTAAACACCCTGAACTTGTCACAGTTAAAACGATGATTGGTTAATTGGAGGCCCATCTTAAAAGGCTTTGATAAATGGTTTAACTCAGAGGCCTGGCAGCCCATGAAAAGCCTCGATTTGGAGCCTGGCAGCTTGTAAAAAGCCTCACATATTTTCCTATTTGAATTTTGTTTGTTGAACATCATAAGTATTTTTTGATAAACCGGCGTCCTTGACCCAGCTTGTTTTCCAACTACCAGTTGTTGGCACATGATCAATTATAAACTGGTAGTCATTGACCCGGTCTGGTTTGACTAAATCACCAGTGTTATAAAGAAAATCTGGTAGTTATACCGGTCTGGTTTGATATATAGACCAGCATTATGAAGATAAAATTATCAAACGTATCGGGTTGGTGTTAAACACCTTTGCTGTATACACGTTTGGTCAATCAATGAGGTATGTTATGTACATTATTTTTTGTACAAACACTTGATTATTCAGCTAAAGTACTATATACTTCTTGGATATTATGACATGTCTAGCGGTAAACCGCTAGACACTTTTTAGTTTTTTGGACCCAGGAAGGCAAGTCATCATAGGCTATGCATAAAATATATCCTGAAGGGCGGCACAGATTGTCACAAAGCGTTATGAAACATGCTCGATGGCATGGCAGATAAACAAAGTTTCAGCTATCCTATTACATGAAGCTTCAAAGCGGCTCAAATAGTGCCATTGTTTTTCACATTAGCCATATAAACCGATGACCGGATCAGGACTCTTCATCACGACGGTTTGACGGTTGCGGATCAGTTGGTGTAGGCACTTCTTCATCCCTCCCCAGCCGCTGGAAATCAGCCGTTGACCAATCGATTCCGGTTAAAGCTTGGAACACTGCTTCCTCATGGATAAGATCAGAAGGGTTAATATCAGGGGCGTAAGTGTGCTTACGAATCAGAGGCACAAGTTCTTTGACTTCAAGGATATCGGTCGGCTGTCTTTTCCCTTCTGCATCATAAAACTGTTGAAAATGGGACAAATCGGTGTCCTCAGCCAATTTGCTGGCCGCTGGCCGCATCTGTTTGGTCAGCCGCTGAAGATCATCATTATCAAAGTTTGAACTGTCTTCTTTAACACCTGGATATCCTTTAATGATATCCTCCGCTTCAAGGTCTGGAATCCAGGCCTTGGCTCGAATAAGGGCGGTTAATGCTCCTGCTCTCGCAGCGGCTCTCTTCAACTCGGCAATACGCGCTGGTAACATGCCCAGCTTCTCAAGAGTTTCCTTAATCAATGTTGGCGCTGGTTTGTTATAAGCCGCCGTACTAATGGCTCGCTGAGACCCAGAGTATAGCTGCTCAACCAATGTATATGCTGCTTTGAGCTTCATCCGCATATCTGCACCAAGATGAGTGATCCGAGTTCCTGCCAAAGATTTTATCAACATTTTGGTCAGTTTTAAGATTCATTGACTGGCGCAACATACATAAGCAGACACTTACCAAAGATAGCAGAGGTCATAGCATTGATTTGGTGCTTCAAACCGTCTAGTTCTTCAACCACCGGTTTCAAGGCTTCCTTGGCGTCTACAGCTCTTTTGGTTAAACCGGCCTTTTCGGTTTCCCATTCAGCACGATCTTGGTAGAAGGATTCTTTCAGTTTCTCCATTCCGACCAAGGCCTGGGTCAGCTCCTCTTTGGCTTTTGCAGCTTCCGCTTGTTGAGACTTCACATTTTCTTGCAAGTCAGAGTTTTGAGCGTCTTTGCTTCTCAGTTCAGCCTGCAACATTGAAGGTATATTCAACAAAACAACATATTTATGCACTAAGTATAAAGCATATAACATGTTATCCACTTCATACTTGGGGGCTAATGCCTATTTGCTCTCAAATACTACATTCTATACAAGTCTCCAGAACAATGCAAGCATTATCCTTGACACTTGGGGGCTAATGTATGTTTGTTCTAAACCGGCGGTGTAGATTAAAAACCGGCTTGCCAAGTTAAATCGGCCTTTGGGGGCTATGCTGCATAAAGTTGTCTAATTTTTTCAAACATGAGTCTTATCTATGATCGAGGACACGCCTTTGCAAGGATCAATGATGCGATGCTTGAAGTGTTACAAAGACCCGGTTTATGGTTAACAATCATAAAACTGCTCTTGGGGGCTACTTGGAATAGTATTTCAGCTATAAATCAATGTACAAGGGGGAAGAATTTATCTCATATTGTTCTTTCATCAAATTCACCAAACCGGCCTCATAATCCTGGTTTGAGTGCAGACGGTTCAAGAAGCCGGAATGAAGCTCATCAGCGTTAAGATGAGCATAGTTTGATAAGTTGCTGCTCCATTTACCTTTATCCCTGGCAATTTGCTCTTCTTTGGCACTATGCTGAGCCAAAATGATGGGATGACCAGGAGAGCTGTGGCCTATTCTAGTAATAATAACGTCATCACCTTGGCCTTCAATATTTTTGGTGGATGATGATTGAATTTCAGTGTCTTCAATTGAACTAGCCCGGTTTGGTTCTGCCGGTTCAGTATCAGGGGCGGCAGGCTCAGCATCTGTTGGTTCGTCGGTATGTTGGCCGTCAAGGGGCGGATCATCAAAAGTTGTTTCAGGATGGAGGCCTTCCGGTTCACCAGTTTGCTCTGGTTCACCTCTTGGTTCTTCTTCTTCGGCAACAAGGTCTTCTGGCGATTGGTGACCCGAGCTTTCTTGCTGGGTCTGGCTTTGGCCCTGCAAATAGAATAAAAAGGGTTAACATCCTGTTCAAAAGATGTAGGGCGCATTGAAAGGAAAGGTTTTTCATAACTCACCCGGCCACAGTTTTCAAAGGGGGGAGTTGAGTTGCTGTTGATTCACCAGAAGAGGAAGGAGGTATCACCTGATAATTTGAATCGGACGGATTAAGAGGCTGTCTGAAATAACCTGCCTTGGGGTAAGAATGGTCAGAAGTAGGAGAGACCTCAGACCGGCGCTTCCGAACCGGAGTATCAGGTAAACCGGCAGAGGTGACCTGTTGGCCACTATGCCGGGTTGTCCGGCGAGCTTCATGCTGTTGAGTCTTCAAAATAAATGTTGGATCCAAGTGAGCAAGAGGATGAGAAAAGCTTACTTTCCGGATTGCTTGGCGAGTTTTTTGTGTTGGCATAGAGTCTGAACCGGAGGAAAGGGTAATTACCTCTACGCCATCAGCCTGACTAGCTTCTGCCTCCTCCTGAGGAAGATCATTGTTAACAAGATGCATAAAAAGAGAGACAAGTGAGTCAAGTTCTACCTCAACTTCTGGGTCATCAGTATCATCATCAAGCTCCATATTAATCCGGTCAGCCGTTTTCCGCTTTGACGTTCGGTTTACAGCTTTGGTCTTCGAGCGGGTTGGCTTGACCACTTTGTCTCCAGTTGGCTTTGCCGCTTTCTCTATGGATTTCCATTTCCAGAAGGGGTCATCACCCTATATATATAAAGAAGAAGGGTTACGGCTTGTATAAGTTAAAGATATTAGAGATGAAGAGGAAGTGTAATGCTTACAACAGGCGGTTTCTTCTTGGTATAGAAGGGACTCAGACCGGTTTGACTACAGACCAGTTCCGATTCATTCAGAATCTTCTTTACACCTTCAGTAACTTCTTCCTCAGATAATTGGATATTGCAGTGGCATTGAGGATCGTCAACTTCACCGGTATATTCGCACATTAAACTGGGACACCAGCTTAGCGGCAAGATACTCCAGGATATCCAACAGCGCACAAAATCCATGCCTGTTAAACCGTTTGCCATAAAGGCCCGGAGCTTGGCAATTTGAGGGGCGTATTTTGCCCTTTCTGAAGAGCTCAGGCGTTGTGGCATTGGGTCAGTGTTGGATAATCTATGATCACGGAAGCCGGGGAGGGGATTTTCATCCTCAAGCGAAGTGTCTCTGCAATAAAACCATGTTTGGTTCCATTCCTTTGGGTGGCTATGATGTTTGGCATGAGGAAATTCCACTTCTTTCTGATTTTGAATCGAGACACCACCAAGCTCTGTGTTCGGGCCATTCACAAACTCTATGCGCCGGTTTAAGTGAAAGAAATCCCAGAACAGTTCTGCAGTTGGTTCTTCTTGTAAATAGACTTCACAGAAGACTTGGAAATTGCATAAGTTGGAGACTGAGTTGGGACCAATATCTTGTGGATGCAGTTGGAAGCTGGCAAGCACATCTCAATAAAATTTTGACCCTGGCGGTTTGAAACCACGACCTATATGGTCAACGAAGACTACCACCTCGCCTTGTCTTGGGGTTGGAGGATTCTCTGTTCCTGCAACTCGACATTTGATCTCAGTTTTCTTAGGCAGAGAGCCGATGCTAACCATCTCATTCAATTGAGCCTCAGTAACCCGGGAACGAGCCCAGTTGCAGGCAGTGAATTGTTTGGCCATTGCAAAGCGAACAAACTGAAAATGAAAGGTCGGTTTATAAATTACGCATGATTATACACAAGAGACAAGGGAGTAAGAAACATACTGATATGATAAATGGTACAACCCGGAGACTAGTGTAATGAGAGAAAAAGGTAATGCTAGCACAGGATTGATCAGACACTGTTAAACCGGAGCATAATTATGAAGGTAACATGCTCTTCCGGTTTATCAGAGGGCTAATGGCATAGACTATTTATACAATGTTAAACCGCTTATATTGGTGCGAGGAGAAACGGATCTCACAGGAACATAGAAACATATCTCACAGTGATGTATAAAACTTTCGGATCTAAAGATAAGACAAAAAAGCAAAAATAATTAGATCTTGAAGGGGTGTAGAACTGAAGCAATTTTTGACAAACTAGATCAGTTCTTTGCGCATAAGGATTTGTGATGACCATGGTAGGTAAGTTACGGCAAGAGATGCGTCAAGCATGAAGTGTCCATCTATATATTAAAGGAAGAACAGGGAAGAATAGCACTAATGAACTTCGGAAGAACTCCGAAGAATGTCAAAACCCTAGAATAGATCTATGGTGAAAAAAAGCAGAGAACTTACCGGTGCTGGTGAGGAAGCGGAAGGGCGTCGCAGTATTCTGGTGCGTTCAGGGTGATGCAGCGGCTAAGGTCGGAGCAGAGGCGACGGTCGATGGTGGCGGCGAAGCTCCAGAGGCTGAGCGGCGCGAGGAAGACGACGCGAAGAGGCACAGGTGGAAACGGTAAAAATGACCCCTCGGTCCTATTTATAAGGCGAAGTGATAAAATGACAAGTACGGGAATCGAGGAGCCCAAAAAATGGATAAGTTAATAAAGGTGTCGCCTCGATGATTGGATATATACTAATTGAAGGAAATCTCCGACATCAACGGATGGATGACGTCAGGGCGGTTTATCGTAATTTTGAAGTATGACGTCACGGCGGTTTACAAGATAAAAAATGAAGATAAGAGAGAACATTTTTTCTAAGTGTGGACGATTGACCTGAACAAGTTCAAACCAATCTGGGGCCTAATGTTGGGGATATTACTACTGGAGGTAAATTGGCCTTATGTAGCCGGGTTGACTCTTTGAAGATTAGAAGCCCATGAAGATGTAAAGATGATGGCGCTTTACGGAGGGCCCAAAGGCGGGTTACAACCTGTAAATGTAAACCGGCTTAGTCATGTAACTTGCATAGTAAGATAGAGAGAGAGAGAGGCCGAACCGGATACGTTTATGATCCGGCTTCGGGACTCTGTAGCCCGGCGGGCGTCAACCTATGTATATAAAGGGACGACCCGGCCGCGGTTTAGGGACAGACAACAACAACTCGAGAGCCAGACAAAGCGGATTCGCTCCCTGGCCTTCGAAACCCTAGCAATACCAATCACAACTAGATGTAGGCTTTTACCTTCATCGAAGGGGCCGAACTAGTATAAACTCCCGTGTCCCCTTGTCTGGTTTAACCCCTTTAAGCTAACCCATTGCGATGGATCCACGACTAAGTCCTTTCACGAGGACATCTGCCGTGACAAACCCACGACAGTTCTTGCTAAGCCCGTAGCAGCCACGTAAAACTTGCAATAACAAAGTAGAGGATGTCTAACTTGTTTTTGCAGGGCATGTTGTGATGTGATATGGTCAAGACGTGATTATATAAAATGTTGTCTGAGATGATCATGGTTTGTAACACAGTTATCGGCAACTGGCAGGAGCCATATGGTTGTCGCTTTATTGTATGAAATGAAATCACCATGTAATTGCTTTACTTTATCACTAAGCGGTAGCAATAGTCGTGGAAGAAATAGTTGGCGAGACGACAACGATGCTACGATGGATATCAAGGTGTCAAGCTTGTGACGATGGTGATCATGACGGTGCTTTGGAGATGGAGATCAAAGGCACAAGATGATGATGGCCATATCATATCACTTATATTGATTGCATGTGATGTTTATATTTTATGCATCTTATTTTGCTTAGTATGGCGGTAGCATTATAAGATGATCTCTCACTAAATTTCAAGATATAAGTGTTCTCCCTGAGTATGCACCGTTGCTAGAGTTCGTCGTGCCGAGACACCACGTGATGATCGGGTGTGATAAGCTCTACGTTCACATAAAACGGGTGCAAGCCAGTTTTGCACAAGCAGAATACTCGGGTTATACTTGACGAGCCTAGCATATGCAGATATGGCCTCAGAACACTGAGACCGAAAGGTCGAGCATGAATCATATAGTAGATATGATCAACATAGTGATGTTCACCATTGAAAACTTCTCTATCTCACGTGATGATCGGACATGGTTTAGTTAATATGGATCACGTGATCACTTAGATGATTAGAGGGATGTCTATCTAAGTGGGAGTTCTTAAGTAATATGATTAATTGAACTTTAATTTATCATGAACTTAGTACCTAATAGTATTTTGCATGTCTATGTTGTTGTAGATAAATGGCCCATGTTGTTGTTCCGTTGAATTTTTATGCGTTCCTAGGGAAAGCTAAGTTGAAAGATGATGGTAGCAACTACATGGACTGGGTCCGTAACCTGAGGATTATCCTCATTGCTGCACAGAAGAATTATGTCCTGGAAGCACCGCTAGGTGCAAAGCCCGCTACAGGAGCAATAGCAGATGTTATGAACGTCTGGCAGAGCAAAGCTGATGACTACTCGATAGTTCAGTGTACCATGCTTTACAACTTAGAATCGGGACTTCAATGATGTTTTGAATGTCATGGAGCATATGAGATGTTCCAGGAGTTGAAGTTAATATTTCAAGCAAATGCCCGGATTGAGAGATATGAAGTCTCCAATAAGTTCTACAGCTGCAGGATGGAGGAAAATAGTTCTGCCAGTGAACATATACTTAGAATGTCTGGGTACCACAACCACTTGACTCAACTGGGAGTTAATCTTCCTGATGATAGTGTCATTGACAGAGTTCTTCAATCACTGCCACCAAGCTACAAAAGCTTCGTGATGAACTATAATATGGAAGGGATGGATAAGACAATTCCCGAGCTCTTCGCAATGCTAAAGGCTGCAGAGGTAGAAATCAAGAAGGAGCATCAAGTGTTGATGGTCAAGAAGACCACTAGTTTCAAGAGGAAGGACAAAGGGAAGAAGGGGAACTTCAAGAAGAATGGCAAGCAAGTTGCTGCTCAAGTGAAGAAGCCCAATTCTGCACCTAAGACTAAGATTGAGTGCTTCTATTGCAAAGGGATTGGTCACTGGAAGCGGAACTGCCCCAAGTATTTGGCGGATAAGAAGGATGGCAAAGTGAAAGGTATATTTGATATACATGTTATTTATGTGTACCTTATTAATGCTTGCAGTAGCGCCTGGGTATTTGATACTGGTTCTGTTGCTAATATTTGCAAATCAAAACAGGGGCTACGGATTAAGCGAAGATTGGCTAAGGACGAGGTGACGATGCGCGTGGAAAATGGTTCCAAAGTCGATGTGATTGCGGTCGGCACGCTACCTCTACATCTACCTTCAGGATTAGTATTAAACCTGAATAATTGTTATTTGGTGCCAGCGTTAAACATGAACATTATATCTGGATCTTGTTTGATGCGAGACGGTTATTCATTTAAATCGGAGAATAATGGTTGTTCTATTTATATGAGTAATATCTTTTATGGTCATGCACCCTTGATGAGTGGTCTATCTTTATCGAATCTCGATAATAGTGATACACATATTGATAGTATTGAAGCCAAAAGATATAAGTTTAATAATGATAGTGCAACTTATTTGTGGCACTGCCGTTTAGGTCATATTGGTGTAAAGCGCATAAAGAAACTCCATGTTGATGGGCTTTTGGAATGACTTGATTATGAATCACTTAATGCTTGCGAACCATGCCTCATGGGCAAGATGACTAAGACTCCGTTCTCCGGAACAATGGAACGAGCAACAGACTTATTGGAAATAATACATATCGATGTATGCGGTCTGATGAGTGTTGATGCTCGTGGCGGGTATCGCTATTTTCTGACCTTCATAGATGATTTGAGCAGATATGGTTATATCTACTTGATGAAACATAAGTCTGAAACATTTGAAAAGTTCAAAGAATTTCAGTGTGAAGTGGAAAATCATTGTAACAAGAAAATTAAGTTTCTATGATCTGATCGTGGAGGTGAATATTTGAGTTATGAGTTTGGTCTTCATTTGAAACAATGCAGAATAGTTTCCCAACTCACGCCACCTGGAACACCAGAGTGTAATGGTGTGTCCGAATGTCGTAACTGCACTTTATTAGATATGGTGTGATCTGTGATGTCTCTTACTGATTTACTGCTAGCATTTTGGGGTTATGCATTAGAGACAGCTGCATTCATGTTAAATAGGGCACCATCGAAATGCGTTGAGACGACACCATATGAACTGTGGTTTGGCAAGAAACCCAAATTGTCGTTTCTTAAAGTTGGGGCTGCGATGCTTATGTAAAAAAAAGCTTCAACCTGATAAGCTCGAACCCAAATTGGAGAACTGTGTCTTCATAGGATATCCAAAGGAAACTATTGGGTACACCTTCTATCACAGATCCAAAGGCAAGATATTTGTTGTAAGAATGGATCCTTTCTAGAGAAGGAGTTTCTCTCGAAAAAAGTGAGTGGGAGGAAAGTACAACTTGATGAGGTAACTGTACCTTCTCCCTTATTGGAAAGTAGTTGATCACAGAAATCAGTTCCAGTGATTCCTACACCAATTAGTGAGGAAGCTAATGATGATGATCATGAAACTTCTGATCAAGTTACTACCGAACCTCGTAGGTCAACCAGAGTAAGACCCGCACCAGAGTGGTACGATAATCCTGTTCTGGAAGTCATGTTACTTGACCATGATGAACCTACGAACTATGAGGAAGCGATGATGAGCCCAGATTCTGCAAAATGGCTTGAGGCCATGAAATCTGAAATGGGATCCATGTATGAGAACAAAGTGTGAACTTTGGTTGACTTGCCAGATGATCGGCATGCCATAGAGAATAAATGAATCTTCAAAAAGAAGACTGACGCTGACGGTAATGTTACTGTCTACAAAGCTCGACTTGTTGTGAAAGGTTTTCAACAAGTTCAAGGAGTTGAGTATGATGAGACCTTCTCACCCGTAGTGATGCTTAAGCCCGTCCGGATCATGTTAGCAATTGCCGCATTTTATAATTATGAAATTTGCCAAATGGATGTCAAAACTGCATTCCTTAATGGATATCTTAAAGAAGAGTTGTATATGATGCAACCGGAAGGTTTTGTCGAACCAAAAGGTGCTAACAAAGTGTGCAAGCTCCAGCGATCCATTTATGGACTAGTGCAAGCATCTCGGAGTTGGAATATACGCTTTGATAGTGTGATCAAAGCATATGGTTTTATACAGACTTTTGGAGAAGCTTGTATTTACAAGAAAGTGAGTGGGAGCTCGGTAGCATTTTTGATATTATATGTGGATGACATATTATTGATGGGAAATGATACTGAATTTCTGAATAGCATAAAAGGATAATTGAATAAAAAAATTCAATGAAAGACCTCGGTGAAGCTGCTTATACATTGGGCATCAAGATCTATAGAGATAGATCAAGACGCTTAATTGGACTTTCACAAAGCACATACCTTGATAAAGTTTTGAAGAAGTTCAAAATTGATCAAGCAAAGAAAGGGTTCTTGCCTGTGTTACAAGGTGTGAAGTTGAGTTAGACTTAATGCCCCACCACTACAGAAGATATAGAGAAAATGAAATTCATTCCCTATGCCTTAGCCATAGGTTATATCATGTATGCAATTTTGTGTACTAGACCCGATGTGTGCCTAGCTATTAGTTTAGCAGGGAGGTACCAACGTAATCTAGGAGTGGATCACTGTACAGCGGGCAAGAACATCCTGAAATACCTGAAAAGGACTAAGGATATGTTTCTCGTTTATGAGGTCACAGAGAGCTCATCGTAAACGGTTATGTTGATGCAAGCTTTGACACAGATCCGGATGACTCTAAGTCACAAACCACATACATATTTTTATTGAATGGTGGAGCGGTCAGTAGGTGCAGTTCTAAGCAGAGTGTCGTGGCGGGATCTACGTGTGAAGCGGAATACATAGTTGCTTCAGAAGCAGCAAATGAAGGAGTCTGGATGAAGGAGTTCATATCCGATATAGGTGTAATACCTAGTGCATCTGGTCTAATGAAAATCTTTTGTGACAATATTGGTGCAATTGCCTTGGCAAAGGAATCCAGATTTCACAAGAGAACCAAGCACATCAAGAGACGCTTCAATTCCATCCGGGATCAAGTCAAGGAGGGAGACATAGAGATTTGCAAGATACATACGGATCCGAATATTGCAGACCTGTTGACTAAGCCTCTCTCACGAGAAAAACATGATCATCACCAAGACTCCATGGGTGTTAGAATCATTAATGTGTAATCTAGATTATTGACTCTAGTGCAAGTGGGAGACTGATGGAAATATGCCCTAGAGGCAATAATAAAGTTGTTATTTATATTTCCTTATATCATGATAAATGTTTATTATTCATGCTAGAATTGTATTAACTGGAAACTTAGTACATGTGTGAATACATAGACAAACAGAGTGTCCCTAGTATGCCTCTACTTGACTAGCTCGTTAATCAAAGATGGTTAAGTTTCCTAGCCATAGACATGTGTTGTCATGTGATGAACGAGATCACATCATTAGAGAATGATGTGATGGACAAGACCCATCCATTAGCTTAGCATAATGATTGTTCAGTTTTATTGCTACTGCTTTCTTCATGACTTATACATGTTCCTCTGTCTATGAGATTATGCAACTTCCGAATACCAGAGGAACACCTTGTGTGCTATTAAACGTCACAGCATAACTGGGTGATTATAAAGATGCTCTACAGGTGTCTCCAATGGTGTTTGTTGAGTTGGTATAGATCGAGATTATCCGTCTATCGGAGAGGTATCTCTGGGCCTTCTCGGTAATGTACATCACTATAAGCCTTGCAAGCAATGTGACTAATGAGTTAGTTGCAGGATGATGCATTACGGAATGAGTAAAGAGACTTGCCGGTAACGAGATTGAACTAGGTATTGAGATACCGACGATCGAATCTTGGGCAAGTAACATACCGATGACAAAGGGAACAACGTATGTTGTTATGCGGTTTGACGGATAAAGATCTTCGTAGAATATGTAGGAACCAATATGAGATTCGAGGTTCCGCTATTGGTTATTGACCGGATATGAGTCTCGGTAATGTCTACATAGTTCTCGAACCCGTAGGGTCCGCACGCTTAACGTTTCGTGACGATTTGTATTATGAGTTATGTGATTTGATGACCGAAGTTTGTTCGGAGCCCCGGATGAGATCGGGGACATGACGAGGAGTCTCGAAATGGTCGAGACGTAAAGATCGATATATTGGAAGGCTATATTCAGGCATCGGAAAGGTTTCGAGTGATTCGGGTATTTTTCGGAGTACCGGAGAGTTACGGGAATTCATCTTGGGCCTTAGTGGGCCATACGGGAAAGGAGAGAAAGGCCTCAAGGGTGGTCGCGCCCCTTCCCCATGGACTGGTCTGAATTGGACTAGGGAAAGGGGGCACCCCCTTCCTTCCTTCTCCCTTCCCTTTTTCCTATTCCATGTGGGAGGTGGAATCCTACTAGGACTAGGGAGTCCTAGTAGGACTCCACACTTTGGGCGCGCCCTATGAGGGCCGGCCTCCTCGTCCCTCCATCCTTTATATACGTGGCCAGGGGGCACCCAATAGACACACAAGTTGATCATTGATCCCTTAGCCGTGTGTGGTGCCCCCCTCCACCATAATCCACCTCGGTCATATCATCGTAGTGCTTAGGCGAAGCCCTACGACGATAGCATCATCATCACCGTCATCACGTCGTTGTGCTGACGAATCTCTCCCTCGACACTCAGCTCGATCGAGAGTTCATGGGACGTCACCGAGCCGAAGGTGTGCAGATCACAGAGGTGCCGTACTTTCGGTACTAGGATCGGTCGTTCATGAAGACGTACGACTACATCAATCGCGTTGTCATAACGCTTCCACTTACGGCCTACGAGGGTACGTGGACAACACTCTTCCCCTCTCATTGCTATGCATCACCATGATCTTGCGTGTGCGTAGTAAATTTTTGAAATTACCGCATTCCCCAACAGTGGCATCCGAGCCAGGTTTATGCGTAGATGTTATACGCACGAGTAGAACACAAAGGAGTTGTGGGCGTGGGTATATACATATTGCTTGCCGTCACTAGTTGATTCTTGATTCGGCGGTATTGTTGGTTGAAGCGGCCTAGACCAACATTACGCGTACGCTTACACGAGACTGGTTGTACCGACGTGCTTCGCACACATGTGGCTGGTGGGTGTCAGTTTCTCCAACTTTAGTTGAATCAGATTCAACGAACAGGGTTCTTTCTGAAGATCAAAAAGCAATCACTATACCGCGTTGTGGTTTTTGATGCATAGGTAAGAACGGTTCTTGCTCAGCCCGTAGCAGCCACGTAAAACTTGCAACAACAAAGTAGAGGACGTCTAACTTGTTTTTGCAGGGCATGTTGTGATGTGATATGGTCAAGACATGATGCTAAATTTTATTGTATGAGACGATCATGTTTCGTAACAGAGTTATCGGCAACTGGCAGGAGCCATATGGTTGTCGCTTTATTGTATGAAATGCAATCACCATGTAATTGCTTTACTTTATCACTAAGCGGTAGCGATAGTCGTAGAAGCAATAGTTGGCAAGACGACAATGATGCTACGATGGAGATCAAGGCATCGCGCCGGTGATGATGGTGATCATGATGATACTTTGGAGATGGAGATCAAAGGCACAAGATGATGATGGCCATATCATATCACTTATATTGATTGCATGTGATGTTTATCCTTTATGCATCTTATTTTGGTTAGTTCGACGGTAGCATTATAAGATGATCTCTCACTAAATTTCAAGGTATAAGTGTTCTCCCTGAGTATACACCGTTGCTACAGTTCATCGTGTTGAGACACCAGTGATGATCGGATGTGATAAGCTCTACGTTCACATACACCGGGTGCATGCCAGTTTTGCACCTGCAGAATACTTGGGTTAAACTAGACGAGCCTAGCATATGCAGATATGTCCTCGGAACACTGAGACCGAAAGGTCGAGCGTGAATCATATAGTAGATATGATCAACATAGTGATGTTCACCATTGAAAACTACTCCATCTCACGTGATGATCGGACATGGTTTAGTCTATATGGATCACGTGATCACTTAGATAATTAGAGAGATGTCTATCTAAGTGGGAGTTCTGAAGTAATATGATTAATTGAACTTGAATTTATCATGAACTTAGTCCTGATAGTAATTGCATGTCTATGTTGTAGATCAATAGCTTGCGATGTAGCTTCCCGTTTAATTTTGATATGTTCCTAGAGAAAAAGAAGTTGAAAGATGATAGTAGCAATGATGCGGACTTGGTCCGTGATCTGAGTATTATCCTCATTGCTGCACAGAAGAATTATGTCCTTGATGCACCGCTAGGTGACAGACCTATTGCAGGAGTAGATGCACACGTTATGAACGTTTGACAAAGCTCGGTATGATGACTACTTAATAGTTTAGTGCACCATGCTTTACGGCTTAGAACCGGGACTTCAAAAACGTTTTGAATGCCATGGAACATATAAGATGTTCTAAGAGTTGAAATTGGTATTTCATACTCATGCCCATGTCGAGAGGTATGAGACCTCTGACAATACGTTGCCTACAAGATGGAGGAGAATAGCTCAACCAGTGGGTATGCATTCAGATTGTCTGGGTACTACAATTGCTTGAATCAAGTGGGAGTTAATCTTCCAGATAAGATAGTAATTGATAAAGTTCTCTAGTCACTATCACCAAGTTACTAGAACTTAGTGATGAACTATAATATGCAAGGGATGACGAAAACGATTCCCGAGCTCTTCGTGATGCTAAAATCGATGAAGGTAGAAATCAAGAAAAGCATCAAATGTTGATGGTTGACAAAACCACTAGTTTCAAGTAAAGGGAAAGGGAAAGAAAGGGAACTTCAAGAAGAATCACTACAACAAGAACCCCCCTTCAGCAACGCATCGATGCGTTGTCTTATGTCCATATAAGCGTTGCTAAGGTCTACACCAACGGATTTATATGCGTTGTCGTTGGTGGCGTTGCAAAGGTCTACAACAACATATATAAATGCGTTGGTAATCGGCGTGAATATGTGTTGTAAGACAACAACGTATATAGCTAGAAGATAACAACACTTCATATGCGTTGGTGACTTGCACATAAGAGGATCCTTATAATTCCTCGAAGAAATTTGGCATTGCTTGGACAACTAATGGTATTTTTATATCAACATTCTGAACTATTATGCTAATGCTGATAATGCACATGATACAGAGACATAATAATTAGAAAGGTCACATATATTAACTCAACATTGTTGCTTTACAAAGAACATTATACAAGGATTACAGTATGTGAAACTATCTAGTAATAGTCTGATTCACAGCCTTGCAATCAACGTGTTGGCCATCTAAAACAAAATGTATGAAACATTGACCTGAATGACATTCTAAAACCTAATCTAAAACTATCTAGTAGTGGCCACCTCCTTGATCTTTCAATCAACTCGTGAGCCATGCATCATCGATTTATCTTGGCAATCTACAACAACAAAGAAATGAGAAAAAAATAAGGTGCAATAAAATAAATACACGTTAATAGGGCAGTAAAATTTAAACAAAGAGCAACATACAAAGGTTCAAGGCCATGTGAGAGTTAATCTTGCTATATGACCAATGGTTTTGTTTTAGTAGTCCTATCAACCAAGAATCAATTACCAAGTTCAACACCCTCAATTTTTATTTTACATTCTAGGTCGGTTCTTTGGAGTGTAGAAAGAGCAACATTCTTGTTTAGATTTCCCAAGCTAAGCATGAAATACAATAAGCATTCATATTGCAAAAAGAATGATCTATACTAGATTGTTGCTCAGCCATGTTGAATTCCAACAGTAGAGAAATGAGCATACCTTATCTTTAGATGGATGTTTGTTTGATGCTCACATCTCCATATAATAGAGAAAGTTTCACTTCAGATACAATATGTTGCTTCACTAAACACATTAGTTGAAGTTTTACTTCTCTGAACACTCAAGTCAAAGCAAGCTCGAGAATAATCGTCGCATCATCCAACGTACGTCATCATCTCTGAAGGGCTTTGATATATCATAATTTGAATACTTCTTTATAGTCCCAGCTATAGCACTCAACTTTATAGACAGAGAAAAGGAAGCCTTATGAAGAGACCATTCATATGTAAATTGAGTTATTAAACACCTTATAAAAATATAATGAAGATAAAGGGACGTACATGCCCAAAAAATATGTGCGTCGACAAACAGAGCATGCTACATTGAAAACATAGGTCTGTAGTTACCAAAATAGTGCATAGAAATGCAGATATTAAAAAAATTCCAGAAATACTGTAAGTTGATAGAAAATAATTCGCACAAAGCTAAATCAGGCGGCTATATTAAATGTTGACAAGTGCGTTTTCTAGTGATTTTGATTTATATACATGCTTGACAATAATACTAATCTAAATAGTGAATACATAATCTTTTCAACATGAGTTTCGAAATTACATTGCATATTATGTAACTTAAATCAACTACAACTTTACCAGCCAACATTATTCATGAAGTCACACCTCCTTCTACAGAAGTAGCCCTGCCCTGAACTTTCTCCCAAAGATGAATATTTAAGAAATTTTGATCCTGTAAAGAATGATGGATTCATTAAGCACTTGAATGCACATTTAAGTAGATCTAACAAAAATACTAACAAACACTCTTTAGAAGTCTAAAAACAATATTAATTTGTACTGATATACCTTCAGTTTAGGATTCACTCGCATGAGTTGTGATGCCAGGATCAAAGACTCCAAGGATCAATGCATCATGGAAGATGACATGCAACAAACACACTGTTCTAAAGACCAATGCACAAGCGTTAGGCTGCTAGCAACAACTGCTACTATGCTCTAGGATGATGGCGACAATCAAGTCTGAATCGAAGTTACTATATCCAGCCTGTGAAAGTGCAGAACGTACACCGGTCACCATCTGATCGATTCGTCGATCAAAATAAGCCAGCCACGATCGACATGAGCTATTGCCTGCTCGCTTTGGGATTCTCTAATTTGGTGCTAGTTATTAACAATTTAACATATGGGCTAATGACTAATTAGTTGTGGCCAGCCGGCCGTTAGCATGTACATAGGTGCAAGCCAGCACCCATAACGGTGGATTGAATATAATACTTCGAATGAAATTGTTAGATAATTGGTAACTTTTTCAACAACACAGACACCTTAATCTTTACTGAAAGTCAGTCATGAGCAGAACATATAAAAACAAAAATTTCCAAACAACACACTTATTGTCCATTAGTCACCGACCTGGTCTTCTGTTGTTACCTTCCAGGGAAGGTATAGGATGAAATCACCACCATATTACTAAAGCACAAGCAGAATATCTATTCCAAAGAATCGGGAATATATAGGTTCCATCAACCAGCCACATATGAGAAATTGTACCGCATAACCACAAACAAGAACACCCAGAATTGGAAGTCTCCATTTTTATTAGCCTGCAGTGTCTGCCTGTCTCGCAAATACGAATAGGGCCGATTGAGTGAACTGGCGGGAAGCACAGAGAGACGGGAGAAAATAAAAACTTACCATCGCGTTGAGGTTGGAGAAGCCCTTGGCGAGGATGTGGTACTTGCGGAATCCTTGGAGATGACATGCACGGACAAGCGGACGGCGGCTGGGAGGATGGAGATGAAGGAGCTGCAGGTGGCCTCGCCGCCGATGAAAACTCTCCTGCTCCAGAAGGCTTCGCACCATCTGGTTCAGCAAGTGGCCGCCTTGCCGTCTTGTGCCGCCGCCACAGTCAACATCGTCAGGCTCCTCCGATGACGCGGGGCTGCCGTTTGGGGGGTTGCCAAGATTGTTCTGGGTGGAAGGGAAGGTGTTGGAGAGATGGGGAAGTCCTCTACATCGGAATCACGGGGCGCAGTTGAGGCGGCCGAGTGTGGAGGACGGAGGCGAAGTGGAGGAATCCAGATCAGGGATCACACGAGGCGGCGGTGGCGGCCTGTACCTACTTATCGGGAGGAAGTGGGTTGTTTCCTTCTGTTTTTTATTTTGGAAAAACCGATATTTCCTTGATTGTCGTTCGTAGTGGTTAATAGCCGTGGGAAGTGGCTGCGATCCCAGCAACACATGGTTATTTCGTTGGAGGGAATGCATAGCTATAGGTGGGTTCGTGGTGTAGTGAATGGCAAGCAAGTTGCCACTCCCATGAAGAATCCCAAAGATAGACCCAAGCCTGAAACTGAGTGCTTCTACTTGGCGGATAAGAAGGATGGCAAAGTGGACAAAGGTATATTTGATATACATGTTATTGATGTGTACTTTACTAGTGTTTATAGCAACCCATTAGTGTTTTATACTGGTTCAGTTGCTAAAGAGTAGTAACTCGAAATGGGAGTTGCAAAATAAACAGAGACTAGTTAAGGCTGAGGTGATGATGAGAGTTGGAAGTGATTCCAAGGTTGATAAGATCACTATCGCATACTCCCTTTACCTTCGGGATTAGTGTTGGACCTAAAATAAATGTTATTTGGTGTTTGCGTTGAGCATAAATATGATTGGATAATGTTTATTGCAATATGGTTATTCATTTAAGTCAAAGAATAATTGTTGTTCTATTTACATGAATAAAACCTTCTATGGTCATATACTCAATATAAATGGTTTATTGAATCTCGATCGTAGTAATACACATATTCATAATATTGAAGCCAAAATATGCAAAGTTAATAATGATAATGCAACTTATATGTGGGACTGCCGTTTATGTCATATTGGTGTAAAGCGCATGAAGAAACTCCACGCTGATGGACTTTTGGAATCACTTGATGCTTACGGACCATGCCTCATGGGCAAGATGACTAAAACTCCGTTCTTCGGAACAGTGGAACGAGCAACTGGCTTATTGGAAATAATACATACTGATGTATGCGATTCGATAAATGTTGAGGCTCGCGGCGGGTATCATTATTTTCTTACCTTCATAGATGATTTGAGAAGATATGGGTATATCTACTTAATGAAACATAAGTCTGAAACATTTGAAAAGTTCAAAGAATTTCAGAGTGAACTGGAAAATCATCATAACAAGAAAACAAAGATTCTACGATCTGATCGTGGAGATGAATATTTGAGTTATGAGTTTGGTCTTCATTTGAAACAATGTGGAATAGTTTCGCAACTCACGCCACCTGGAACACCGTAGCATAATGGTGTGTCCGAACGTTGTAGTCGTACTTTATTGGATATGGTGCGATCTATGATGTCTCTTACCGATTTACCACTATCGTTTTGGGGTTATGCATTAGATACAACTGCATTCATGATAAATAGGGCACCATCTAAATCCGTTGAGATGACACCGTATGAACTATGGTTTGGCAAGAAACCAAAGTTGACATTTCTTAAAGTTTGGGGATGCGATGCTTATGTGAAAAAGCTTCAACCTGATAAGCTCGAACCCAAATCGGAGAAATGTGTCTTCATAGGATACCCAAAGGAGACTATTGGGTACACCTTCTATCACAGATCTGAAGGCAAGATATTTGTTGCTAAGAATGGATCCTTTCTAGAGAAGGAGTTTCTCTCAAAAGAAGTGAGTGGGAGGAAAGTAGAACTTGACAAGGTAATTGTACCTTCTCCCTTATTGGAAAGTAGTTCATCACTGAAATCAATTCCAATGATCCCTACACTAGTAAGTGAGGAAGCTAATGATGATGATCATGAAACTTCTGATCAAGTTACTACCAAACCTCATAGGTTAACCAGAGTAGGATCCGCACCAGAGTGGTACGATATTCCTGTTCTGGAAGTCATGTTACTTGACCATGACGAACCTACGAACTATGATGAAGCGATGATGAGCCCAGATTCCGCAAAATGGCTTGAGGACATGAAATCTGAGATGGGATCCATGTATGAAAACAAAGTGTGGACTTTGGTTGACTTTCCCGATGGTCGACAGGCCATAGAGAATAAATGGATCTTCAAGAAGAAGACTGACGATGATGGTAATATTACTGTCTACAAAGCTCGACTTGTTGCAAAAGGTTTTCGACAAATTCAAGGAGTTGACTACGATGAGACCTTCTCACCAGTAGCGTTGCTTAAGTCCATCCGAATCATGTTAGCAATTGCCGCATTTTATGATTATGAAATTTGGTAAATGGATGTCAAAACTGCATTCCTTAATGGATATCTTAAAAAAGAGTTGTATATGATGCAACCAGAAGGTTTTGTCGACCCAAAAGGTGCTAACAAAGTGTGCAAGCTCCAGCGATCCATTTATGGACTGGTGCAAGCCTCTCGGAGTTGGAATATACTCTTTGATAGTGTGATCAAAGCATATAGTTTTATATAGACTTGCAGTGAAGCCTGTATTTACAAGAAAGTGAGTGGGAGCACTACAACATTTATGATAAGTATATATATGTGAATGAAATATTGTTGATCGGAAATAATGTAGAATTTTCTGGAAATCATAGAGGAGTGTTTGAAAGGAGTTTTTCAAAAGAAAGACCTCGGTGAAGCTGCTTACATATTGAGCATCAAGATGTATAGAGATAGATCAAGACGCTTGATATATTTTTCAATGAGTACATACCTTGACAAGTTTTTGAAGTAGTTCAAAATGGGACAGTCAAAGAAGGAGTTCTTGCCTGTGTTGCAAGGTGTAAAGTTGAGTAAAGACTCAAAACTCAACCATGGCAGAAAATAGAAAGAGAATGAAAAGTCATTCCCTATGCCACAGTCATAGGTTCTATAAAGTATGCTATGTTGTGTACCAGACCTATTGTATACCTTAGATGATTTTGGCAAGGGAGTACAATAGTGATCTAGGAGTAGATCACTGGACAATGGTCAAAATTATCCTGAAAGGACTAAGGAAATATTTCTCGGTTATGGAGGTGATAAATGAGTTCGTCGTAAAGAGTTACATTGATGCAAGCTTTTGACACCGATCTAGATGACTCTAAGTCTCGATCTAGATACATATTGAAAGTGGGAGCAATTGGCTAGAGTATGAAGTAAATATGCCCTAGAGGCAATAATAAAGTTGTTATTTATAATTCCTTATATCATGATAAATGTTTATTATTCATGCTAGAATTGTATTAACTAGAAACTTAGTACATGTGTGAATACATAGACAAACATAGTGTCACTAGTTTGCCTCTACTTGACTAGCTCATTGAATGAATGATTGTTATGTTTCCTAACCATAGACATGAGTTGTCATTTGATTAATGGGATCACATCATTAGAGAATGATGTGATTGACTTGACCCATCCGTTAGCTTAGCACGATGATTGTTTAGTTTGTTGCTATTGCTTTCTCCATAACTATACATGTTCCTATGACTATGAGATCATGCAACTCCCGAATACCGGAGGAACACTTTGTGTGCTACCAAACGCCACAACATAACTGGGTGATTATAAAGGTGCTCTACAGGTGTCTCCGGTGGTGCTTGTTGAGTTGGCATGGATCAAGATTGGGATTTGTCACTCCGATTGTCGGAGAGGTATCTCTGGGCCCTCTCGGTAATGTACATCACTATAAGCCTTGCAAGAAATGTAGCTAATGAGTTAGTTACGTGAAGTAGCATTATGGAACGAGTAAAGAGACTTGCCGGTAACGAGATTGAACTAGATTGAGATACCGACGATCGAATCTCGGGAAAGTAACATACCGGTGACAAAGGGAACAACATATATCGTTATGCGGTTTGACCGATAAAGATCTTCGTAGAATATGTAGGAACCAATATGAGCATCTAGGTTCCACTATTGTTTATTGACCGGAGACATGTCTCAGTCATGTCTACATAGTTCTCGAACCCGTAGGGTCCACACATTTAACGTTCAGTGACGATCAATATTATGAGTTCATGTGTTTTGATGTACCGAAGGTAGTTCACAGTCCCGATTTGATCACGGACATGAAGAGGAGTCTCGAAATGGTCAAGACATAAAGATCGATATATTGGATGACTATGTTTAGACATTGGAAGGGTTTCGAGTGATGTTCGGGCATATACCGGAGTACCAGAGGGTTGCTGGAACCCCCCCGGGAGTTTAATGGGCCTTAGTGGAAAGAGAGGAGGGGCTGCCAGGGCAGGCCGCACACCCCTCCCCCTCTAGACTGAATTGGACTAGGAAGGGGGGCGGCGCCCCCCTTTCCTTCTCCCCCTTTCCTCCTTCCTTCTCCTACTCCTACTACATGGAAAGGGGGGAATCCTACTCCCGGTGGGAGTAGGACTCCCCATGGGGCGCGCCATAGGAGGGCCGACCCTCCCCCTCCTCCACTCCTTTATATACGGGGGAGGGGGCACCCCAGAAACACACAAGTTGATCATTGATCTTTAGCCGTGTGCGGTGCCCCCCTCCACCATAATCCACCTCGGTAATATCGTAGCGGTGCTTAGGCGAAGCCCTGTTCCGGTAGCAACATCATCACCATCATCACGCCATCGTGCCGACGAAGCTCTCTGTCGAAGCTCTACTGGATCGTGAGTTCGCGGGACGTAACCGAGCTGAATGTGTGCAGGTCGTGGAGGTGTCGTATCTTTGGTACTACATCGGTCGATCGTGAAGACATACGACTACATCAACCGCGTTGTCATAACGCTTCCACTTACGGTCTACGAGGGTGCATAGACGATACTCTCCCCTCTCGTTGCTATGCATCACCATGATCTTGTGTGTGTGTAGATTTTTTTTTGAAATTACTGCATTCCCCAGCAGTGGCATCCAAGCCAGGTTTATGCGTAGATGTTATATGCACGAGCAGAACACAAAGGAGTTGTAGGCGTGGGTATATACATATTGCTTGCCATCACTAGTTGATTCTTGATTCAGCGGCATTGTTGGATGAAGCAGCCCAGACCGACATTACACGTATGCTTATGCGAGACTGGTTCTACCGACGTGCTTTGCACACAGGTGGCTAGTGGGTGTCTGTTTCTCCAGCTTTAGTTGAATCGGATTCAATGAACAGGGTTCTTTTTGAGTATCAAAAAGCAATCACTATACCGCATTGTAGTTTTTGATGCGTAGGTAAGAACGGTTCTTGCTCAGCCTGTAGCAGCCATGTAAAACTTGCAACAACAAAGTAGAAGACGTCTAACTTGTTTTTGTAGGGCATGTTGTGATGTGATATGGTCAAGACATGATGCTAAATTTTATTGTATGAGATGATCATGTTTTGTATCACAGTTATCGGCAACTCGCAGGAGCCATATGGTTGTTGCTTTATTGTATGAAATGCAATCACCATGTTATTGCTTTACTTTATCACTAAGCGGTAGCGATAGTCGTAGAAGCAATAGTTAGCGAGATGACAATGATGCTTTGATGGAGATCAAGGTGTCAAGCCGGTGATGATGGTGATCATGACGGTGCTTTGGAGATGGAGATCAAAGGCACAAAATGATGATGGCCATATCATCTCACTTATATTGATTGCATGTGATGTTTATCCTTTATGCATCTTATTTTGGTTAGTTCGGCGGTAGCATTATAGGATGATCTCTCACTAAATTTCAAAGTATAACTGTTCTCCCTGAGTATGCATCGTTGCTATAGTTCGTCGTGTCGAGACACCACGTCATGATCGGGTGTGATAAGCTCTATGTTCACATACAATGGGTGCAAGCCAGTTTTGCACACGCGGAATACTCGGGTTAAACTTGACGAGCCTAACATATGCAGATATGGCCTCGGAACACTAGAGACCGAAAGGTTGAGCGGTAATCATATAGTAGATATGATCAACATAGTGATGTTCACCATTGAAAACTACTCCATCTCACGTGATGATCGGACATGGTTTAGTTGATATGGATCACATGATCACTTAGATGATTAGAGAGATGTCTATCTAAGTGGGAGTTCTTAAGTAATTTGATTAATTGGACTTTAATTTATCATGAACTTAGTACCTAATAGTATTTTTCATGTCTATGTTGTTGTAGATAGATGGCCCGTACTGTTGTTCCGTTGAATTTTAATGCGTTCCTAGAGAAAGCTAAGTTGAAAGATGATGGTAGCAACTAGACGGACTGGGTCCGTAACTTGAGGATTATCCTCATTGCTGCATAGAAGAATTACGTCCTGGAAGCACTGCTAGGTGACAAACCCGCTACAGGAGCAATGCCAGATGTTGTGAACACCTGGCAGAGCAAAGCTGATGACTACTCGATAGTTCAGTGTGCCATGCTTTATGGCTTAGAACCGGGACTTCAACGACGTTTTGAACGTCATGGAGCATATGAGATGTTCCAGGAGTTGAAGTTAATATTTCAAGCAAATGCCCGGATTGAGAGACATGAAATCTCTGCTACCTCTTGAGCACTGCGTTGGTTTTCCCTTGAAGAGGAAAGGGTGATGCAGTAAAGCAGCGTAAGTATTTCCCTCAGTTTTTGAGAACCAAGGTATCAATCCAGTAGGAGATCACACACAAGTCCCACGCACCTACACAAACAAATAAGAACCTCGCAACCAACGCGATAAAGGGGTTGTCAAGCCCTTCTCAGTCACTTACGAGAGTGAGATCTGATAGATATGATAGGATAATATTTTTGGTATTTTTATGATAAAGATAAATAAAGATGCAAAGTAAAATAAACGACAAAGGAAATAACTAAGTATTGGAAGATTAATATGATAAAAGATAGACCCGGGGGCCATAGGTTTCACTAGTGGCTTCTCTCAAGAGCATAAGTATTACGGTGGGTAAATGAATTACTATCGAGCAATTGATAGAATTGAGCATAGTTATGAGAATATCTAGGTATGATCATGTATATAGGCATCACGTCTGAGAAAAGTAGACCCACTCCTGCCTGCATCTACTACTATTACTCCACACATCGACCGCTATCCAGCATGCATCTAGAGTATTAAGTTCAAGAGAACAGAGTAATGCTTTAAGGAAGATGACATGATGTAGAGGGATAAACTCATGCAATATGATATAAACCCCATCTTTTTATCCTTGATGGCAACAATACAATACATATCGGTTCCCTTTCTGTCACTGGGATCGAACACCGCAAGATTGAACCCAAAGCTAAGCACTTCTCCCATTGCAAGAAAGATCAATCTAGTAGGCCAAACCAAACTGATAATTCGAAGAGACTTGCAAAGATAAACCAATCATACATAAAATAATTCAGAGGAGAATCAAATATTGTTCATAGATAATCTGGACCATAAACCCACAATTCATCGGATCTCGACAAACACACCGCAAAAGAAGATTACATCGAATAGATCTCCAAGAAGATCGAGGAGAACTTTGTATTGAGATCCAAAGAGGGAGAAGAAGCCATCTAGCTAATAACTATGGACCCGTAGGTCTGAAGTAAACTACTCACACATCACCGGAGAGGCCATGGAGTTGATGTAGAGGCCCTCCGTGATCAATGCCCCCTCCGGCGAGCTCCGGAAAAGGCCCCGAGATGGGATCTCTCGAGTACAAAAGGTTGTGGCGGTGGAATTAGGTTTTTGTGGTGCTCCTGGATGTTTGGGGGGTACGTGGATATATATAGGAGGAAGAAGTACGTCGGTGGAGCAACGAAGGGCCCATGAGGGTGGAGGGCGCGCCCAGGGGGTAGGCGCGCCCCCTGCCTCGTGCTTTCCTCCTTTGTTTCTTGACGGCCACTCCAAGTCTCCTGGATCACGTTTGTTGAGAAAATCATGTTCTCGAAGGTTTCATTCCGTTTGGACTTCGTTTGATATTCCTTTTCTTCGAAACCCTAAAATAGGCAAAAAACTGCAATTTGGGCTGGGCCTCCGATTAGTAGGTTAGTCCCAAAAGTGATATAAAAGTGTAAAATAAAGCCCATTGATATCCAAAATAGATAATATAATAGCATGGAGCAATCAAAAATTATAGATACGTTGGAGACGTATCAGTCTCCAATAAGTTCTATAGCTGCAAGATGGAGGAGAATAGTTCTGTCAGTGAACATATACTCAGAATGTCTGGGTACCACAACCACTTGACTCAACTGGGAGTTAATCTTCCTGATGATAGTGTCATTGACAGAGTTCTTCAATCACTGCCACCAAGCTACAAGAGCTTCGTGATGAACTATAATATGCAAGGGATGGATAAGACGATTTCTGAGCTCTTCACAATGCTAAAGGCTGCGGAGGTAGAAATCAAGAAAGAGAATCAAGTGTTGATGGTCAACAAGACCACCAGTTTCAAGAAAAAGGGTAAAGGGAAGGAGGGGAACTTCAAAAAGAACAGCAAGGCAGTTGCTGCTCAAGTGAAGAAACCCAAGTCTGGACCTAAGCCTGAGACTGAGTGCTTCTACTGCAAAGGAACTGGTCACTGGAAGCGGAACTGTCCCAAGTATTTAGCAGAGAAGAAGGATGGCAAAGTGAAAGGTATATTTGATATACATGTTATTGATGTGTACCTTACTAATGCTCGCAGTAGTGCCTGGGTATTTGATACTGGTTCAGTTGCTAATATTTGCAACTCGAAACAGGGGCTACGGATTAAGCGAAGATTGGCTAAGGACGAGGTGACGATGCGCATGGGAAATGATTCCAAAGTCGATGTGATAGCCATCGGCACACTACCTCTACATCTACCTTCGGGATTAGTTTTAGACCTGAATAATTGTTATTTGGTGCCAGCATTGAGCATGAACATTATATCTGGATCTTGTTTAATGCGAGACGGTTATTCATTTAAATCAGAGAATAATGCTTGTTCTATTTATATGAGTAATATCTTTCATGGTCATGCACCCTTGATGAGTGGTCTATTTTTACTAAATCTTGATAGTAGTGATACACATGTTCATAGTATTGAAGCAAAAGGATGCAGAGTTGATAATGATAGTGCAACTTATTTGTGGCACTGCCGTTTAGGTCATATTGGTGTAAAGCGCATGAAGAAACTCCATTCTGATGGACTTTTGGAATCACTTGATTATTGTAACACCCCGGTGTAATGATGCTACAGTAACCCCTGGGGTTAAGTTAATCATTTAGCTAAACAAGTGTTTGATCATCATTGTCTCCTCTCTCTTTTTAATTCTAGTTGAATTCATTTTAAAATTATGAGTGAAATTCAAAATGCTCAAACATGAAAACTAAACTGTTCATCATGTGGAAAGTATTCTTCTGGTAATATTGGTGGTGAACCAACATTTTTGCAAAGTGTCTAAATGGCCTAAAATAGCTATAACAGAAAGTTGTTAAAAGAAAAGGCAAAAGTTAAAAAGAACAAGAAAAGGGAGAGAGAGAGAGAGAGAGAGAGCAACCCCCCTCCCTGGACCGAACCCACCTCGGACGGCAACTAACCCACCCGAGCTAGCCCAATTGCCCCCCTCGCACCGGTCTCTCCCCCGCCCCGTTCCTCGGTCTCAGACCGCAACAGGCGTGGTCGCCGCCGAACCACCTCGCCGGTGATGCCCCCCGCGAGGGGATAAGGTCGCCGCCCCTAGACGCCTCGATTCCCTCCTCACCTTCGGCCACTCCCACGCCTCCACTCACCTCGGCCCTCTCGCTGAGATCCTCTCCTCCCTCCTCCAGACCCCACCACGTCTCGACACGTCCCTCACCGTCAAACTTGCTCCGA
This sequence comes from Triticum dicoccoides, assembly GCF_002162155.2. Classification (NCBI taxonomy): domain Eukaryota; kingdom Viridiplantae; phylum Streptophyta; class Magnoliopsida; order Poales; family Poaceae; genus Triticum; species Triticum dicoccoides. The sequence continues at coordinate 148,072,037 of NC_041390.1, forward strand.
CGTGGCCACCAGCTGCCACGCGCGTCGTCGCCATGACGTAGCTCCTCGCTGTCGTCCTCTACGCCCCCTGGTTCCATCTACAAGAGCTCGGAGGCGCTGGAGCGCCGTCACGCTGTCTTCCTCAACCTCCGTCCGCCTCGGATCACCGGAACTCCACCGCTCCGTTCGTCGCCTCCCCTGCGCTACAAAGCCGTCAAGGGCTTTTCTTAGCTGCACGGTGAGCTCCGCCTCTTTGCCCTCCTCTTCCTACTCGCCTTCGGGCCCGTGCGCGAACACCACCACACCCGTACTCGCGGCCGACACGTACGTCGTCGTGCCCACGCGCGCTATGCATTCCTGGCGGCGGCCCTGCCCCGTTTGACAGCGCCCGTCGGCGACCAGCCTGCGCGCGCGTGGCCTCTCCCCTGCTCGCCTGATGATGCTGCTGCCTCTCTTGTGTTGCTGCCGCACTTGGCACCACTACCTAGCAGCGCTGCCTTCGTTGCTTCTGCTGGTGATGGCGCTCACGCCCGCAACTCCTGGCACCGTAGCCATCAGCTTCTGCCCGCGCCCTGTCTCCCCCTGCTTGGCCATGCTCGCACACCCCCTGACCTGCCACCTGCATCGCCGCCGCGGCCATTGCTTTGCCTGGAGTTGCTCCCACGCGCTCCGCTGGCCCAGCCATGCCCCGCTCTGCCCGGCGGCGCCCCGCGCCCGCCTCCGGCCTTCGCTGGCCGCCGCCCGGGTTTTTCCCCCACCATGATGCTGCCCGCCACCTCATCACCCCGCCTCGCCGGCGCCACTCGCTCGCCTTCTGCCGCTCTGGCCTGGGCAAGTGCCCAGTTGGGCTGGCGCCCAATGCCCGTTTTAGGCCGCCCCGTTAGGCCCCTGGCCACAGACACGTGGGGCTCAGTCCCTGTTAAAAAAAGAGAAGGAAAAATGTAGTTAAAAATAATATTAATTAATTAATTAATTTAATTGCCTTGATTAAATTAGTTAATCTTAATTAATTAACCTAATCATGTTAAGCTAATTAACTAGGTTAATTAGTAGATCAGAGAATGACATGGGGCCCCACCCCCTGTTGACCAGTCAAACTTTGACTGGTCAACGGGTCCCCCTGGCCCATATGTCAGCCGTTGTGTACATTCTAAGTACACAGGGCTGGGTACCCGTAGCAATTTATTCATTTATTTTCGAATTAAAATAAATCCAAGAAATTGGAAAAACAATTAAAACTTTGAAAATTAATATAAAATAATCCGTAACTCGGATGAAAATACTTTGTAGATGAAAGTTGTTCAGAACGATGAGACGAATCCGAATATGTGGTCCGTTTGTCAGCCACACGTCCCTAGCGTAGTGAACGTGCAACATTTCACCTTCGGTTCATCTGTCCGGAAACGCGAAACACCGGGGATACTTTCTCGGATGCCCCCCCCCCTTCGCCGGTATCACCTCCTACCGTGTTAGGTCACACCCGGCACATCTTATTGCCATGTTATGCTTTGTGGTGCTATGTTTGCTTTATATTTACTATTTCTTCCCCCTCTTCTCTCCGGTAGACCCCGAGACCGATGCTGCCCTTGTGATGGACTACATCGTCGACGACACTTCTTCTTTTTCAGCAGAGCTTCCAAGCTAGCAAACCCCCCTTGAGCATTCCGATATCGTCAATTTCTTTCCCTCTCATGCTTGCATTAGAACTGCTACTGCTTTATGCATGATCCTACTCTGATGCATAGCCTGTTTTTTGTTACCTGCTTTCATACCTTACCTGCTTATTCTAAACTACTTAGTATCGGTTGCTTAGAGATCCATCAGTGACCCCCACCTTGTCCCAGTTGCCTTGCTTTATGTTCGATGACTCGATCAACGTGATCGACGTCCAAGCCCCGACACCGCACATCACCCCCTTAGTTGTACGACTCTGCAGAGTTACCATCGAGTGCGAAGGGTGGAACCTCTTACATCACTCCTGATGAAACCTCTGTAATGTAGCTATTCGGTCGTGGTCATCGAGGGTGATTTCCTCCTTAACCACTTCCGATACGGCTCTGTCATGCAAACCCTCAAGTGTGAACCTCGAGGGTGGATCCTCTTACGTTCACCTTGATGATTACGTCGAGTGGAATTCACCGGGGGTGATTCCTCGGGTTTCCCCCTTGGTGTTAGACACACAGTTACTATGGTTACTATGAATTTACACTGAACCATGTTACTAAAGACGGGTCGGCCCTGAGGGGTACCCGCGCGAGCTTAATAGCGAGTGATGTGGAGTCGGGTTGACCTGGAAGGTTCCCGCGAGATACTTACGAGGCGTGGCCGGGCATTCTTAGCCCTTGCCGCAAGTACTCGAGACGGGGCGACGGGGTCACATCTTCCGTGAGTCTCTGCTCGTGACCGCACTACCAACACACTAACGGTTTGGATATTTGACCCGAGGGGCCTCTGGCCTGATAGCACTAACCATCACGTGGGCATTGTATGGGCGTTCTGCGTCATATGCATCAGTCGAAGCTTAATAGACATCAGCGACTGAGCAGCGCGCACCGGGTTGGACTGGTAAGCACCTGCCTTTTTGAAGGAGGTAGCTAGGTCTGCTCACCGGCCGTGTTCGCAACATGCAGGAGTTCCTGGGGCGATGGCCCATGACCCCTGGGGGCATAGGTTTAGTCCGACATGCTGACCTCTCTATTAAGCCTAGGTCGGTTTGCGGCGTATTGTTTGGCCAAGGCCAAGCATGACCCAGGAAAGTGTGTCCGGCCGGAGTTAATCAAGCATGGTGGGTAAGTTGGCGCACCCATGCAGGGAAGTAAACATCTATCGATAGCCTGTCCTATGGTAACGGTCAATTGGAGTTGTATCCTGATCGATACAACTAGAACTGGATACTTGAGGTGATAACTAGATATTATGGCTCTAGGCTTGCTTTCTTGCAGGGAGTCGAGAAAGGATCTCTGGCCGAGGTTGACAACACTACTACTACTTTACATTATGTTGATCTGTACTCTCCTAAGTACTTGAAGATGCTAGTCTTCGATAGGCTAGACTTTCCCCTTCTCTTCTGGCATTCTGTAGTTTAGTCCACGGATACAACCCATTTGTTTGATACAGATGCATACTTAGTTTAGATCTGATGTAAGTCTTGCGAGTACTTTGGATGAGTACTCATGGTTGCTTTGCTCCCCCTTTTCCCCCTTTCTTCTTCCTTCCGGTTGATGCAACCAGATGTCGGAGCCCAGGAGCCAGATGCCACCGCCCATGCTGACTACTACGTGGAGGCCGCCGCCGACTAGGAGTAGTTAGGAGGCTCCCAGGCAGGAGTCCTTTCCTTTTCGATAGTTGTTGCTTTTGTGCTAGTCTTCTTAAGGCAAACTTGTTTAACTTATGTCTGTACTCAGATATTGTTGCTTCCACTGACTCGTTTGTATTCAAGCTGATGTATTTGAGCCCTCGAGGCCCCTGGCTTGTAATATAAAGCTTGTATTATTTCAATTTGTGTCTAGAGTTGTGTTGTGATATCTTCCCGTGAGTCCTTGATCTTGATCGTACACATTTGCTTGCATGGTTAGTGTACGATCGAATCGGGGGCATCACAAGTTGGTATCTGAGCCGACTGCGTGTAGGTAGCCCCCTTTCCAACTCCTTGGCCAAAGTTGAGTCTAGTCACTGAAAAACTTTTTACTAACATGGTTGTGTATCTTACGGGCCCACGACACCATTGGGTGGTATTAGGATCTTTTACTCCTCGTCTATACTCTGGGACTCTGATCTCTCTTCTATTCGAGTTATACGAATTTACTAACTCTAACATTAGGATCCCGTGACCATATTCACCCCAAAGTTGGATAAGCCATAGTTCTTAGAATAGTATTCTAAATAGTACACACACTGTCGTGTTGCCTACGAAGTGGTATCCATCGTACCTCTTTCATTATGCTTGTTTCATCATGAATGATCCTTGTCTTTGCAAATGCTCAATGCTGAACTACCCCCTGTTACATGTTAGCAGGATGGTTAGACCCGCTGGTCATGGCCGTGGTGCCAATGCTCCACCACCGCCCAAATTATTTGCTGGAATGATACAACAGTTTGAGATGAACCGCCGGTTCATGGAAGGAATGATGGCTCATTTTCCTCGTCCGAATATGAATCAGCAGCCAGCCCCAGTAACTCTGCAGGACTTCATGCGCCTCAACCCAACTATCTACCGCAGCTCAACTCAACCCCTTGATGCTGATGACTGGCTCCGCAATATCACGTATGAAATGGAGTCTGCTAGTGTGGCTCCTGCTAGCTATGTCACCTTTGCATCATTCTTTTTGAAGGGTCCCGCTGCTCAGTGGTGGGACAACCATAGGCATACCCTACCTGCTAGAGCGGTCATTACTTGGCCGGATTCCCAAGCTGCCTTCCATGCCCGCTTCATTCCTCAGGGAATCATGGACAAGAAGAAGCGAGAGTTCTGCAACCTCACCCAAGGCAACAAGTCTATAGATGCTTATCAGTGGGAATTCTTGGACTTGTCATGCTACACTGAAGAAGACATTGCTACTGATGCTCGTAAGCAAGAGAAGTTTCGTGACGGACTTCACCCTGATATCAAGCTAGCACTGCTCGTTCATGACTTTGCCGACTTTGCCACCTTGGTGAACAAGGCTATTCAGGTTGAGACTGGTCTTCAAGAGCACCAGGGATCCCTCAGGCGCAGTCGTGACGCTGGCTCATCTTCGAGCCCGTCAGCGAAGAAGCGTCAGATATGGATTCCCCATAACATGTATCTTCCAACAGCACCTGCACCAAGACAGTCCTATGATGCACCTCGTCTGCCTCCTCCACCGCAGAGGCAGCCTCTTCGAGTTGTAACACCCGAAGCTCCTGCTCCCAACCCCAATGACGGTTTGTGCTTCAGATGTGGCCATCTAGGTCACCTTGCCAAAGAGTGCAATCAGAAAAAGAACCAGCTAGCTCTGCCTTCATCTGGCTGTAACAACCAACCCCGCAGCAACAATGCCAGACATTATGGTCGTGGTCAAGCTAATCATGTTGATCTGAATGAAGCTCAAGACCAACCTGCCACTGTTATGGGTACTCTTCTTGTTAATTCAGTACCGGCTTCTATTTTATTTGATTCAGGAGCATCACATTCTTTCATATCAGAAGATTTTGCATTCATGCATGGCATTAAATACGAAGAGCTGCACACTCCACTAGTGGTAAAACCCCTGCGGGCCAATGCTAAACCTCCATGGTTAGCCACAACGTTTCAGTTGAAATTGAAGGTTTGGAATTTTTTGCCTCCCCCATTATTCTGAAGTATTCCAATATTGAACTCATTCTGGGAATGGATTGGTTGAAAGCACATACGGCTTCTATCGTTTGCGCCACTAAAACCATCCACCTTCTACACCCTTCAGATGAGATAGTAAGCTACAATGCCCGTCTGGTTCAAAACGCTGAAGCACGACTTTATGTCTTGAATGCGTTGAACACGGCACCTCTTGAGGGAATTGAAAATATTCCAGTTGTTCGCGAATTCCTAGATGTATTTCTAGAAGAACTTCCAGGAATACCTCCTACTCGGGCTGTTGAGTTCGTCATCGACTTGAAACTAGGCATCGTTCCTATTGCCAAACGACCCTACAAGATGCCACCTCATGAACTCCTTAAACTTAAGGAGGAAATCGACAAATCTCTTCACAAGGGTTTCATTCGTCCAAGTTCCTCTACTTGGGAGCACCTTCTCTCTTCGTCAAGAAGAAGGACGGAACGAACCGTTTGGTCCAAGACTACCGTCCTATCAACCAAGCTACAATTCAGAACAAATATCCTCTTCCTCGGATCAATGATCTATATGATCAACTGGCTGGTTCATCAATATTCTATAAACTCGACTTGAGGCTGGGTTACCACCAGATCCGTGTTCGTGAAGAGGATATTCCAAAGACCACCTTCGTCACTCGTTATGGTTCTTACGAGTACACCGTCATGTCTTTCGGCTTGACCAATGCTCCAGCCACATTCTCTCGTCTGACGAACTACATATTCATGGATTACCTCGACAAGTTAGTCGTAGTCTATCTGGATGATATCCTGGTATATTCAAAGAACAAAGAAGAATATGTTGAACATCTTCGTCTTGTTCTGGAAAAGCTTCGAGAACATCAACTTTATGCCAAGTATTCCAAGTGTGAATTCTGGCTTCCCGAAGTCACCTACCTTGGTCATGTCATCTCCAAGGATGGTATTGCCATCAACCCAGAGTGCGTTCAGGCTATTCTTGACTGGACACCTCCGAAGACTGTCAAGCAAGTCAGAAGCTTTCTCGGGCTCGCCAGCTATTGCCGCCGTTTCGTTGAGAACTTCTCCAAGATCTCCAAGCCAATGACTAATCTGCTACACAAAGGCATTAAGTTTGATTGGACTGATAAGTGTCAAGAAAGTTTCCAGGCACTCAAGGACAAGCTGAAATCTCCCCCAGTGCTTGCTCCCCCTGATTCTCGCAAGGACTTCATCATCTATTGCGACGCTTCACAACAAGGATTAGGCTGTGTCCTAATGCAAGAGTGCATGGTGATTGCTTATGCCTCTCGTCAAGTGTGTCCTCACGAAGAGAACTACCCAGTTCACGTACTTGAGCTTGTTGTGGTTATCTATGCACTTAACCTATGGCGACAGTACCTTCTCGGTAATCGTTGTGAGATCTTCACCGATCATCAGAGTCTGAAGTACCTGTTTACTTAGACAGATCCGAACCTCCGTTAGCAGTGATGGATGGAAGCTATTGCTGACTACAACTGCGGTATATCCTATACCCCTGGTAAGGCTAATGTAATGGCCGATGCCCTAAGTCGTAAGTCTTATTGCAATAATCACATGGTCTACAAAGCTCAACCCCGCCTTTATGAAGAGCTATGCAAGCTGAACCTTCAACTAGTTCCACAGGGTTCTCTGAATAACATTGTCTTGGAACCAACTCTTCTAAAAGCAATTAAGTCTGCACAAGCCAAAGATGCTCATGTTGATTTGGTGAAAAATGATCTTGCCTTAGATAAATCCAGAGATTTCTCACTTGGTGAAGATGGAACCTTATACTTTAGAGGTCGTATTGTAGTACCCCGGTTTGAGCTTATGACAGAGAAGGTGATGAAAGAAGCACATGACACCCTCTCTCTATTCATCCGGGAAGTACCAAGATGTACTTAGCCATTCGTCAGAAGTATTGGTGGTCCAAGATGAAGCAAGACATTGCTCGATATATTGAAGAATGTGACGTTTGTCATCGCGTCAAAGCAGAACATCAGAAAGCGGCTTTACTTCTACAACCGCTTCCGATTCCTGAATGGAAGTGGGATAAGATCCAAATGGACTTCTTCACTGGCCTTCCCAAGTCTTAGAAAGGTAACGATGCTATCTTCGTCGTTATCGACCAATTCTCGAAGGTTGCTCACTTTCTGCCAGTCAAGGAGACAATCACCGCTAGTCAATTAGCAAACTTTTATATCTCCCGAATTGTGTCACTCCACGGCATTCCGAAGGAGATCAGTTCAGACTGTGGCAGTATATTCACTTCAAAGTTCTGGGATAGTTTCCAAGAGGCAATGGGAACTCATATTACCTGGAGCACTACTTATCATCCCCAATCCCAAGGCCAAGTCGAGCGAGTCAATCAAATTCTTGAAGACATGCTTCGGGCTTGTGTTATTTCTTTCGGCAAGAAGTGGGAAGAATCTCTCCCTTATGCGGAGTTCTCTTATAACAACAGCTATCAAGCCAGCTTGAAGATGGCACCCTTCGAAGTGCTTTATGGACGTAAGTACCGAACCCCTCTGAATTGGTCAGAAACTGGGGAACGGCCGCTCATTGGTCTAGACATTATTCAACAAGCTAAAGAGTAGGTTCGCATTGTCTGGGATAATCTCAAGGTGGCCCAGTCCCGCCAGAAGAGCAACTATGACCTGTATCACTGGGGTTCAACTTATCAACCCGGTGAACATGCTTATTTGCGTGTCACTCCTTTGAGAGGCACTCATCGGTTTGGAGTCAAGGGAAAGCTAGCTCCGCGCTACATTGGTCCTTTCCGCATTCTCTCCCGTCGTGGACTGGTGGCTTATCAATTGGAGTTGCCACCTCACTTCTCTCACGTCCATGACGTCTTCCACGTGTCGCAACTTCGTCGATGCTTCAAGGATCCGGAACATGAAGTGGATACGGAATTGATTGAAGTTCAAGATGATCTCACATACAAAGAGCATCCTATCCGCATTCTTGAAGAAGCTGAACGTCGGACCCGCCAGAAGGTTGCCAAGTTCCTCAAGGTGTAATGGTCGAATCATACTAAAGATGAAGCCACTTGGGAACGCGAAGATAACCTCCGGGCTGAATACCCCGACCTGTTCCCTTCTACCTCTTAATTCTCGAGACGAGAATTTCTTTTAGAGGAGGAGAGTTGTAACACCCCGGTGTAATGATGCTACCGTAACCCCTGGGGTTAAGTTAATCAATTTGCTAAACAAGTGTTTGATCATCATTGTCTCCTCTCTCTTTTTAATTCCAATTGAATTCATTTTCAAATTATGAGTGAAATTCAAAATGCTCAAACATGAAAACTAAAATGTTCATCATGTGGAAAGTATTCTTCTGGTAATATTGGTGGTGAACCAACATTTTTGCAAAGTGTCTAAATGGCCTAAAATAGCTATAACAGAAAGTTGTTAAAAGAAAAGGCAAAAGTTAAAAAGAAAAAGAAAAGGGAGAGAGAGAGAGAGAGAGCAACCCCTCGTCCCTGGACCGAACCCACCTGGGTCGGCCCACCTAACCCACCCGAGCCAGCCCAGTTGCCCCCCCTCGCACCGGTCTCTCCCCCCGCCCTGTTCCTCGGTCTCAGACCGCAACAGGCGCGGTCGCCGCCGAACCACCTCGCCGGTGATGCCCCCCGCGAGGGGATAAGGTCACTGCCCCTGGACGCCTCGAGTCCCCCCTCACCTTCCGCCACTCCCACGCCTCCACTCACCTTGCCCCTCTCACTGAGATCCTCTCCTGCCTCCTCCAGACCCCCCCACCTCCCGACGCGTCCCTCGCCGTCAAACTTGTTCCGATGTGGCCACCAGCCGCCACGCGCGTCTTTCCCATGACGTAGCTCCTCACCGTCGTCCGCTACACCCCCTGGTTCCATCTACAAGAGCTTGGAGGTGCTGGAGCACCGTCACGCTGTCTTCCTCAACCTCCGTTCGCCTCGGATCACCGGAACTCCACCGCTCCATTCGTCGCCTCCCCTGCGCTACAAAGCCGTCAAGGGATTTTCTTAGCCGCACAGTGAGCTCCGCCTCTCCGCCCTCCTCTTCCTGCTCGCCTTTGGGCCCATGCGCGAACACCACCACACCCGTACTCATGGTCGGTGCGTCCGTCGTCGTGCCCGCGCACGCTATGCATCCTTGGCCGCGCCCCTGCCCTGTTTGACAGCGCCCATCGGCGACCGGCCCGCGCGCGCGTGGCCTCCCCCTTGCTCGCATGATGCTGCCGTTGCCTCTCTTGTGCTGCTGCCGCACTTGGCACCACTGCCTAGCAGCGCCGTCGCCGTTGCCTCTACTGGTGATGGCACTCACGGCCGCAACTCCTGGCACCGTAGCCGTCGGCTTCTGCCCGCGCCCCGTCTCCCCCTGCTTGGCTGCGCCAGCGCACCGCCCTGACCTGCCTGCCTGCATCGCAGCTGCGGCCATCGCCGTGCCCGGAGCTTGCTCCCGCGCGCTTCGCTGGCCCAGCCGTGCCCCGCTCTGCCTGGCGGTGCCCCGCGCCCGCCTCCGGCCTTTGCTGGCTGCCGCCCGGGCTTTTCCCCCACCGCGCTGCTGCCCGCCACCTCGTCATCCCCCCTCGCCAGCGCCGCTCGCTCGCCTTCGGCCGCTCTGGCTGGGCAAGTGCCCAGTCGGGCTGGCGCCCAGCGCCCGTTTTAGCCCGCCCCATTAGGTCCCTGGTAGACCCCGAGACCGATGTTGCCCCTCGTCTCTCCGGTAGACCCCGAGACCGATGCTGCCCTTGTGATCGACTATGTCGTCGACGACACTTCTTATTTTTCAGCAGAGCTTCCAGGCAAGCAAACCCCCCTTGAGCATTCCGATATCGCCCATTTCTTTCCCTCTCATGCTTGCATTAAAACTGCTACTGCTTTATGTATGATCCTACTCTGATGCATAGCCTGTTTTTGTTACCTGCTTTCATACCTTACCTGCTTATTCTAAATTTCTTAGTATAGGTTGGTTAGAGATCCATCAGTGACCCCCACCTTGTGCTAGTTGCCCCTCTTTATGTTCGATGACTCGATCAATGTGATCGACGTCCAGGCCCCGACAACGCACATCACCCCCCCCTTAGTTGTACGACTCTGCAGAGTTACCATCGAGTGCCGAGGGTGGAACCTCTTACATCACTCATGATGAGACCTCTGTAGTGTAGCTATTCGGTCATGGTCATCGAGGGTGATTTCCTCCTTAACCACTTCCGATACGGCTCTGTCGTGCAAACCCTCAAGTGTGAACCTAGAGGGTGGATCCTCTTACGTTCACCTTGATGATTACGTTGAGTGGAATTCACCGGGAGTGATTCCTCGGGTTTCCCCCTTGGTGTTTGTGGGAGTCCTGGATTAGGGGGTCTCCGGATAGCCGGACTATCTCCATTGGCCGGACTGTTAGACTATGAAGATACAAGATTGAAGACTTCGTCTCGTGTCCGGATGGGACTCTACTTGGCATGAAAGGCAAGCTAGGCAATACGTATATGGATATCTCCTCCTTTGTAACCGACCTTGTGTAACCCTAACCCTCTCTGGTGTCTATATAAACCGAAGAGTTTTAGTCCGTAGGACAACAATCCCAACATACAATCATACCATAGGCTAGCTTCTAGGGTTTAGCCTCTCTGATCTCGTGGTAGATCTACTATTGTAACACACATATCATCAATATTAATCAAGCAGGACGTAGGGTTTTACCTCCATCAAGAGGGCCCGAACCTGGGTAAAACTTCGTGTCCCTTGTCTCCTGTTACCATCCGGCCTAGATGCACAGTTCGGGACCCCCTACCCGAGATCCGCCGGTTTTGACACCGACATTGGTGCTTTCATTGAGAGTTCCTCTATGTCGTAACCGTTGGGCTTGATGGCTCCTACTATCATCGATAGCGATGCGGTCCAGGGTGAGACTTTTCTCCCCGGACAGATCTTCGTATTCGGCGGCTTTGCACTGCGGGCTAATTCGCTTGGCCATCTGGAGCAGATTGAAAGATACGCCCCTGGACATCAGGTCAGATTTGGAGGTTTGAATTACACGACCAATATCCGTGGGGACTTGATCTTCGACGTATTCGAGCCACAGCTGGGCGCGCTGCACGGTCGTGATGGGTATGACCTAGCTCTGCCACCGGACGGTACTCCAGAGGCCGTGCCCGCATCAGCTCCGACCCTTAGCTCGGAGCCAACTGCGCCAATCGAGGATGGGTGGCTAGACACCGCCTCAGGGGTTGCAGTCTCAACGGCGATCGAGCAGAACACTAGCATAAATCTCCGTGCAGCCCGTGACTCCAAGGTGCCGGACTCTCTTCCGGACCCCGAACCATCCGCGCCCCTGCCAATCGAATCCGAGTGGGCGCCGATCATGGAATTCACCGCCGCGGATATCTTTCAGCACTCGCCCTTCGGCGACATTCTGAATTCACTAAGGTATCTCTCTTTGTCAGGAGAGCCCGGGCCGGATCATGGCCAACAGGATTGGGATGCGGACGACGAAGAAATTCGACGCCCACCCACCACCCACTTTGTAGCCACTGTCGATGACTTAACCGACATGCTCGACTTTGACTCCGAAGACATTGACGGTATGGACAACGATGTAGGAGACAAACATGAACCAGCACCTATAGGGCACTGGAAAGCCACCTCATCGTATGCCATATACATGGTGGATACACCCAATGAAGGCAACGGCGACGAGATGGCGGAGGATGACCCCTCCAAGAAGCAACCCAAGCGCCAACGTCAGCGGCGCCGCTCTAAGTCCCGCCAAAGCAAAAGTGGTGATACCGGCACAGGAGATAATAACACTCCGGATAGCGCCGAAGACAACAACAATCCCCTTCAGCAAGATTTAGAGCAGGAGGATGAAGAAGCCAGCTCTCCAGAGAGAGCGGCTGGCGGAGAGGAGGAGGATGACAATTACATGCCCCCCCTCTGAAGACGAGGCAAGCCTCGGCGACGATGAATTCGCCGTACCAGAGGATCCCGTCGAACAAGAGCGCTTCAAGCGCAGGCTTATGGCTATGGCAAATAGCCTGAAGAAAAAGTAGCAGCAGCTTCAAGCTGATCAAGATCTGCTAGCTGACAAATGGACTGAAGTCCTCGCGGCCGAGCAATATATAAACTCGAGCGTCCCTCCAAGAGTTATCCAAGGCGCATGTTGCTTCCCCGACTGGAGGAAGAAGCGTACAAAACGGCTGATCAGCCACCTCGTGGTCGTGATAGAGAGGCATTCCAGCCAAAAGCTCAGCCTCCACCCCAACGCCATTCAAATAAAAAGGCATGGGGAGATACACCAGACCTGCGAGACATATTGGAGGACAAAGCAAAGCATTCAAGATCGATCTACGGATCACGAGGGCGCACCACTCTACGAGACGATAAACATCATGCCGGATACAGTAAAAGCAAATCCGGTCGGGCTGAACACAATGGGCAGGACCCATTCGAGCTGTGTCGTGATATAGCCCAATACAGAGGCGTCGCACACCCCTTATGCTTCACAGACGAAGTAATGGAACATCAATTCCCAGAGGGTTTCAAACCTGTAAACATTGAATCATACGACGGCACTACAGACCCCGCAGTATGGATTGAGGACTTCCTCCTCCACATCCACATGGCCCGTGGTGATAACTTACATGCCATCAAATACCTACCACTAAAACTCAAAGGACCAGTGTGGCATTGGCTTAATAGCTTGCCGGCGGACTCCATTAGCTGTTGGGAAGATCTGGAAGCCGCATTCCTCGACAACTTTCAGGGCACTTATGTGTGACCACCAGACGCTGATGACTTGAGCCACATAATTCAGCAGCTAGAAGAGTCGGCCAGACAATTCTGGACTCGGTTCATTACAAAGAAAAGTCAAATCGTCGACTGTCCGGATGCGGAGGCCTTAGCGGCTTTCAAGCACAACATCCGAGATGAGTGGCTAGCCCGGCACCTTGGTCAGGAAAAGCCGAAATCTATGGCAGCCCTCACGACGCTCATGACCCGCTTTTGTATGGGAGAAGACAGCTGGTTGGCTCGCAGTAATAACATATCAAAGAACCATGGTACCTCAGATACCAAGGACGGCAATAGCAGGTCACGTCGCAACAAGCATAAGCGCCACATTACCGGCAAAAGTACTGAGGATACGACAGTCAATGCCGGATTCAAAGGCTCTAAACCCAGTCAGCGGAAAAATCCATTCAAACAAAGTACGCCGGGTCCGTCCAGCTTGGAACGTATACTCGATCGCTCGTGTCAAATACACGGCACCCCAGACAAGCCAGCCAATCACACCAACAGGGATTGTTGGGTGTTCAAGCAGGCCGGCAAGTTAATTGCCGAAAACAAGGACAAGGGGCCGCATAGCGATGACGAGGAAGAACCCCGGCAGCCGCACACTGGAGGACAGAAGAGGTTTCCCCCGCAAGTGCGGATGGTGAACATTGTTAGGTTTCGTAGTAATTTCAAAAAATTTCCTACGCACACGCAAGATCATGGTGATGCACAGCAACGAGAGGGGAGAGTGTTGTCTACGTACCCACGCAGACCGACTACGAAAGCGTTGACACAACGTAGAGGAAGTAGTCGTACGTCTTCCCGATCCGACCGATCCAAGCACCGTTACTCCGGCACCTCCGAGTTCTTAGCACACGTACAGCTCGATGACGCTCCCCGGGCTCCGATCCAGCAAAGCTTCGGGGATGAGTTCTGTCAGCACGACAGCGTGGTGACGATGATGATGTTCTACCGACGCAGGGCTTCGCCTAAGCACTACAACGGTATGACCGAGGTGGAATATGGTGGCAGGGGGCACCGCACACGGCTAAGGGACGATCACGTGGATCAACTTGTGTGTCTATGGGGTGCCCCCTGCCCCCGTATATAAAGGAGTGGAGGAGGGGAGGGCCGGCCCTCTCTATGGCGCGCCCTGGGGAGTCCTACTCCCACCGGGAGTAGGATTCCCCCTTTCCTAGTCCAACTAGGAGTCCTTCCATGTATTAGGAGTAGGAGTCAAGGCAAGGGAAAAGAGGAGAGAAGGAAGGAGGGGGCGCAACCCTTCCCCTAGTCCAATTCGGACTAGGCCATGGGGGGCTCCCAACTTCTCCTATCTCTTTCCCCTAAAGCCCAATAAGGCCCATATACTCCCCGGCGAATTCCCGTAACTCTCCGGTACTCCGAAAAATACTCTGATCACTCGGAACCTTTCAGATGTCCGAATATAGTCGTCCAATATATCGATTTTTACGTCTCGACCATTTTGAGACTCCTCGTCATGTCCCCGATCTCATCCGGGACTCCGAACTCCTTCGGTACATCAAAACTCATAATATAACTGTCATCGAAACCTTAAGTGTGCGGACCCTACGGTTCGAGAACAATGTAGACATGACCGAGACACGTCTCCGGTCAATAACCAATAGCGGGACCTGGATGCCCATATTGGCTCCTACATATTCTACGAAGATCTTTATCGGTCAGACCGCATAACAACATACGTTGTTCCCTTTGTCATCGGTATGTTACTCGCCCGAGATTCGATCGTCGGTATCCAATACCTAGTTCAATCTCGTTGCCGGCAAGTCTCTTTACTCGTTCCGTAATACATCATCTCGCAACTAACTCATTAGTTGCAATGCTTGCAAGGCTTATGTGATGTGCATTACCGAGAGGGCCCAGAGATACCTCTCCGACAATCGGAGTGACAAATCCTGATCTCGAAATACGCCAACCCAACATCTATCTTTGGAGACACCTGTAGAGCTCCTTTATAATCACCCATTTACGCTGTGACGTTTGGTAGCACACAAAGTGTTCCTCCGACAAACGGGAGTTGCATAATCTCATAGTCATAGGAACATGTATAAGTCATGAAGAAAGCAATAGCAACATACTAAACGATCGGGTGCTAAGCTAATGGAATGGGTCATGTCAATCAGATCATTCAACTAATGATGTGATCCCGTTAATCAAATAACAACACTTTGTCAATGGTTAGGAAACATAACCATCTTTGATTAACGAGCTAGTCAAGTAGAGGTATACTAGTGACAGTCTGTTTGTCTATGTATTCACACATGTATTATTTTTCCGGTTAATACAATTCTAGCATGAATAATAAACATTTATCATGATATAAGGAAATAAATAATAACTTTATTATTGCCTCTAGGGCATATTTCCTTCAGTCTCCCACTTGCACTAGAGTCAATAATCTAGATCACATCGCTATGTGATTAACACCAATAGTTCACATCTTTATGTGATTGGTTCACATCTCCATGTGACTAACACCTAAAGGGTTTACTAGATTCAATAATCTAGTTCACATCGCTATGTGATTAACACCCAAAGAGTGATCATGTTTTGCTTGTGAGAGAAATTTAGTCAACGGGCCTGCCATATTCAGATCCGTATGTATTTTGCAAAATTCTATGTCTACAATGCTCTAATCTAGCTAATTGCTCCCACTTTCAATATGTATCCAGATTGAGACTTAGAATCATCTGGATCAGTATCAAAAACTTGCATCGACGTAACCCTTTACGACGAACCTTTTGGTCACGTCCATAATCGAGAAACATATCCTTATTTCACTAAGGATAATTCTGACGCTGTCCAGTGATCTACTCCTAGATCACTATTGTACTCCCTTGCCAAATCAGTGCAGGGTATACAATAGATCTGGTATACAGTATGACATACTTTATAGAACCAATGGCCAAGGCATAGGGAATGACTTTCATTCTCTTTCTATCTTCTGCCGTGGTCGGGCTTTGAGTCTTACTCAACTTCACACCTTTTAATACAGGCAAGAACTCTTTCTTTGACTGCTCCATTTTGAACTACTTCAAAATTTTGTCAAGGTATGTACTCATTGAAAAAACTTATCAAGCGTCTTGATCTATCTCTATAGATCTTGGAGCTAAATATGTAAGCAGCTTCACCAAAGTCTTTCTTTGAAAAACTCCTTTCAAACACTCCATTATGCTTTACAGAATAATTCTACATTATCTCCGATCAACAATATGTCATTCACATATACTTATCAGAAATGTTGTAGTGCTCCCACTCACTTTCTTGTAAATACAGGCTTCACCGCAAGTCTGTATAAAACTATATGCTTTGATCATCTCATCAAAGCGTATATTCCAACTCCGAGATGCTTGCACCAGTCCACAGATGGATCGCTAGAGCTTGCACATTTTGTTAGCACCTTTCGGTTTGACAAAACCTTCTGGTTGCATCATATACAACTCTTCTTTAATAAATCCATTAAGGAAGGCAGTTTTGTTTATCCATTTGCCAGATTTCATAAAATGCGGCAATTACTAACATGATTCAGACAGACTCAAACATAGATACGAGTGAGAAGCTCTCATCGTAGTCAACACCTTGAACTTGTCGAAAACCTTTTGCGACAATTCTAGCTTTGTAGACAGTAATATTACCATCAGCGTTAGTCTTCTTCTTGAAGATCCATTTATTCTCAATTGCTTGCTGATCATCGGGCAAGTCAACCAAAGTCCATACTTTGTTCTCATACATGGATCCCATCTCAGATTTCATGGCCACAAACCATTTCGCGGAATCTGAGCTCATCATCGCTTCCTCATAGTTCGTAGGTTCGTCATGGTCAAGTAACATGACCTCCAGAACAGGATTACCGTACCACTCTGGTTCGGATCTCACTCTGGTTTACCTACGAGATTCGGTAGTAACTTGATCTGAAGTTACATGATCATCATCATTAGCTTCCTCACTAATTGGTGTAGTAGTCACAAGAACAGATTTTTGTGATGAACTACTTTCCAATAAGGGACAAGGTACAATTACCTTATCAAGTTTTCTACTTTCCTCCCACTCACTTCTTTCGAGAGAAACTCCTTCTCTAGAAAGGATCCATTCTTAGCAACGAATGTCTTGCCTTCGGATCTGTGATAGAAGGTGTACCCAACATTCTCCTTTGGGTATCCTATGAAGACATATTTCTCCGATTTGGGTTTGAGCTTATCAGGATGAAACCTTTTTCACATAAGCACCACAACCCAAAACTTTAAGAAACGAAAACTTTGGTTTCTTGCCAAACCACAGTTCATAAGGCGTCGTCTCAACGGATTTAGATGGTGCCCTTTTAACGTGAATGCAGCTGTCTCTAATGCATAACCCCAAAATGATAGTGGTAGATCGGTAAGAGACATCATAGATTGCACTATATCCAATAAAGTACGGTTATGACGTTCGGACACACCATTATGCTGTGGTGTTCCATGTGGCATGAGTTTGTGAAACTATTCCACATTGTTTTAACTGAAGACCAAACTCGTAACTCAAATACTCTTCTCTACGATCAGATCATAGAAACTTTATTTTCTTGTTACGATGATTTTTCACTTCACTCTGAAATTCTTTGAACTTTTCAAATGTTTCAGACTTATGTTTCATCAAGTAGATATACTCATGTCTGCTCAAATCATCTGTGAAGATCAAAAAATAATGATACCTGTCGTGAGCCTCAATATTCATCGGACCACATACATCAGTATGTATGATTTTCCAACAAATCTGTTGCTTGCTCCATTGTTCCGAAGAATAGAGTCTTAGTCATCTTGCCCATGAGGCATGGTTCGCAAGCATCAACTGATTCATAATCAAGTGATTCCAAAAGCCCATCATCATGGAGTTTCTTCATGCGCTTTACACCAATATGACCTAAACGGCGGTGCTACAAATAAGTTGCACTATCATTATTAACTTTGCATCTTTTGGTTTCAATATTTTGATTATGTGTATCACTACGATCGAGATCCAACGAACTATTTTCATTGGGTGTGTAACCATATAAGGTTTTATTCATGTAAACAGAACAACAATTTATTCTCTTACTTAAATGAATAACTGTATTACAATAAACATGATCAAATCATATTCATGCTCAACGCAAACACCAAATAACACTTATTTAGGTTCAACACTAATCCCGAAATTATAGGGAGTGTGCGATGATGATCATATCAATCTTGGAACCACTTCCAACACACATCGTCACTTCACCGTTAACTCGTCTCTGTTTATTCTGCAACTCCCGTTTCGAGTTACTAATCTTAGCAACTGAACTAGTATCAAATACTGAGGGTTTGCTATAAACACTAGTAAAGTACACATCAATAACATGTATATCAAATATACTTATGTTCACTTTGCCATCCTTCTTATCCGCCAATCACTTGGGGTAGTTCTGCTTCCAGTGACCAGTCCCTTTGCAATAGAAGCACTTAGTCTCAGGCTTAGGACCAGATTTGGGCTTCTTCACTTGAGCAGCAACTTGCTTGCTGTTCTTCTTGAAGTTCCCCTTCTTCCCTCTGCCCTTTTCTTGAAACTAGTGGTCTTGTCAACCATCAACACTTGATGTTTTTCTTGATTTCTACCTTCGTTGATTTCAGCATCACGAAGAGCTTGGGAGTTGTTTCCGTTATCCCTTTCATATTATAGTTCATCACGAAGTTCTACTAACTTGGTGATGGTGACTAGAGAATTCTGTCAATCACTATCTTATCTGGAAGATTAACTCCCACTTGATTCAAGCGATTGTAGTACCCAGACAATCTGAGCACATGCTCACTAGTTGAGCGATTCTCCTCCATCTTTTAGCTATAGAACTTGTTGGAGACTTAATATCTCTCAACTCGAGTATTTGCTTGAAATATTAACTTCAACTCCTGGAACATCTCATATGGTCCATGATGTTCAAAACGTCTTTGAAGTCCTGATTCTAAGCCGTTAAGCATGGTGCACTTAAACTATCAAGTAGTCATCATATTGAGCTAGCCAAACGTTCATAACGTCTGCATCTGCTCCTGCAATAGGTCTGTCACCTAGCGGTGCATCAAGGACATAATTCTTCTGTGTAGCAATGAGGATAAACCTCAGATCACGGATCCAATCCGCATCATTGCTACTAACATCTTTCAACACAATTTTCTCTAGGAACATATCAAAATAAACATATGAAAGCAACAATGCGAGCTATTGATCTATAACATAGATATGCTAATACTACCAGGACTAAATTCATGATAAATTTAAGTTCAATTAATCAAATTACTTAAAGAACTCCCACTTAGATAGACATCCCTCTAATCCTCTAAGTGATCACGTGATCCAAATCAACTAAACCATAACCGATCATCACGTGAGATGGAGTAGTTTTCAGTGGTGAACATCATTATGTTGATCATATCTACTATATGATTCACGCTCGACCTTTTGGTCTCCGTGTTCCGAGGCCATATCTGCATATGCTAGGCTCGTCAAGTTTAACCTGAGTATTCTGCGTGTGCAAAACTGACTTGTACCCGTTGTAGATGCACGTAGAGCTTATCACACCCGATCATCACGTGGTGTCTGGGCACGACGAACTTTGGCAACGGTGCATACTCAGGGAGAACACTTCTTGATAATTTAGTGAGAGATCATCTTATAATGCTACCGTCAATCAAAGCAAGATAAGATGCATAAAAAGATAAACATCACATGTAATCAATATAAGTGATATGATATGGACATCATCATCTTGTGCTTGTGATCTCCATCTCCGAAGCACCGTCATGATCACCATCATCACCGGCGCGACACCTTGATCTCCATCGTAGCATCGTTGTCATCTCGCCAATCTTATGCTTCCACGACTATCGCTACCGCTTAGTGATAAAGTAAAGCATTACATCACGATTGCATTGCATACAATAAAGCGACAACCATATGGCTCCTGCCAGTTGCCGATAACTCGGTTACAAAACATGATCATCTCATACAATAAAATTTAGCATCATGTCTTGACCATATCACATCACAACATGCCCTGCAAAAACAAGTTAGACGTCCTCTACTTTGTTGTTGCAAGTTTTACGTGGCTGCTACGGGCTTAACCAAGAACTCATCTCACCTACGCATCAAAACCACAACGATAGTTTGTCAAATAGACTCCGTTTTAACCTTCGCAAGGACCGGGCGTAGCCACACTTGGTTCAACTAAAGTTGGAGAGACAGTCGCCCGCAAGCCACCTATGTGCAAAGCACGTCGGGAGAACCGGTCTCATGTAAGCGTACGCGTAATGTTGGTCCGGGTCGTCTCGTCCAACAATACCGCTGAACCAAAGTATGACATGCTGGTAGGCAGTATGACTTATATCGCCCACAACTCACTTGTGTTCTACTCGTGCATATAACATCAAACCATAAAACCTAGGCTCGGATGCCACTGTTGGGTTTCGTAGTAATTTCAAAAAAATTCCTATGCACACGCAAGATCATGCTGATGCACAGCAACGAGAGGGGAGAGTGTTGTATACGTACCCACGCAGATCGACTGCGGAAGCGTTGACACAACGTAGAGGAAGTAGTCGTACGTCTTCCCGATCCGACCGATCCAAGCACCGTTACTCTGGCACCTCCGAGTTCTTAGCACACGTACAACTCGATGACGCTCCCCGGGCTTCGATCCAGCAAAGCTTCGGGGATGAGTTCCGTCAGCACGACGGCGTGGTGACGATGATGATGTTCTACCGACGCAGGGCTTCGCCTAAGCACTACAACGGTATGACCGAGGTGGAATATGGTGGCAGGGGGCACCGCACACGGGTAAGGGACGATCACGTGGATCAACTTGTGTGTCTATGGGGTGCCCCCTGCCCCCGTATATAAAGGAGTGGAGGAGGGGAGGGCCGGCCCTCTCTATGGCGCGCCCTGGGGAGTCCTACTCCCACCGGGAGTAGGATTCCCCCTTTCCTAGTCCAACTAGGAGTCCTTCCATGTATTAGGAGTAGGAGTCAAGGCAAGGGAAAAGAGGAGAGAAGGAAGGAGGGGGCGCAGCCCTTCCCCCTAGTCCAATTCGGACTAGGCCATGGGGGATGCCCAACTTCTCCTATCTCTTTCCCCTAAAGCCCAATAAGTCCCATATACTCCCCGGCGAATTCCCGTAACTCTCTGGTACTCCGAAAAATACTCGGATCACTCGGAACCTTTCAGATGTCTGAATATAGTCATCCAATATATCGATTTTTACGTCTCGACCATTTCGAGACTTCTCGTCATGTCCCCGATCTCATCTGGGACTCCGAACTCCTTCGGTACATCAAAACTCATAATATAACTGTCATCGAAACCTTAAGCGTGCGGACCCTACGGTTCAAGAACAATGTAGACATGACCGAGACACGTCTCCGGTCAATAACCAGTAGCGGGAACTGGATGCCCATATTGGCTCCTACATATTCTACGAAGATCTTTATCGGTCAGACCGCATAACAACATACGTTGTTCCCTTTGTCATCGGTATGTTACTTGCCCGAGATTCGATCGTCGGTATCCAATACCTAGTTCAATCTCGTTACTGGCAAGTCTCTTTCCTCGTTTCGTAATACATCATCTTGCAACTAACTCATTAGTTGCAATGCTTGCAAGGCTTATGTGATGTGCATTACCGAGAGGGCCCAGAGATACCTCTCCGATAATCGGAGTGACAAATCCTAATCTCGAAATATGCCAACCCAACATCTATCTTTGGAGACACCTGTAGAGCTCCTTTATAATCAACCATTTACGTTGTGACGTTTGGTAGCACACAAAGTGTTCCTCCGGCAAACGGGAGTTGCATAATCTCATAGTCATAGGAACATGTATAAGTCATGAAGAAAGCAATAGCAACATACTAAACGATCGGGTGCTAAGCTAATGGAATGGGTCATGTCAATCAGATCATTCAACTAATGATGTGATCCCGTTAATCAAATAACAACTCTTTGTCAATGGTTAGGAAACATAACCATCTTTGATTAACGAGCTAGTCAAGTAGAGGCATACTAGTGACAGTCTGTTTGTCTATGTATTCACACATGTATTATTTTTTCGGTTAATACAATTCTAGCATGAATAATAAACATTTATCATGATATAAGAAAATAAATAATAACTTTATTATTGCCTCTAGGGCATATTTCCTTCAGTCTCCCACTTGCACTAGAATCAATAATCTAGATCACATCGCTATGTGATTAACACCAATAGTTCACATCTTTATGTGATTGGTTCACATCTCCATGTGACTAACACCTAAAGGGTTTACTAGATTCAATAATCTAGTTCACATCGCTATGTGATTAACACCCAAAGAGTGATCATGTTTTGCTTGTGAGAGAAATTTAGTTAACGGGCCTGCCATATTGAGATCCATATGTATTTTGCAAAATTCTATGTCTACAATGCTCTAATCTAGCTAATTGCTCCCACTTTCAATATGTATCCAGATTGAGACTTAGAATCATCTGGATCAGTATCAAAAACTTGCATCGACGTAACCCTTTACGACGAACCTTTTTGTCACGTCCATAATCGAGAAACATATCCTTATTTCACTAAGGATAATTCTGACCGCTGTCCAGTGATCTACTCCTAGATCACTATTGTACTCCCTTGCCAAATCAGTGCAGGGTATACAATAGATCTGGTATACAGCATGACATACTTTATAGAACCTATGGCCAAGGCATAGGGAATGACTTTCATTCTCTTTCTATCTTCTGCCGTGGTCGGGCTTTGAGTCTTACTCAACTTCACACCTTGTAATACAAGCAAGAACTCTTTCTTTGACTGCTCCATTTTGAACTACTTCAAAATCTTGTCAAGGTATGTACTCATTGAAAAAACTTATCAAGCGTCTTGATCTATCTCTATAGATCTTGGAGCTAAATATGTAAGAAGCTTCACCGAAGTCTTTCTTTGAAAAACTCCTTTCAAACACTCCATTATGCTTTACAGAATAATTCTACATTATCTCCAATCAACAATATGTCATTCACATATACTTATCAGAAATGCTGTAGTGCTCCCACTCACTTTCTTGTAAATACAGGCTTCACCGCAAGTCTGTATAAAACTATATGCTTTGATCATCTCATCAAAGCGTATATTCCAACTCCGAGATGCTTGCACCAGTCCACAGATGGATCGCTGGAGCTTGCACATTTTGTTAGCACCTTTCGGTTTGACAAAACCTTCTGGTTGCATCATATACAACTCTTCTTTAATAAATCCATTAAGGAAGGCAGTTTTGTTTATCCATTTGCCAGATTTCATAAAATGCGGCAATTACTAACATGATTCAGACAGACTCAAGCATAGATACGAGTGAGACGCTCTCATCGTAGTCAACACCTTGAACTTGTCGAAAACCTTTTGCGACAATTCTAGCTTTGTAGACGGTAACATTACCATCAGCGTCAGTCTTCTTCTTGAAGATCCATTTATTCTCAATTGCTTGCCGATCATCGGGCAAGTCAACCAAAGTCCATACTTTGTTCTCATACATGGATCCCATCTCAGATTTCATGGCCTCAAACCATTTCGCGGAATCTGGGCTCATCATCGCTTCCTCATAGTTCGTAAGTTCATCATGGTCAAGTAACATGACCTCCAGAACAGGATTACCGTACCACTCTGGTGCGGATCTCACTCTAGTTTACCTCCGAGATTCGGTAGTAACTTGATCTGAAGTTACATGATCATCATCATTAGCTTCCTCACTAATTGGTGTAGTAGTCACAAGAACAGATTTTTGTGATGAACTACTTTCCAATAATGGAGAAGGTACAATTACCTTATCAAGTTTTCTACTTTCCTCCCACTCACTTCTTTCGAGAGAAACTCCTTCTCTAGAAAGGATCCATTCTTAGCAACGAATGTCTTGCCTTCGGATCTGTGATAGAAGGTGTACCCAACATTCTCCTTTGGGTATCCTATGAAGACATATTTCTCCGATTTGGGTTTGAGCTTATCAGGATGAAACCTTTTTCACATAACCACCACAACCCAAAACTTTAAGAAACGAAAACTTTGGTTTCTTGCCAAACCACAGTTCATAAGGCGTCGTCTCAACGGATTTAGATGGTGCCCTTTTAACGTGAATGCAGCTGTCTCTAATGCATAACCCCAAAATGATAGTGGTAGATCGGTAAGAGACATCATAGATTGCACTATATCCAATAAAGTACGGTTATGATGTTCGGACACACCATTATGCTGTGGTGTTCCATGTGGCATGAGTTTGTGAAACTATTCCACATTGTTTTAACTGAAGACCAAACTCGTAACTCAAATACTCTTCTCTACGATCAGATCGTAGAAACTTTATTTTCTTGTTACGATGATTTTTCACTTCACTCTGAAATTCTTTGAACTTTTCAAATGTTTCAGACTTATGTTTCATCAAGTAGATATACTCATGTCTGCTCAAATCATCTGTGAAGATCAAAAAATAATGATACCTGTCGTGAGCCTCAATATTCATCGGACCACATACATCAGTATGTATGATTTTCCAACAAATCTGTTGCTCGCTCCATTGTTTCGAAGAACAGAGTCTTAGTCATCTTGCCCATGAGGCATGGTTCGCAAGCATCAACTGATTCATAATCAAGTTATTCCAAAAGCCCATCATCATGGAGTTTCTTCATGCGCTTTACACCAATATGACCTAAACGGCAGTGCTACAAATAAGTTGCACTATCATTATTAACTTTGCATCTTTTGGTTTCAATATTATGATTATGTGTATCACTACGATCGAGATCCAACGAACTATTTTCATTGGGTGTGTAACCATATAAGGTTTTATTCATGTAAACAGAACAACAATTTATTCTCTTACTTAAATGAATAACCGTATTACAATAAACATGATCAAATCATATTCATGCTCAACGCAAACACCAAATAACACTTATTTAGGTTCAACACAAATCCCGAAATTATAGGGAGTGTACGATGATGATCATATCAATCTTGGAACCACTTCCAACACACATCGTCACTTCACCGTTAACTAGTCTTTGTTTATTCTGCAACTCCCGTTTCGAGTTACTAATCTTAGCAACTGAACTAGTATCAAATACTGAGGGTTTGCTATAAACACTAGTAAAGTACACATCAATAACATGTATATCAAATATACTTATGTTCACTTTGCCATCCTTCTTATCCGCCAATCACTTGGGGTAGTTCTGCTTCCAGTGACCAGTCCCTTTGTAGTAGAAGCACTTAGTCTCAGGCTTAGGACCAGATTTGGGCTTCTTCACTTGAGCAGCAACTTGCTTGCTGTTCTTCTTGAAGTTCCCCTTCTTCCCTCTGCCCTTTTCTTGAAACTAGTGGTCTTGTCAACCATCAACACTTGATGTTTTTCTTGATTTCTACCTTCGTTGATTTCAGCATCACGAAGAGCTTGGGAGTTGTTTCCGTTATCCCTTGCATATTATAGTTCATCACGAAGTTCTACTAAATTGGTGATGGTGACTAGAGAATTCTGTCAATCACTATCTTATCTGGAAGATTAACTCCCACTTGATTCAAGCGATTGTAGTACCCAGATAATCTGAGCACATGCTCACTAGTTGAGCGATTCTCCTCCATCTTTTAGCCATAGAACTTGTTGGAGACTTCATATCTCTCAACTCGGGTATTTGCTTGAAATATTAACTTCAACTCCTGGAACATCTCATATGGTCCATGACGTTCAAAACGTCTTTGAAGTCCCGATTCTAAGCCGTTAAGCATGGTGCACTTAAACTATCAAGTAGTCATCATATTGAGCTAGCCAAACGTTCATAACGTCTGCATCTGCTCCTGCAATAGGTCTGTCACCTAGCGGTGCATCAAGGACATAATTCTTCTGTGTAGCAATGAGGATAAACCTCAGATCACGGATCCAATCCGCATCATTGCTACTAACATCTTTCAACACAATTTTCTCTAGGAACATATCAAAATAAACATATGAAAGCAACAACGCGAGCTATTGATCTATAACATAGATATGCTAATACTACCAGCACTAAGTTCATGATAAATTTAAGTTCAATTAATCAAATTACTTAAAGAACTCCCACTTAGATAGACATCCCTCTAATCCTCTAAGTGATCACGTGATCTAAATCAACTAAACCATAACCGATCATCATGCGAGATGGAGTAGTTTTCAGTGGTGAACATCATTATGTTGATCATATCTACTATATGATTCACGCTCGACCTTTCGGTCTCCGTGTTCCGAGGCCATATCTGCATATGCTAGGCTCGTCAAGTTTAACCTGAGTATTCTACGTGTGCAAAACTGGCTTGTACCCGTTGTAGATGGACGTAGAGCTTATCACACCCGATCATCATGTGGTGTCTGGGCACGACGAACTTTGGCAATGGTGCATACTCAGGGAGAACACTTCTTGATAATTTAGTGAGAGATCATCTTATAATGCTACCGTCAATCAAAGCAAGATAAGATGCATAAAAAGATAAACATCACATGTAATCAATATAAGTGATATGATATGGTCATCATCATCTTGTGCTTGTGATCTCCATCTCCGAAGCACCGTCATGATCACCATCGTCACCGGCGCGACACCTTGATCTCCATCGTAGCATCGTTGTCATCTCGCCAATCTTATGCTTCCACGACTATCGCTACCGCTTAGTGATAAAGTAAAGCATTACATCGCGATTGCATTGCATACAATAAAGTGACAACCATATGGCTCCTGCCAGTTGCCGATAACTCGGTTACAAAACATGATCATCTCATACAATAAAATTTAGCATCATGTCTTGGCCATATCACATCACAACATGCCCTGCAAAAACAAGTTAGACGTCCTCTACTTTGTTGTTGCAAGTTTTACGTGGCTGCTACGGGCTTAAGCAAGAACTCATCTCACCTACGCATCAAAACCACAACGATAGTTTGTCAAATAGACTCCGTTTTAACCTTCGCAAGGACCGGGCGTAGCCACACTTGGTTCAACTAAAGTTGGAGAGACAGTCGCCCGCAAGCCACCTATGTGCAAAGCACGTCGGGAGAACCGGTCTCGCGTAAGCGTACGCGTAATGTTGGTCCGGGTCGTCTCGTCCAACAATACTGCTGAACCAAAGCATGAAATGCTGGTAGGCAGTATGACTTATATCGCCCACAACTCACTTGTGTTCTACTCGTGCATATAACATCAAACCATAAAACCTAGCCTCGGATGCCACTGTTGGGTTTCGTAGTAATTTCAAAAAAAATCCTACGCACACGCAAGATCATGGTGATGCACAGCAACGAGAGGGGAGAGTGTTGTCTACGTACCCACGCAGACCGACTGCGGAAGCATTGACACAACATAGAGGAAGTAGTCGTACGTCTTCCCGATCCGACCGATCCAAGCACCGTTACTCCGGCACCTCCAAGTTCTTAGCACACGTACAACTCGATGACGCTCCCCGGGCTCCGATCCAGCAAAGCTTCGGGTATGAGTTCCGTTAGCACGACGGCGTGGTGACGATGATGATGTTCTACTGACGCAGGGATTCGCCTAAGCACTACAACGATATGACCGAGGTGGAATATGGTGGCAGGGGGCACCGCACACGGCTAAGGGACGATCACGTGGATCAACTTGTGTGTCTATGGGGTGCCCCCTGCCCCCGTATATAAAGGAGTGGAGGAGGGGAGGGCCGGCCCTCTCTATGGCGCGCCCTGGGGAGTCCTACTCCCAGCGGGAGTAGGATTCCCCCTTTCCTAGTCCAACTAGGAGTCCTTCCATGTATTAGGAGTAGGAGTCAAGGCAAGGGAAAAGAGGAGAGAAGGAAGGAGGGGGCGCAGCCCTTCCCCCTAGTCCAATTCGGACTAGGCCATGGGGGGGCGCCCAACTTCTCCTATCTCTTTCCCCTAAAGCCCAATAAGGCCCATATACTCCCCGGCGAATTCCCGTAACTCTCCGGTACTCCGAAAAATACTCGGATCACTCGGAACCTTTCAGATGTCCGAATATAGTCGTCCAATATATAGATTTTTACGTCTCGACCATTTCGAGACTCCTCGTCATGTCCCCGATCTCATCCGGGACTCGGAACTCCTTCGGTACATCAAAACTCATAATATAACTGTCATCGAAACCTTAAGCGTGCGGACCCTATGGTTCGACAACAATGTAGACATGACCGAGACACGTCTCCGGTCAATAACCAATAGCGGAAACTGGATGCCCATATTGGCTCCTACATATTCTACGAAGATCTTTATCGGTCAGACCGCATAACAACATACATTGTTCCCTTTGTCATCGGTATGTTACTTGCCCGAGATTCGATCATCGGTATCCAATACCTAGTTCAATCTCGTTACCGGCAAGTCTCTTTACTCGTTCCGTAATACATCATCTCGCAACTAACTCATTAGTTGTAATGCTTGCAAGGCTTATGTGATGGCATTAGCGAGAGGGCCCAGAGATACCTCTCCGACAATCGGAGTGACAAATCCTAATCTTGAAATACGCCAACCCAACATCTATCTTTGGAGACACCTTTAGAGCTCCTTTATAATCACCCATTTAGGTTGTGACATTTGGTAGCACACAAAGTGTTCCTCCGGCAAATGGGAGTTGCATAATCTCATAGTCATAGGAACATGTATAAGTCATGAAGAAAGCAATAGCAACATACTAAACGATCGGGTGCTAAGCTAATGGAATGGGTCATGTCAATCAGATCATTCAACTAATGATGTGATCCCGTTAATCAAATAACAACTCTTTGTCAATGGTTAGGAAACATAACCATCTTTGATTAACGAGCTAGTCAAGTAGAGGCATACTAGTGACAGTCTGTTTGTCTATGTATTCACACATGTATTATTTTTCCGGTTAATACAATTCTAGCATGAATAATAAACATTTATCATGATATAAGGAAATAAATAATAACTTTATTATTGCCTCTAGGGCATATTTCCTTCAAACATGATATACGCAACCCACATCCCCAAGAGGGACCGGAAGCGTGCACTCAGTGACGTATATGCGTTGGAGCCAGTCGCCCCATAGTTCAACCCTTGGTCCTCCTGTCCGATCACCTTCGATCGCAGGGGCCACCCCACTAGTATCCGTCACGGCAGATTCGCCGCACTGGTCCTGGACCCAATCATCGACGAATTTCACCTCACTCGAGTCCTTATGGACGGCTGCAGCAGCCTAAACCTGCTTTATCAGGACACAATGTGCAAAATGGGTATAGACCCCTCAAGGATCAAACCCACAGAGACGACCTTTAAGGGCGTCATTCTAGGCGTAGAGGCCCACTGCACAGGCTCAATTACACTGGAAGTGGTCTTTGGATCCCCGGATAACTTCCGAAGCAAAGAGTTAATCTTCGATATAGTCCCGTTCCGCAGTGGTTATCACGCGCTACTCGGACGAACCGCATTTGCTAGATTCAATATGGTACCACATTATGCATACCTCAAGCTCAAGATGCCAGGACCTCATGGAGTTATTACAGTCAATGGAAACACAGAGCACTCTCTCCAAACAGAGGAGCACACCACGGCCCTCACAGCAGAAGCGCAAAGCAGCCTCTCAAGGCAATCTACCAGTTCGGCGTTTCAAAGCCCGGACACCTTCAAGCGCGCTCGGGGCAATCGGCAAACAGACCGCCTGGCGCGATCTGAGCTCGCGTAGCAATACGGCGGCCACCCCAAACCCAGCCCAACGGCGTTATTCGTGCCGCGCGTACATAATTACGCATTAAAAATACCATGGGCATAGGTGGGGAGGGGGGCACAACTACGGCACACCCCAAAAAGCGGCCTAAACCACACCAAGGGCTTCCCGTTTGGTTATTTTTCTTTTTCTTTCAGGACTTCAATCTCTGGAAACACTGTCCGGCAGCTCTATTGCCGAACACATGATACAGCAACCAAGGAGGCCGACAACTATGGAATTCCTAGGTGGATTACAGATTTCATATAATTCCTCAGCTCGCCCTTGGAAGGGACACAGTCCTACTCTTTTGCTTATTACACTATCTGTATCACTCTGCTTTAATGCAATTTTTTAATATATAATACATGACATTACGACTATTATCGCATTTTTGTTATATATATACATATCTATGCGTTCATTAATGACACCTAGCAACCGTACACTCTGGTACGGCCAATGCACCAGGGGCTTACGTCCCCACAATATGGTGTGAAAAGTCCGAACACTTTCACAAGTGCGGCACCCCAAACATATAGCATTATATGCATCAGCTCCGAATCATGTCTTTGGTCAAATGTTGGGTTTGCCCGGCTCCTATGTTTTGGTACCTTACGTTCCGCTCTATCGGCTAAGGTAGCGCTAGGAGAACTACTGCGATTGTGCCCCGGTTCTGCCGAGCCGAGCACCTCAGTAGAGAAAGCTAAAACTGACTATCATGATAAGGCGAGAGACTGGTCGCTGTTTAGCGAGGTTTTTCGAGTCCCTAAAGACTTATGCCGCTTAGGGCGAGGGGCCAGCTCCGTCCGGCTTACAGGTGTGTATCGCGCCCCAAATTCGG
This sequence comes from Triticum dicoccoides, assembly GCF_002162155.2. Lineage (NCBI taxonomy): Eukaryota > Viridiplantae > Streptophyta > Magnoliopsida > Poales > Poaceae > Triticum > Triticum dicoccoides. Next base: position 148,102,701 of record NC_041390.1, read on the forward strand.
CCTTCCGAATACCAGGGGCTTCACCGAAATTTAAAATTATAGAATTCTATGGCTAAGTGAGTGATAAAGCATTATTAGTCCGGTTGCCTTGTTCGTTGTGTTGAGCACCTCCCTCGAAGGACCCAAACATGGGAACAAGAGTGCTCAGGTTTATCCCGAACACCCCAGCACTCGTGGCATGGGGGCAGAAGCCGAGGACTAGCCATCTCCCAGATTAGATAAATAGCCAAACAGAAGGTAATATTTTAAATTCACACAAGCGTTGCATAAAGAATATGATACAAGTTTTCATACATACAGGACAAAACGAGCAAGTCTCATTCAAATATTACATTTTGCGAACACTCATCCACGATAAGACGGGCGCCCGGCAGAACACCCTCGTAGTACATCTCGGGGTGGCGGTGCTCCTTGCCCTCCGGCGGCCCCTCCTTGATCAGCTTCACGGCGTCTAGCTTGACCCACTACATTTTTACATGGGCGAAGGCCCGGCGTGCACCTTCAATGCAGACGGATCGCTTGACGACCTTCAGCCGTGGGCAGGCATCCACAAGCTGCCTCACCAGGCCAAAGAAGCTATTCCGAAGGGCATCGCCAGGCCACAACCGGACTATGAAACCCTTCATGGCCTGATCGGCCGCCTTATGTAGCTCGGCCATCTACTTCAGCTGGTCGCTCATTGGCACCGGATGTTCGGCCTCAGCATACTGAGACCAGAACAACTTCTCCGTCGAGCTTCCGTCCTCGGCCTGGTAGAATAGTGCGGCATCAGACACACTGCGGGGCAAATCTGCGAATGCTCCTGAAGAGCTCCGGATTCGGGTAAGTAATCGGTAATTCACCTTTACATGCTTGCTTTGCATATAGAAAGCCTTACCCGCCGCTATCTTCTTCATCACGTCGATCTCCTGAAGGGCCTTCTGGGCCTCGGCCTTGGCACTCTTCGCGCTCTCATGGGCCGCGGCAAGCTCAGACTCTCGCATCTTCAAGTCAAGCTCCAATGCCTCGTGCTTCGTCACGAGAGCCTGGAGCTCTTGCTGCACCTCGCCCACCCGAGCCTCGTGCCTCTCTCGCTTGGTGCGCTCCTGGGCCGCCTTTTCTTCGGCCTGGGACAGCGCTTGCTTCAGGGTCGCCACCTCGGTCGTGGCCCCTGGCAAACATACGATGATCCTATCATTTAGCAATCGCGTCCTTTTTCTCATCTACAGACAGGGTATTACTTACCCTTGTTCTCCTCGAGCTGCCTCTTAGCAAGGCCGAGCTCTTTCTGGGACCCCTTGAGGGCCTCCTTCAGTACGGCGACCTCCGCAGTTAGTGCAGTAGACGCCAGCAGCGAAGCCTGCATATGCATATTGACATACTTATATTAGACTCCTGCGATATTATTTGATCCTCTGTTCGGCTTTTCTTTGTGAACACCGAACAAAGCATCAGGGGCTACTGTCTATGCGGTAATATTTCTACTACATTTTAAAACACTTACCTCAAAGCCTGCTAGAAGGCTAGTACAGGCTTCAGTCAATCCGCTCTTGGCGGACTGAACCTTCTGGATCACCGCACTCATGATAGTGTGGTGCTCCTCCACGATGGAAGCGCTTCGAAGCGCTTCCAACATATTGTCTGGCGCCTCTGGATGGACAGAGGTCGCCGGCACAGGCGTCTCACCCCTCTTAGAAGGAGACCGCCTGCCCGAGCCTGGAACAGTTGGAGGGTCCGGCGCGGTGTTCGGCTGAGGGCCAAACTCGGAGCTCTCGGGGACCCCGTCCCCTCGGCTCCCGGAGTCCGGAAGGTCGCCTTGAGGCGCCTCCGGGACTGTCCCCCCTCAATTCGGTGCCTCTTGAGACAGCACCTCGGCATTGTCGGCTGGATGAGGGGAGGTGGCGGTCGGGACTGGATCGCTATCCATGTCCAACGAGCCCAGGGAGCCGTCCGAGGATACCTCGATATTGGCTCGGGGCGGCCTGCACAATTGAGTTTGGCGTTAGGGAAAGCAATGCAACAAAGGAATCCTATGGGTTACTTTGGTATCCGAATACTTACGATCTCCCCTGGGGCTTGGCCCTGGGCAACCACTCGTCTTCACTTTCATTGGCGGTGGTGGAGCTGTCCGGAAGGAGCGTCCTTCCCTTCTTGGACCCTCCGGCCTCCCCAGTTGGGGCGGCCTTCCTTTTCTTGTCTCCCCCAGTCGGTGGGGGAGCCTCTTCTTCCTCTTCCTCGTCTTCGGGGGAAGAGTGCGCCCCAGAGTCATCGGACAGTGAGTCCGACGACGCCTAGTGTCGGGAACTCTTTTGAGCTCCCTTGGCCTTCTTGGTCTTCTCCGGCACCTTATAAGGGGCCGGAGTCAGCATCTTCGTCAGAAGAGGGTCTGCGGGGCCTTCGGGCAAGGGAGCCGGACAGTCAATCTGTCCGGCCATCTTCTGCCAGTCCTGACAGAATTACGGGAGTTTAGATCCCGCATAGAGTCAATCTATATAGAAAACAAGTATCCTGTGAAAGGTAAAACAACTTACCGCACTGGCGTGGCGCTTCGCGCTGAATCCGTGATCCTCAGTGATGGGGGGAGGGACCTCGGCGCTCTTGAACAGCACCCTCCAGGCATCTTCATGAGTCATATCGAAGAGCCTGTTCAGAGTTCGGTGTTGCGCCGGATTGAACTCCCACAAGGTAAACTCTCGTTGTTGGCACGGGAGTATCCGGCGGACAAGCATAACCTGGACTATGTTGACAAGCTTGAGCTTCTTGTCCACCATGTTCTGAATACATGACTGGAGTCCGGTTAGCTCTTTTGAATTACTCCAGGACAGACCCTTCTCTTTCCAGGAGGTGAGCCGCATGGGGATGCCAGATCGGAACTCGGGGGCCGCTACCCATGCGGGGTTGTGTGGCTCGGTGATATAGAACCACCCCGATTGCCACCCCTTTATGGTATCCACGAAGGTGCCCTCGAGCCATGTGATGTTGGGCATCTTGCCCACCATGGCGCCTCCGCACTCCGCCTGGCGGCCGCTCACTACCTTCGGCTTGACATTGAAGGTCTTTAGCCATAAGCCGAAGTGGGGCTTGATGCGGAGGAAGGCCTCGCACACGACGATAAACGCCGAGATGTTGAGGATGAAGTTCGGTGCCAGATCGTGGAAATCCATGCCGTAATAGAACATGAGCCCCCGGACAAAGGGATGGAGAGGGAATCCCAGTCCGCGGAGGAAATGGGTGAGGAATACCACCCTCTCATGGGGCTCGGGGGTGGGGATGAGCTGTCCCTCATCTGAGAGCCGGTGCTTGATGTCGTCGGGCAGGTATCCGGCTCTCCTCAGTTTCTTGACGTCTCCCTCCGTGATGGAGGAGACCATCCACTTGCCTCCTGCTCCAGACATGGTTGGAGAAGGTTGAGACGGAAGTGAGGACTTGGGCGCTAGAGCTCGAGTGTGCGGGAGTGGATGAGCAGAGGAGGAAGAAGGCGTGGATAGAAAGGTGAATCCTTATCCCTTTATATGGGCGGACAAAACTAAGCGTCCCCACTTGCCTGGTAAAACTTGCTTATCCCCCAAGCACCGTAATTAATGGCGCGGTTGGGTTACCCACACCCGTATTGATGAGAATCCCGTAATAAGGGGACACGATCTCTGCTTTGACAAGATGTGTCGAAAAACTGCCTCGCGTTATGTGCGGGGCTGGTTAAAAGAAACGGTTCGAATAATCACCGGGCCATGACATAACGTCATGTTGCCAAAACAAGCTAGCGGATTAGATCTGCGAAAACATTATTCTCTCTACGGTGAAATGTGGAACTTATTTTGCAGGGTCGGACACTATCCTCGTATTCAACTTCTTCTGTCATGTATTCGGAGAGGGAACCCGCCTTGCAATGCCGAAGACAATACTGCGCGCCGGACTCATCGTCATTGAAGCCTGGTTTAGGGGCTACTGTGGGAGTCCTGGATTAGGGGGTCTCCGGATAGCCGGACTATCTCCATTGGCCAGACTGTTAGACTATGAAGATACAAGATTGAAGACTTCGTCTCGTGTCCGGATGGGACTCTACTTGGCGTGGAAGGCAAGCTAGGCATTACGTATATGGATATCTCCTCCTTTGTAACCGACCTTGTGTAACCCTAACCCTCTCCGGTGTCTATATAAACCGAAGGGTTTTAGTCCATAGGACATCAATCCCAACATACAATCATACCATAGGCTAGCTTCTAGGGTTTAGCCTCTCTGATCTCGTGGTAGATCTACTCTTGTAACACCCATATCATCAATATTAATCAAGCAGGACGTAGGGTTTTACCTCCATCAAGAGGGCCCGAACCCGGGTAAAACTTCGTGTCCCTTGTCTCCTGTTACCATCCGGCCTAGACGCACAGTTCGGGACCCCCTACCCGAGATCCGCCAGTTTTGACACCGACAGTGTTAGACACACAGTTACTATGGTTACTATGACTTTACACTGAACCATGTTACTAAAGACGGGTCGGCCCTGAGGGGTACCCGCACGAGCTTAATAGCGAGTGATGTGGAGTCGGGTTGACCTGGAAAGTGCCCGCAAGATACTTACGAGGCGTGGCCGGGCATTCTTAGCCCTTGCCGCAAGTACTCGAGATGGGGCAACGGGGTCACATCTTTCGTGAGTCTCTGCCCGTGACCGCACTACCAACACACTAATGGTTTGGATATTTGACCCGAGGGGCCTCTGGCCTGATAGCACTAACCATCACATGGGTATTGTATGGGCGTTCTGCGTTGTATGCATCAGTCGAAGCTTAATAGACGTCAGCGACTGAGCGACGCACGCCGGGTTGGACTGGTAAGCACCTGCCTTTTTGAAGGAGGTAGCTAGGTCTGCTCACCGGCCGCGTTCGCAACGTACAGGAGTTCCCGGGGCGATGGTCCATGACCCCTGGGGGCATAGGTTTAGTCCGACGTGCCGACCTCTCTATTAAGCCTAGGTCGGGATGCGGCATATTGTTTGGCCAAGGCCGGGCATGACCCAGGAAAGTGTGTCCGTCCGGAGTTAATCGAGCGTGGTGGCTAAGTTGGTGCACCCCTGCAGGGAAGAAAACATCTATTGATAGCCTGTCGTACGGTAACGGACACTTGGAGTTGTATCATGATCGATACAACTAGAACCGGATACTTGAGGTGATAACTAGATAGTATGGTTTTGGGATTGCTTACTCGTAGGGAGTTGAGAAAGGATCTTTGGTTGAGGTTGACAACACTACTACTACTTTACATTATGTTGATCTGTACTCTCCTAAGTGCTGCAAGATGCTTGAAGATGCTAGTCTTCGATAGGCTAGACTTTCCCCTTCTCTTCTGGCATTCTGAAGTTTAGTCCATAGATACAACCCATTCGTTTGATATAGATGCATACTTAGTTTAGATCTGATGTAAGTCTTGTGAGTACTTTGGATGAGTACTCACGGTTGCTTTGCTCCCCCTTTTCCCCTTTCTTCTTCCTTCCGGTTGATGCAACAAGATGTCGGAGCCCAGGAGCCAGATGCCACCGGCGATGCTTACTACTACGTGGAGGCTGCCGCCGACTAGGAGTAGTTAGGAGGATCCCAGGCAGGAGGCCTTGCCTTTTCGATCGTTGTTGCTTTTGTGCTAGTCTTCTTAAGGCAAACTTGTTTAACTTATGTCTGTACTCAGATATTGTTGCTTCCGCTGACTCATTTGTATTCAAGCTGATGTATTCGAGCCCTTGAGGCCCCTGGCTTGTAATATAAAGCTTGTATTATTTCAATTTGTGTCTAGAGTTGTGTTGTGATATCTTCCCGTGAGTCCTTGATCTTGATCGTACACATTTGCGTGCATGGTTATTGTACGATAGAATCGAGGGCGTCACAATTATGAATCACTTGGTACTTACGAACCATGCCTCATGGGCAAGATGACTAAAACTCCGTTCTCCGGAAAAATGGAGCAAGCAACAGAGTTATTGGAAATCATACATACTGATGTATGTGGTCCAATGAACATTGAAGCTCGCGGCGGATATCGTTATTTTCTCACCTTCACTGATGATTTGAGCAGATATGGGTATATCTACTTAATGAAACATAAGTATGAAACATTTGAAAAGTTCAAAGAATTTTAGAGCGAAGTGGAAAATCATCGTAACAAGAAAATCAAGTTTCTACGATCTGATCGGGGAGGTGAATATTTGAGTTATGAGTTTGGACTTCATTTGAAACAATGCGGAATAGTTTCACAACTCATGCCACCTAGAACACCACAACGTAATGGTGTGTCCAAACATCGTGACCGCACTTTATTAGATATGGTGCGATCTATGATGTCTCTCACTGATTTACCGCTATCATTTTGGGGTTGTACTTTAGAGACGGCTGCATTCACGTTAAATAGGGCACCATCTAAATCCGTCGAGATGACACCTTATGAATTCTGGTTTGGCAAGAAACCCAAGTTGTCGTTTCTTAAAGTTTTGGGCTGCGATGCTTATGTGAAAAAGCTTCAACCTGATAAGCTCGAACCTAAATCGGAGAAATGTGTCTTCATAGGATACACAAAGGAGACTGTTGGGTACACCTTCTATCACAGATCCGAAGGCAAGATATTCGTTGCTAAGAATGGATCCTTCTAGAGAAGGAGTTTCTCTCGAAAGAAGTGAGTGGGAGGAAAGTAGAACTTGACGACGTAATTGTACCTTCTCCCTTATGGGAACGTAGTTCATCACTAAAACCAGTTCCAGTTATTCCTACACCAGTAAGTGAGGAAGCCAATGATGATGATCATGAAACTTCTGATCAAGTTACTACCGAACCTCGTAGGTCAACCAGAGTAAGATCCGCACCAGAGTGGTACGGTAATCCTATTCTGGAAGTCACGTTACTTGACCATGACGAACCTACGAACTATGAGGAAGCGATGATGAGCCCAGATTCCGCAAAATGGCTTGAGGCCATGAAATCTGAGATGGGATCCATGTATGAAAACAAAGTGTGGACTTTGGTTGACTTTCCCGATGATCGGCAGGCCATAGAGAATAAATGGATCTTCAAGAACAAGACTGACGCTGATGGTAATATTACTGTCTACAAAGCTCGACTTGTTGCAAAAGGTTTTCAACAAATTCAAGGAGTTGACTACGATGAGACCTTCTCACCAGTAGCGTTGCTTAAGTCCGTCCGAATCATGTTAGCAATTGCCGCATTTTATGATTATGAAATTTGGCAAATGGATGTCAAAACTACATTCCTTAATGGATATCTTAAAAAAGAGTTGTATATGATGCAACCAGAAGGTCTTGTCGATCCAAAAGGTGCTAACAAAGTGTGCAAGCTCCAGCGATCCATTTATGGACTGTTGCAAGCCTCTCGGAGTTGGAATATACGCTTTGATAGTGTGATCAAAGCATATGGTTTTGTATAGACTTTTGGAGAAGCCTGTATTTACAAGAAAGTGAGTGGGAGCTCCGTAGCATTTCTGATATTATATGTAGATGACATATTGTTGATCAGAAATGATACTGAATTTCTGAATAGCATAAAAGGATACTTGAATAAGAATTTTTCAATGAAAGACCTCGGTGAAGCTGCTTATATATTAGGCATCAAGATCTATAGAGATAGATCAAGATGCTTAATTGGACTTTCACAAAGCAATACCTTGATGAAGTTTTGAAGAAGTTCAAAATGGATCAGGTAAAGAAAGGGTTCTTGCATGTATTACAAGGTGTGAAGTTGAGTCAGACTCAATGCCCGACCACTGTAGAAGATATAGAGAAAACGAAAGGTGTTCCCTATGCTTCAGCCACAGGCTCTATCATGTATGCAATGCTATGTACCAGACCTGATGTGTGCCTTGCTATAAGTTTAGCAGGGAGGTACCAAAGTAATCCAGGAGTGGATCACTGGACAGCGGTCAAGAACATCCTGAAATACCTGAAAAGGACTAAGGATATGTTTCTCGTATATGGAGGTGACAAAGAGCTCGTCATAAACGGTTATGTCGATGCAAGCTTTGACAGTGATCTAGATGACTCTAAGTCACAAACCGGATACATGTTTTTATTAAATAGTGGAGCTGTCAGTTGGTGCAGTTCCAAGCAGAGCATCATGGTCGGATCTATGTGTGAAGCGGAATACATAGCTGCTTCGGAAGCAGCAAATGAAGGAGTCTGGATGAAGGAGTTCATATTCGATCTAGGTGTCATACCTAGTGCATTGGGTCCAATGAAAATCTTTTGTGACAATACTGGAGCAATTGCCTTGGCAAAGGAATCTAGATTTCACAAGAGAACCAAGCACATAAGAGACGCTTCAATTGCATCCGCGATCAAGTCAAGGAGGGAGACATAGAGATTTGCAACATACATATGGATCTGAATGTTGCAGACCCGTTAACTAAGCCTCTCTCACGAGCAAAACATGATCAACACCAAGACTCCATGGGTGTTAGAATCATTACAATGTAATCTAGATTATTGACTCTAGTGCAAGTGGGAAACTGAAGGAAATATGCCCTAGAGGCAATAATAAAGTTGTTATTCGTATATCCTTATATCATGATAAATGTTTATTATTCATGCTAGAATTGTATTAACCGGAAACTTAGTACATGTGTGAATACATAGACAAACAGAGTGTCACTAGTTTGCGTCTACTTGACTAGCTCGTCGAATCAATGATGGTTATGTTTCCTAACCATAGACATGAGTTGTCATTTGATTAACGGGATCACATCATTAGAGAATGATGTGATTGACTTGACCCATCCGTTAGCTTAGCACGATGATTGTTTAGTTTGTTGCTATTGCTTTCTCCATAACTATACATGTTCCTATGACTATGAGATCATGCAACTCCCGAGTACCGGAGGAACACTTTGTGTGCTACCAAACGTCACAACGTAACTGGGTGATTATAAAGGTGCTCTATAGGTGTCTCCGATGGTCTTTGTTGAATTGGCATGGATCAAGATTGGGATTTGTCACTCCCATTGTCGGAGAGGTATCTCTCGGCCCTCTCAGTAATGTACATCACTATAAGCCTAGCAAGCAATGTAGCTAATGAGTTAGTTATGTGATGTAGCATTACGGAACGAGTAAAGAGACTTGCCGGTAACGAGATTGAACTAGGTATTGAGATACCGAGGATCGAATCTCGAGCAAGTAACATACCGATGACAAAGGGAACAACGTATATCGTTATGCGGTTTGACCGATAAAGATCTTCGTAGAATATGTAGGAACCAATATGAGCATCCAGGTTCCGCTATTGGTTATTGACCGGAGACATGTTTCGGTCATGTCTACATAGTTCTCGAACCCGTAGGGTCCGCACGCTTAACGTTCGGTGACGATCGGTATTATGAGTTTATGTGTTTTGATGTACCTAAGGTAGTTCGGAGTCCCGGATTTGATCACGAACATGACGAGGAGTCTCGAAATGGTCAAGACATAAATATCGATATATTGGACGACTATGTTTGGACATCGGAAGGGTTCCGAGTGAAGTTCGGGCATATACCAGAGTACCAGGGGGTTACCGGAACCCCCCGGGGAGTTTAGTGGGCCTTAGTGAAAAGAGCGGAGGGACTTCCAGGGCAGGCCGCACGCCACCCCCCCTCTAGTCCGAATTGGACTAGGAAGGGGGGGCGCCCCCCTTTCCTTCACCCTCTTTCCTCCTTCCTTCTCCTACTCCTAATACATGGAAAGGGGGGAATCCTACTCCCCGTGGGAGTAGGACTCCCCATGGGGCGCGCCATAGGAGGGCCAACCCTCCCCATCCTCCACTCCTTTATATACGAGGGAGGAGGGGCACCCGAGAAACACACAAGTTGATCATTGATCTTTAGCCGTGTGCGGTGCCCCTCTCCACCATAATCCACCTCGGTAATATCGTAGTGGTACTTAGGCAAAGCCCTGTTCTGGTAGCAACATCATCATCGTCATCACGCCGTCGTGCTGACGAAGCTCTCCCTTGAAGCTCTACTAGATCGTGAGTTCACGGGATGTCCCCGAGCTGAACGTGTGCAGGTCGCGGAGGTGTCGTATCTTCGGTACTAGATCGGTTGATCGTGAAGACGTACGACTACATCAACCACGTTGTCATAACGATTTTGCTTACGGTCTACGAGGGTACGTAGACAATACTCTCCCCTCTCGTTGCTATGCATCACCATGATCTTGCGTGTGCACAGGATTTTTTTTTTGAAATTACAGCGTTCCCCAACAGAGTAGCTCTATGCAAAGCATTGTAGACATAGAAAATTTGCAAAATAAATACGGCTCTGAATGTGGCAGACCCGTTGACTAAATTTATCTCACAAGCAAAACATGATCACTCTTTGGGTGTTAACCACATAGCGATGTGAACTAGATTATTGACTCTAGTAAACCCTTTTGGGTGTTATTCACATGGAGATGTGAACTATTGGTGTTAAATCACATGACAATGTGAACTAGATTATTGACTCTAGTGCAAGTGGGAGACTGAAGGAAATATGCCCTAGAGGCAACAATAAAGTTGTTAATTATATTTCATTATATCATGATAAATGTTTATTATTCATGCTAGAATTGTATTAACTGGAAACTTAGTAAATGTGTGAATACATAGATAAACAGAGTGTCCCTAGTATGCCTCTACTTGACTAGCTCGTTAATCAAAGATGGTTAAGTTTCCTAGCCATGGACATGTGTTGTCATTTGATGAATGGGATCACATCATTAGAGAATGATGTGATGGACAAGACCCATCCGTTAGCTTAGCATAATGATCGTTTAGTTTTATTGCTACTGCTTTCTTCATGACTTATACATGTTCCTATGACTATGAGATTATGCAACTCCCGAATACTGGAGGAACACCTTGTGTGCTATCAAACGTCACAACGTAACTGGGTGATTAAAAAGATGCTCTACAGGTGTCTCCAATGGTGTTTGTTGAGTTGGCATAGATTGAGATTAGGATTTGTCGCTCCATCTATCGGAGAGATATCTCTCGGCCCTCTCGGTAATGCACATCACTATAAGCCTTGCAAGCAATGTGACTAATGAGTTAGTTGCGGGATGATGCATTATGGAAAGAGTAAAGAGACTTGCCAGTAACAAGATTGAACTAGGTATTGAGATACCGACGATCGAATCTCGGGCAAGTAACATACCGATGACAAAGAGGACAACGCATGTTGTTATGCGGTTTGACTGATAAAGATCTTCGTAGTATATATGTAGGAACCAATATGAGCATCCAGGTTCCACTATTGGTTATCGACTGGAGATGAGTCTTGGTCATGTCTACATAGTTCTCGAACCCGTAGGGTCCGCACGCTTAACGTTTTGTGACGATTTCTATTATGAGTTATGTGATTTGATGACCGAAGTTTGTTCGGAGTCTTGGATGAGATCAGGGACATGACGAGGAGTCTCGAAATGGTCGAGACATAAAGATTAATATATTGGAAGGCTATATTCGGACATCGGAAAGGTTCCGAGTGATTCGGATATTTTTCAGAGTACCGAAGGGTTACGGGAATTCGTCTTGGGCCTTAACGGGCCATACGGGAAGGAGAGAAAGGCCTCAAGGGTGGCCGCGCCCCTTCCCCATGGACTGGTCCGAATTGGACTAGGGAAAGGGGGCGCCCCCTTCCTTCCTTCTCCTTCTCCCTTCCCTTTTTCCTATTCCATGTGAGAGGTGGAATCCTACTAGGACTAGGGAGTCCTAGTAGGACTCCACACTTTCGGCGCGCCCTCTGAGGGCCGGCCTCCTCCTCCCTCCATCCTTTATACTAGCAGGTAGTGCGCGGCGGCACGCCGCGCCACATGAATTTACAAACTATTTGTTTTTTTGGTAATATTTGGTAACTCGTCCCAAGACTTGATTCATTGCAAAGTAGTTCATACAAGAAAAGAATACATCTAGTTGGTACGTGCATAAGTGATCTACAGTAGATAGTGATAGTGGCTACTGGACACAGAATTATAAAGCTCTTGTTCTTTTTTTAGATAAGATGTTGATCGTCCAGCTGGGTTTGTCTCAGTGATGTAGTGGTAAAGAGATGAGGCTAGTTCTTATGCTTTGGTTCTTGGTGGTTTGTTCCCTATGTACACAATGTTGAAGTTGCTTTCATTTCATTCAAACTTAGTCCGTTTTGAATTGATGAATGTCCTAGATCTCGACGGATTGCAAACTATCTTGAAATTAGAGATAACCTTTTTTATTTTAAGAATCCTTGTTTGCCTTGATTTCTCTGACAAAATATAAAGTGGACATGAGAGCTACTTTGTTTGTTTAATAATGTTGTAAACTTAGACGCATGTATCTTTATTTCTTTTCAAACAAAGTGTTTAAACTGAAGTTTTCTTTTTTGCTTGACCACTACAATGAATTCGGTGCAGTAGAGGAGCGAAAGATAAATAGTACCGAAAGATAAAAGTCAACATATCTATACATTGTTGACTGGCAGAATAAGTTTTAATTAATCAAAACCAACATAAGCGAGGTGGGAGGAAGAATTAATTAGCATGTGAGTCACTTCATATGAAAAACAAATCGAGGCTAGGCAGTGCAAAAAAATGTCGAATCAACTAATTGATATTAGTTAGTCTGAAGGAGTTGACTGCCTTGTGGCCCAGTTTGGGCGTGAGCCAACCCGACAAAAAAAGTAAGAGTTATATTGTTTTTTAGAAGAAAATAGGTTATTTTCTGCTTTTAACAGTACTTACTTCATAAAAATGCCACCCAGTTCAGTGCACTTTCATTACCATGCCATTTCTTTTTTTTCTTTTCCATTTTCTAGCACTTGAAAGGACCAAAGTGCCCCTGATGCTATCTAACCTTATCTGATGTGTGTGGACTGGTTGGATAAGGATTTCTCTCGGGCTAGCTCGTCGCCGTACCCCACTGCTGCTTGCGGAAGCCACCGCATCTCTCCACCATAGCTTGCCCACGCGTGTGTGAGCAACCATAGCTCCCCCGCCGAAGGCCGATGCCTTGCTGATGCCTGCGCGAGCCACTGTGGTTCGTCGCCGGTGCTCGTCCATGTCTGTAGGCGCCGGCGCAGCTCGTCCTCGCCTCGCGGATACCTACACAAGCCACCGCAGCTTGCCGCGGGTTCTCCCCCACGCCCGCGCGCGACAGCGCAGCTCTCCGCGGGTGCTTGCCCTCCCCTACGCGCATCGGCGCAGATCGCCCTCCCCTGCTGGAGAAGCACTCTAGTGGCGAGACTGGTGCTGAAGAGAAGGTGGATGCCTTGTGCAGGTCCTGAGCAAGTGGCTTAATGGCAGCAACGGCCGGAGGAGGAGATGGATGCGTGTGCAGGTCCTGAAGGTGTTGAATGCAAGCAACATGTAAGTCACATTTATTGTAGTCTTTTGCTTGATTATGGATTGCAATTTGGAAATTACATCAAGAATAGCATGTCACGTTTAGCTTCACAACCAGGATGAACTGAGCGACAATACGACAAATGAATAATACCACAAATTTCAGTCCATAAGCTACTTGTTGCAATCTGTTTTGTTGCACTTGCTGTAGCTTATTCAAAGACAGCAATGGAATTGTAGGTAGAAGTGGCAAAAGTATGTAGACCTCAAATTTCTGTATATTGGCATGGGAGAGATATACAGACACTTCAACAATGATTCATAGATGAATATGAAATAAGTTCACATCTGCCAAAAAACCGTGATGAGTTCACCTAATGAGTTCATAGATAAAACTAAATGAGTTCACAACGCAGAATGTAGATGAGCTCACCGCTGATATAAGCTCACGGCTCAGAGAAATTGAAGGAATTGAGTTCAAATACAAGAAAACTACTTGATGAAATAAGTCTGGAACTCCATGTTTGGAACTTGATTTATGTTTAATAATATGAATGTGTGCATCATTTGATGCAGAGTCCCGGGTAATCCCCTTTTTGAAATAAAATATGTGTAACATCAATTTCATAGGGATCAATCATCCAATTTGTAGCTTTCTCTTTGGTATAAGCTTCTTTGTTGGATATGTGGCGTTGGAATGAGACTAATGTTACAGCCCAATAAGCGGTATGTGATAGCAGGCCTTCTCTGTGTCGACGGGCCATATTAAACTCATCTTTGTCCGGCAGGACAGTGGAGTGATTTGGAGACGTACTAAACATTTCTCTCCTCAGAGAAGAAATTCCCAACTCCACAAACAGTTGATGTTCTTCCAGGTCGCTACAGTGATGGAGTCAATTCATTGGTACAACACTGGCATGAGCACAAAGGCAACTGGCCGGCGGTCATATGTCCATGGAAAAAAATACTAATTACTTCATATTTCTTGTTGTAATTTCAGTGATGACTTTCGGGTAGAACCAGGGTGGCTTCCTGGCGTCGTCGAGAGTAGCTCTGCCACTGAGTCGCTGGATCTACTTGCAAGTAGTGGAGCGCCCTAACTCATTCAGATCCGTAAGCATCCTTTGTTTCCTTCTTTTTGGTTGTTTGAATCGTTTGATTCCACTTTGTTTTCAGTGCAAAGAATAACTACCACCAGTTAGATCGACCTGTGATGATAGTATATGTGATTAATTTATGTTTGTCATCCTCGTGTTCTTGTACGATTAACATCTACCACTACATCATCTATTTTTGGAATGAAATTTAACTAATGTATATATATACTTTTGTGTCAGGTAGTCTGATTGTTTAGCATCTGTTGGTATAAATAGCATAGTTTTCTATTTAATTAAATAATTAACATTTTTTTTCTTATAGACCGCAACAGTATCTCTGCTGAGAATATTTGACAGAATTGTTTCTTGTTATCTGAATATTTTTATCACCATGGCTATACAGTAATAGAATGAATCTATTAGGCAGTGTTCTATCTGATGGGGATAACTTCTGATGCTACCATATATTTTTTTGACAGTAAGACTCATGGAACATAATAGACTAAAACTTCTGTCTGGAAAAGAAGCAATAGAGAAAATTAATTTGCTAGATTTGAAAATCACAACCTGGTATTTTAGTGTTTAGTGAATTGACAACATCATCACAAACACCATACAGAGAGAGTTTTTTTGTCTAATTAGATAATTAGTGACATACATGAACAGATACACTGGGTGAACTATGTGGTCATCACCCCTCTGTCTAATACTCATCGCAAGCACCAAAATAAATTATATTGAGTCTAGTTTTGTATAGAAAGCCCAACTGATGATGCTAGCATAACTTCCAAAAGTCAGTCTTGACAGGTACTCCCATACTACTAACCTGAAAGAAATGAAAAAAAGATTACTAAAATTATGAAGCAAACAATTAAGCAAAAGAGAAGTTTTCTCCAACCAGATTTTTTTTCCTTCTAATTACCAACAGAGAATTAATTATGTCCTTGTTAAGCCCAACTGGTGAAGGGAGTATAACTTCCAAAAACCAGTGTTGGCAGGAACTCCTAAACTACTAACCTGAAAAAAGCATATCCATATAGAGATGAGAGCCGAAAAACCTTTAGCCAAAATCGGTAGCAAAAATAAAATCCATATATAGATGGCAAGTGGAAGTTCTTTATAATGGGAGTCGGGAAAAAATCCGAGTATTTGGTGACTAAATTAGCTACAGAATATGACCAAGCTACCACATTAATGTATGCCTAAAGAATACATCTAAAAACAAAGGATGATGAAGTCAAGTGTGACATACATATCACATATCAATACCTAATATCTTATTATCAGAATGCATCCCAATCCATGATGATCCTAGCAACATCTCCAAAATGGCAATCCTGTGTGGATAGTATATACATACTCACTTCACAGTGCAATTTACTGTATATTTAATATCATGTGTTCAACATATAGTACCCTATAAGGCTAACAAATCTACATTACATTTCTTTAGTACAAGAGCAGATTTTGCGAAGCTTCTAAAAGAAATTGATAATGCCTCAATGGCTGAGCGCCCTACTGTAGGCAAACTTGTTCAAAGAATTAAAAATGATTCATTTTATTTTTAGGAGAGAGAAAACTATCACAAAAGGAACAATAAATACCTGAGAATAATTTAGTAGTAAAATAGTCATCAAGCTGTACCATTTCCTCTGCATGTCAGCTATTCAGCACATCATGTGTTTATTTGTTTAAAAACCATGTGAAATTAAACCACAATTACTTCCATCGAGAAAAACGGAACACAAAACGTAATGGAGAGATTAAGAATAAATATACCATGTCATATTAAAGATGCAGGTTCCGAATTCCTTGCACATTCACACAAGGAGCTGGACCCCCAAATTTGTGTCCTCAGCACAGACATGCACGCAATGCCTGAACATTCTTCTTAGATTAGGAATTTGTAGCATATGCACCCAACTTTAGATCTGATGAAATTCTAGTACTAATAACTTGTCTACTCGTACAAGGAAACCACGCACACCAGAGGAGAGGAAAGGGAGATGAAGGGGACCTGTTGCCGGGGCCGAAGTTGGGGAAGACCGAGGGGAGTCGATTAGGATGGAGAGCGGCAGGGCAGCGAGCTATCCAGCGCCAACTGCGGGCGTGCCACCTTGGACCATGGGAAGGCCACCACCATGTATCCGCCTTGGAGGCCAGGGACAGAGCCGGAGCCGAGGAAGATCCATGAGAAGATGATGGCATGCGGCTCTCCTGATTCATGGTGTAGCTTGCACGCACCTCCCGGCCGGCCAGACGGAGCGGCAACCAGGCGCACCATGGAATCTTGGGTGGAGGCTGGAGGGCAGCATCAGGAGGAGAGATGGGCCTATAGGTGAGGAGTGGTTTAACACATAAGAGAAGAACACAGCAAGGAGCTACTTATAGGCAAGCAAAGAAGGACCCAGAACACAAACAATGTGCAAACGTGGAACTCCAAACATGCAAAGGTGGACACATGCATGCATGCATGAGCCATGCAGCAGCACACGTGTACCAGCCCATACAACATCCCATGCAGCTAATATTTTTTTCTCACATGAGACAAAATCAGCCCATGCAGTCATACCATCTTTCCACATGAGACAATATAAGCCCATGCACCTCTAGAAGAAACATGCACAGTCCAAGTGAGCAACCAAGAGAGCAATCAACCATTTCACGAAAGCCACCGTGCACACGTGTCGCTCAATCAGCAGGGGTAAAAAAATTCCAAAAAAACCAGAAAAATCGAACCCTTACGGGCCTAGTCTTCTTAGTATACGTGGCCAGGGGCACCCCATAGACACACAAGTTGATCATTGATCCCTTAGCCATGTGTGTTGCCCCCCTCCACCATAATCCACCTCGGTCATATCATCATAGTGCTTAGGCGAAGCCCTGCGATGATAGCATCATCATCACCGTCATCACGCCGTCATGCTGACAAAGCTCTCCCTCGACACTCAGCTGGATCGAGAGTTCATGGGACGTCACGAGCCGAACGTGTGCAGATCACGGAGGTTCCGTACTTTCGGTGCTAGGATCGGTCGATCGTGAAGATGTACGACTACATCAACCGCGTTGTCATAACGCTTCCGCTTGCGGTCTACGAGGGTACGTGGACAACACTCTTCCCCTCTCGTTGCTATGCATCACCATGATCTTGCGTGTGCATAGGAAATTTTTGAAATTATTGCGTTCCCCAACAGTTCGGACACCAGAAGTGTTCCGGAGAGTTTCGGATAAAACCGGAGTGCCAGAGGGTTACCGGAACCCCCCTGGGAAGTAAATGGGCAACCATGGGCCTTAGAGGAGAGAGGGCCGGATAGGAGGTGGCGCACGCCCCCAGTCCAAATTGGACAAGGGGAGGGGGCGGCGCCCCCCTCCTTCCTTCTCTCCCCTTCTCCTTCCTCCCCCTCCTTGTTGGACTAGGAAAGAGGGGAACCTACTCCTAGTAGGAGTAGGATTCCCCCCTTGGGGCGTGCCCCTTGATGCCGGCCAGCCCCCTCCTCCCCTCCTTTATATACGGGGAGGGGCCCACCCCATAGACACACAAGTTGATTTCTTAGCCGTGTGCGGTGCCCCCCTCCACAGTTTTCCACCTCGGTCATATTGTCATAGTGCTTAGGCGAAGCCCTGCGTTGATAACTTCATCATCACCGTCAACACGACGTCGTGCTGATGAAACACTCCCTCGGCCTCAGCTAGATCTAGAGTTCAAGGGACGTCACCGAGCTGAACGTGTGCAGATCGCGGAGGTGTCGTGCGTTCGGTACTTGATCGGTTGGATCGCGAAGACGTTCGACTACATCAACTGCGCTACTCAGCGCTTCCGCTTTTGGTCTACGAGGGTACATAAACACACTCTCACTCCCATTGCTATGCATCTCTTAGATAGATCTTGAGTGATCATAGGAAATTTTATGAAATACCGCGTTCCCCAACAGTATGTTGTTATGCGGTTTGACTGATAAAGATCTTCGTAGAATATGTAGGAACCAATATGAGCATCTAGGTTCCGCTATTGGTTATTGACAGGAAATGTGTCTCGGTCATGTCTACATAGTTATCGAACCCGTAGGGTCCGCACGCTTAACGTTCGATGACGATTTGTATTATGAGTTATGTGATTTGATGTACCGAAGGTTGTTAGAAGTCCCGGATGAGATCACGGACATGACGAGGAGTCTCGAAATGGTCGAGACATAAAGATTGACATATTGAACCATGTTATTCGGACACCGGAAGTGTTCCGGTTGGTTTCGGATAAAACCGGAGCGTCGGAGGGGTTACCGGAACCCCTCGGGGAAGTAATGGGCCTTAGTGGGACTTAGGGGAGAGAGAGGGCAGCAGCCAGGAGGTGGCACCCCCCCAAATAAGACTAGGGGAAGGGGGCACGGCCCCTCTTTCCCTCTCCCTCTCCCTCTCCCTCTCCTTCCTTCTTCTCCTACTTGGACTAGGGAAGGGGGGACCGATTCCTACTTGGAGTAGGATTCCCCCCCCCCCTTGGGCGCTCCCCTTGTGGCCGGCCGGCCTCCTCCCCTCCTTTATATATGGGGGAGGGGGGCACCCCATAGACACACAAGTTGATCTTTAGCCGTGTGCGGTGCCCCCTCCACAGTTTACACCTCGATCATATTGTCGTAGTGCTGAGGCAAAGCCCTGCGTCGGTAACTTCATCATCACCGTCAACACGCCGTCGTGCTGACGAAACTCACCCTCAGCCTCAGCTGGATCAAGAGTACGAGGGACGTCACCGAGCTGAACATGTGCAGATCGTGGAGGTGTCGTGCGTTTGGTACTTGATCGGCTGGATCGCGAAGACGTTCAACTACATCAACCGCGTTACTAAACGCTTCCGCTTTCGGTCTACAAGGGTATGTAGACACACTCTCCCCTCTCGTTGCTATGCATCTCTTAGATAGATCTTGCGTGATCGTTGGAATTTTTTGAACTGCGTTCCCCAACACTTTTGGCTTCAATACTATGAATATGTGTATCACTACAATCGAGATTCAACAAAAATATACCACTCATAAAGGGTGCATGATCATAAAAGATATTACTCATATAAATAGAACAACCATTATTCTTTGATTTAAATGAATAACCGTCTCGCATCAAACAAGATCCAGATATAATGTTCATGCTCAACGCTGGCACCAAATAACAATTATTCAGGTCTAAAACTAATCCCGACGGTAGATGTAGAGGTAGCGTGCCGACGATGATCACATCGACTTTGGAACCATTTCCCACGCGCATCACCACCTCGTCCTTAGCCAATCTTTGTTTAATCCGTAGCCATTGTTTCGAGTTGCAAACATGAGCAACAGAACTAGTATCAAATACCCAGGTGCTACTACGAGCATTAGTAAGGTACACATCAATAACATGTATATCAAATATACCTTTCACTTTGCCATCCTTCTTATCCACCAAATACTTGGGGCAGTTCCGCTTCCAGTGACCAGTCCCTTTGCAGTAGAAGCACTCAGTCTCAGGCTTAGGTTCAGACTTGGGTTTCTTCCCTTGAGCAGAAAATTGCTTGCTGTTCTTCTTGAAGTTCCCCTTCTTCCCTTTGCCTTTTTTCTTGAAACTAGTGGTCTTGTTAACCATCAACACTTGATGCTCCTTCTTGATTTCTACCTCCGCAGCCTTTAGCATCCTGAAGAGCTCAGGAATTGTCTTTTCCATCCCTTGCATATTATAGTTCATCTCGAAGCCTTTATAGCTTGGTGGCAGTGATTGAAGAACTCTGTCAATGACACTATCATTAGGAAGATTAACTCCCAGCTGAGTCAAGTGGTTGTGGTACCCAGACATTCTGAGTATGTGTTCACTAACAGAACTATTCTCCTCCATTTTGCAGCTATAGAACTTGTTGGAGACTTCATATCTCTCAACTCGGGCGTTTCCTTGAAATATTAACTTCAATTCCTGGAACATCTCATATGCTCCATGACGTTCAAAACGTCTTTGAAGTCCCGATTCTAAGCTGTAAAGCATGGCATACTGAACTATCAAGTAGTCATCAGCTTTGCTCTGCCAGACATTCATAACGTCCGGAGTTGCTCCTACAGCGGGTCTTGCATCTAGCGGTGCTTCCAGGATGTAATTCTTCTGTGCAGCAATGAGGATAATCTCAAGTTACGGACCCAGTCTGTGTAGTTGCTACCATCATCTTTCAACTTTGCTTTCTCTAGGAACACATTAAAATTCAAGGGAACGGTAGCACGGGCCATTGATTTATAACAACATAGACATGCAAAAGCTATCAGGTACTAAGTTCATGATAAATTAAAGTTCAATTAATCATATTACTTACCAACTCCCACTTAGAAGACATCCCTCTAGTCATCTAAATGATCACGTGATCCATATCAACTAAACCTTGTCCGATCATCACGTGAGATGGAGTAGTTTTCAATGGTGAACATCTATGTGTTGATCATATCTACTATATGATTCACCTTCGACCTTTCGGTCTCAGTGTTCCGAGGCCATATCTACATATGCTAGGCTCGTCAAGTTTAACTTGAGTATTCTGCATGTGCAAAACTGGCTTGCACCTGTTGTATGTGAATGTAGAGCTTATCACACCCGATCATCATGTGGTGTCTCAGCAAGACGAACAGTAGCAACGGTGCATACTGAGGGAGAACACTTGTACCTTGAAATTTAGTGAGGGGTCATCTTATAATGCTACCGCCATACTAAGCAAAATAAGATGCATAAAGGATAAACATCACATGCAATCAAAATATGTGACATGATATGGCCATCATCATCTTGTGCCTTTGATCTCCATCTCCAAAGCACCTTCATGATCTCCATCGTCACCGGCTTTACACCTTGATCTCCATTGTAGCGTTGTTGTCGTCTCGCCAACTATTGCTTCTACGACTATCGCTACCGCTTAGTGATAAAGTAAAGCAATTACATGGCGCTTGCATTTCATACGATAAAGCGGCAACCATAAGGCTCCTGTCAGTTGCCGATAACTTTTACAAAACATGGTCATCTCATACAACAATTTATATCTCATCACGTCTTGACCATATCACATCACAACATGCCCTGCAAAAACAAGTTAGACGTCCTCTACTTTGTTGTTGCATGTTTTACGTGGCTGCTACGGGCTTCTAGCAAGAACCGTTCTTACGTACGCATCAAAACCACAATGATTTTTTGTCAAGTGTGCTGTTTTAACCCTCAACAAGGACCGGCCGTTGTCAAACTCGATTCAAGTAAAGTTGGAGAACCAGACACCTGCTAGCCACATGTGTGCGAAGCACGTCGGTAGAACCAGTCTCATGAACGCGATCATGTAATGTCGGTCTGGGCCGGTTCATCCAACAATACCCCCGAATCAAAGTAAGATGTTGGTGGTAAGCAGTATGACTATTATTGCCCACAACTCTTTGTGTTCTACTCGTGCATATCATCTACACATAGACCTGGCTCGGATGCCACTGTTGAGAAACGTAGTAATTCAATAATTTTCCTACGATCATGCAAGATCTATCTAGGAGAAGCATAGCAACGAGACGGGAGATTGCGTCCATGTACCCTCGTAGACCGAAAGCAGAAGCGTTTAGTAACGCGGTTGATGTATTCAAATGTCTTCACGATCCAATTGATCCAAGTACCGAATGTACGGCACCTCCGTGTTCAGCACATGTTTAGCATGATGACGTCCCTTGAGCTCTTGATCCAGTAGAGGGTCGAGGGAGAGTTTCCTCAGCACGACGGTGTGGTGGCGGTGTTGGTCATGTGATCCGCGCAGGGCTTCGCCTAGGCACTATGACAATATGACTGAGGTGGTAAACTGTGAAGGGGGGCACCGCACACGGCTAAGAAACAACTGTTGAGTCTTTGGGGTGCCCCAACCCCCGTATATAAAGGAGGAGGGGAGGAGGCGGCCGGCCTAGGGGGCGCGCCAAAGTGGGGAGTCCAACTAGGACTCCCAATCCTAGTTGGACTCCCTTTCCTTTTTCGGAGGGGGGAAAGAGGGAAGGGAGAGGAAGAGGAGAAGGAAAGGGGGGACCTCCCAAGTCCAATTCAGACTCCCTATAGGAGGAGGCGCGGCTACCCCTTGTGGGCTGCCTCCCTTCTCCCCTATGGCCCATGTAGGCCCAATATTCCCCCGGGGGGTTCCGGTAACCTCCCGGTACTCTGAAAAATACCCGAACCTCCCCAGAACCATTCCGGTGTTCGAATACCTTCATCCAATATATCAATCTTTACCTCTCGACCATTTCGTGACTCCTTGTCATGTCCGTGATCTCATCCGAGACTCCGAACAAACTTCGGTCACCAAAAACACACAACTCATAATACAAATCGTCATCGAACGTTAAGCGTGCGGACCCTACGGGTTCGAGAACTATGTAGACATGACTGAGACATATCTCCGGTCAATAAACAATAGCGGAACCTGGATCCTCGTATTGGTTCCTACATATTCTACGAAGATCTTTATTGGTCAAACCGCATAACAACATACGTCATTCCCTTTGTCATCAGTATGTTACTTGCTTGAGATTCGATCATCGGTATCATCATACCTAGTTCAATCTCGTTACCGGCAAGTCTCTTTACTCATTCCATAATGCATCATACTGTAACTAACTCATTTAGTCAGATTGTTTGCAAGGCTTACTGTGATGTGCATTATCAAGAGGGCCCAGAGATACCTCTCTGATACACAGAGTGACAAATCCTAATCTTGATCTATGCCAACCCAACAAACACCTTCAGAGACACCTATAGGTCATCTTTATAATCACCCAGTTATGTTGTAACGTTTGATAGCACACAAGGTGTTCCTCCGGTATTCGGGAGTTGCATAATCTCATAGTCAGAGGAATATGTATAAGTCATGAAGAAAGCAATAACAATAAAACTAAACGATCATAATGCTAAGCTAACGGATGGGTCTTGTCCATGACATCATTCTCTAATGATGTGATCCCGTTCATCAATTGACAACACATGTCTATGGTTAGGAAACTTAACCATCTTTGATTAACGAGCTAGTCAAGTAGAGGCATATTAGGGACACTCTGTCTTGTCTATGTATTCACACATGTACTAAGTTTCCGATTAATACAATTCTAGCATGAATAATAAACATTTATCATGATATAAGGAAATATGAATAACAACTTTATTATTGCCTCTAGGGCATATTTCCTTCACGGCAACGTGTAGATATATGGAGGATATCGCATCTCTTAGTCCCATGCAACAACCAAGATTGATTCGGTAACGTGTAGCACCACGATGGATTCCGCCGGCCCTTGGATATATGAAGTTAAATGTTGATGCGGCGGTGGCAAAGTCAACTAATAAGGGCTCAGTTGGGGTGGTATGCCATAATGAGCAGGGGAAGTTCATAGGTGCGTCTTCTCTGGTTTTGGAAGGAATGACTGATCCTGAAACTCTAGAAGCACTCGCGCGCCGCGAGGCGATTACTCTGAGCGATACGCCTTGAGAATCTGCAAGTCTCATTTGACTGTCTGAGAGTCGTCCGGGAGCTCGAGTTGGTGATAAATCTGGGGGCACATTGCATGATTCTACATGACATCAAAGACAGAAGCAATCTATTTCGATCTTGCATCTTCAGATTTGAACAACGCAACAACAATGGGGAAGCTCACAAGCTGTCTAGGATGACGTCCTCGCTTGATGTGGGACGATATGTTTGGCTAGAATCTCCTCCTGATACAAGTAGCGGCTGCGACTGAGCTGCCGGTCGTTGTGACGAACGACCAGTCCAGCGTCATTGCCATGCTGTAGGTGACCCAGACATAGGTAAATTCCTCTCTTGATTTGTTTCCCTAATTTCATCTGCACAGGTCAAACCAAATTTGAAATTCACACAATTAGCAATTCTCAGTCAGCTGATCTTTACAAATTGTAATTTAGGTATCATCTGACATGGGTAAAGCTAGCCATCAAAGAATTGATTTATTTATTTTAAATAGAAGAGATGATGCAAATGAAGTCGAGGAGGATCCTTCATCACCACCAGATCATCCTATTCCTATACACTTGGTTGAATTGGAACAGCAGCAGTAGAACCAAAATGTGCTTCAACAAAATCAACATTCTATTTGAAGCTATCGAATTATTGCAGCAAGGCACAAGATTACGCCCACAGATTTGGCAATATCCACCAGAGCAAAGAGAGTGTGTGACGAGCATATTTGATGTTGACTGCTATGCAACCCTGCCTACAGAATTATGAACCTTCGGGTGAAATAGGGCATCAACACCGCTTCAATTACAATTGGTTTGCTTAATTCCCCTCATGTCTAGAGTATTCAGAGGACAAGCATCGTGCGTACTGTCTATATTGCTTCGTGGCCAGTAAAAAGGAAAGTACAAGAGGTGGTTCTCATGTGTTCACGGTTGATGGCTTTATTAGTTGGAAGAGGGTTAATTGTGGAAAGCATTGTGCATTTTTAACCCATATAGGTTCTGGGCCATGCTCATCACACAACAATGCAGTCACAGAATATCATGCCTTACTCAATCAACCATGCCACATAGAAAATGTAATAGTAGCGAAGGACAAGGAGAAAGTAGAAAGAAACCGTTTGCGTCTAAAAGTATCAATTGCAGTTGTCAAGTGGGTCACACGTCAAGCTTGTGATGGGGAATGCTCCTTATAATTCAAAGGACACATCGCCTGATATTCAGAAGGAGATATTGAGTATATTTGCATGTAAAATCAGGAAGCATATCCATGAGATAACTGAACTACTTGGCCAGGCCTTACAGAAGAAGTCACAAGATATTGTGAATGTTGTTCGTCTAGTGTCCTCGACAAAAGAGCGTCTTCAGCAGCTGAGACCAGATGATGGATATGAAGAATTTATTGTCATGGTTATTGAATTTTGTACAAACCATTCCATCGATGTTCATAACTTTGAGGAAACTTACATCTTGCATGGTGGTCATGCCCGTCATCACCCTAATCAGTTCACCAAGGAGCATTACTTTCGAGTGGAAATATTCTTTGCAAATGGATACTCAACTATTTGAATTAAATCGGGGGTTCGATGAGAAGGTAATGGATCTTCTATCTACCAGTGCCACATTGATTCCTAGAAACAGATTTAGAGACTAAAAGACTAGTGATATATGTGAGATGGTGAAAAATACTACCCAGCCGACTTCTCCCAGCAAGATATCTATGGATTAGAACTGCAACTAAAACACTATGTTTTGGATGTCTCTAAGGATAAACATAATATCTTCAATTTGATTGAAAGGCTACTTCGTTTGCTCATTACCCTCCCAGTTTCTACAACGAGTGTTGAACGTGCATTTTCTAGTATGAAGATCATTAAAACAAGGTTGCGGAATAAGATGGAAGATGGTCATCTTCCCAACAACTTGCTAGTTAACATAGAGGGTGAAAATCTAGAGAAATATAGCTATGAAGATATCATTGATGATTTTAGAAGCATGGCGGATCGGAAAGCAGATTTGTAGTATGTAACACCATGAATCCATGATGACCATGGCTGATGGTAAGCTACTATGGCTTCTTTTTGTTTAGTACTAGTATATATGTATATAAATATGTGTGTGCATCTTCTAATCAATGAGAACAAGTATGCGGCTCCATACTGTCTATGCGTACTGAAATACTATATGGTTCAAAT
Source organism: Triticum dicoccoides (assembly GCF_002162155.2). Lineage (NCBI taxonomy): Eukaryota > Viridiplantae > Streptophyta > Magnoliopsida > Poales > Poaceae > Triticum > Triticum dicoccoides. The sequence continues at coordinate 148,128,758 of NC_041390.1, forward strand.
TTTTAAATTTTTGTGTGCTCTTCATTAGTTTGGCCCGCCCATTTTTTTCGTTGTAGCTCCGCCACTGCATGTTGATACAGTAGCCTTTTGCTTTTTGGAAGCTGCCTTAATTTTACTCCTTCGTCACATAATATAATAACGTTTTTGATACTATACTAGTAAAAAAACACTCTTATATTATAAGACGGAGAGAGCACTATACAAATATGTATGGAGACTCCTCTTCTGATGTTGTTTGGGAAACATGCTTCTTTTCTCAAAAAGAGGTGTCAGATATTCGAATCATAATCAGTGACTTCATAGTTTAAGCTAATCACCATCAGATCATAATTAGTGTCTAATGTACATAATTCAAGTAAATCAGCATCAAAACATAATTAGTGAGATGTACGGGCTAAGAGCATCTATAGCAGACCCCTTAAAACGATCAAACCCGTAAAAAAAACGTGTTTATAGTTTCGGGTCGAAAAAACGGCGCCTAGCAGATCCCGTAAAACTTGTTCGGCCCTTAAACTTTCTAAAGGGCACTGGAAATTCATCCATAAGAATCTCATATGTACATTTTTGAAGGCAGTATACAGTTGAACCCGTACACCGGTCAAACCTCGTCGGAGCAGACTCGCCGCCACAGAACTGACCGGAATCTACCCGGAACTCACCGAAATCCGTCGCCACACGTCGAAAGAAGCCACCGCACGCCCAGGATTTGCCGTGTCGGTCTGAATTGTGGCCGGCTCGACCTCCACTGTCGAGGCGAGGCCTTCCACAGGCAGGGCGGAGCAGGCCACCGGCGGCCCGAATCAGGGCGGGGGGCGTGGCGGCAAGGCGTGCGTCGCCGGGGCAGGGCGGGTGGTGCCGGGGCGGGGAGGAGGCGAGACGGGCAGCACTGGGGCGAGGCACGCCGTGGCCGGAGACGGGCTCTGCCGGTACGAGAGGGGAAAAAGCTATAGTGGAATATAGTTTTATTTACGGGGTCTACTTTGTCCGAGGTAATTTCGTACCGTAAAAACCTTATACACGCGTTTTTAAGGGTCAACTTATACCTGATGTGTTAGAGACGGTCTAACGGAGAAATGGACTTTGAACTTGAGAACTACACTCTTGCGCGCAGCAAAGCCATCGTACAGCTCGACTTTCAAATCAAAAGAAAACAAAACCTAAGCCATCGTACAGATCGAGAAATGTAAGCGACGTTGATTGTTATTGTTATTAAAAAATATGAATATCTGACACCTCTTTTTGTTTAGTACTAGTATATATGTATATAAATATGTGTGTGCATCTTCTAATACAACCCTTTAAGATGGTGCAAAGGGCGCATGCTGGCGATGTCCACATCGGATCAGCTACAAGACAAAACAAAGAGATTTATTTCGTCTCGAGAAAAAAGAGAGAAAGAGATTGGCCAGCGAAGAGAGAAAGGGATTGCCCCCCAGTCAAGATCCCCCGATTCCTCTCCCTCTCCCTTGTTGCCGCCGCCGCCACCGGTGACCTCCCCTCAGCCACGCCCTCCCCAACGGCGACCTCCCCTCCCCCTCGCACCAGATCGAGCAGCAGGTCGGGCAGGGCAGAGTGGAGCGGGGATGGGAGGAGATGGCGGCAACGTCGTCCTCCTCGCCCATCGGCGGGCGACACCTGTCAGAGTAGACCTAGGTCGCCGTTGTGGCTGCTGTCTCAGGCGAGAAGAGGAGTGGTCATATTAGGACGCGAGGAGGGGGAGCAGCCAACCATGCTCAAGGCCGTCCGCGGTGGCCGCAAATCGAGGCGGCGACTACAATTCGAAGGTCAGTGCGCGGCGGCCCTCTCTCTTT